>NW_027256882.1:219499427-220099427 GCF_029215685.1 Pituophis catenifer annectens
GCTCCAGTCCCAAAATGGGGGCTTAGTCCAGCAGTCCCTTTGGAGAATCTCGGGGGCAAGGTAAGTGGTCTGCCACTTCTCAAAATTTGCTTCTGTAGTAGAAGCAGCCACTGAAGAGCTAGATGGATGGTAGTGTGATACAGTGGTAGGATTCAAATTTTTGTACTACCGGTTCTGTGGGCATGGCTTGGTGGGTGTGGCATGGCATGGCATGGTGGGCGTGGCAGGGGAAGGATACTGTAAAATCTCCATTCCCTCCCCACTCCAGGGGAAGGTTACTGCAAAATTCCCATTCCCTCCCAATCAGCTGGGACTCGGGAGGCAGAGAATAGATGGGGCCAGTCAGAGGTGGTATTTACCAGTTCTCCAAACTACTCAAAATTTCCACTACCGGTTCTCCAGAACTGGTCAGAACCTGCTGAATACCATCTCTGGTGTGATAGTGTGATAGTGTGTATTAGTCAGTTTGCTATATTTCTATGTTTATCTGTTGGTTTTAGCAAAGTTGTTTATTCATTTATGTGATTGATCTTGGCTGCAGTCAAACAAATTCTCAGCAGTTTTACAACTTCTGTCAATACAAAGAATAAAACACCTACAATAAAATATAACTAAGTAAACAAATGTGTTGTGGAATATAAAATCTATATGGAACCACAGTTTCTTTCTCAAAATTTGCCTGCAAAAAAACAAAACAAAAAACAGTTTGCAAGAAAGTCTTTCCAGGGTGATAATAAAATGAGGGGAAATGGAAAAAGGGGAATGATGAGAAAATAAGCTGGTGCTATCCTAATTTATTATTTCTATAATCAGAATACAGGTGGAAGACCACCGTAGCCTCAGCCTTTTGGGAAACTGTCTGAGGATACATTAGGCGTACTCTTGGGCTGACAGCGGCATTAGCACTGCCCTCCCATAACATCCAGAAGCCATTTCTCAGCCTCTCATTGTGGCCAGAAATAGCACTAATGACTTTGTGCGAATTTAGTACTCGATAGAACTTTGTGAGTTTGTCATTAGAAATCCCCAAACTCTAAGTAATATCTGTTGAACGACATCATGGAAGATTTGGGGACTGAAGGCCATGGCAGTAAAGGACAGAAGGCAGAGCAGCTATTGTGAGAAATAAAATGAAATACTCAGATGCTTTAATTTTTCAGAAGTATCACATTTTATTCTTTCCCTTGGAATGTTGGAAAGAAATTATATAAGGGGGCTTGGGACTTTACCTGAATGTAGCTCTCCAAACGGAATAGGGATAACTTTGGTAAAGGAATATACTTGGGAGAAAATGACCAATGAAAATCTGAGTTTGAAAATGGGCCAGATCCAAACAAGGGGCTGCAGAGAAAAACAAAAATATCCAGAAAAAGTTTCCCAGTGCATCTTTCTGGGAGAGACAGATGGATAGTGGCTTGAAATGCTGCCTTTTGCTCCATTCTATCCCCTTTGTCTCTAGTCACAGAGGTGTATTCAGCAGGTTCTGACCAGTTCTGGGGAACCGGTAGCGGAAATTTTGAGTAGTTTGGAGAACCGGTAAATACCACCCCGACCCCATCTATTCTCTGCCTCCCAAGTCCCAGCTGATTGGGAGGGAATGGAGATTTTACAGTATCCTTCCCTTGCCATGCCCACCAAGCCATGCCCACTAAGCCACACCATGCCCACCAAGCCACGCCCACAGAACCAGTAGTAAAAAAATTTGAATCCCACCACTGCACATGACCCAGCGCCTAGCATAAGAAACTTTCCTTCTGCTTCCTAGTGTACAATAGGAAGCAAGAAGGCAAGTTGCTTATGTAATATGTTACTTCATTCCACAGAAGGAGGGATAGAATGGCCCTGCTAGTGAAGGAGTCTGAAGGGATTCCAGAAGCCATGCTCCATATGTTTTCCCTACTTCTTTTGTGTTATATAAGCCCTTCACATTCAATTCTTATTCCCTATTATTAATTTACCAATGAAATGGCTCCAGCCTCACCTGCATTATACTGAATAGGCCTAAAGGTGCTTTTTCAAGAGGCAACTGGACGTTCCGGTTTTTCTTTGAACTAAGTCCAGTTACCTCTTGAAAATGCTCCTTTCGGACCCGTCACATTCAGTTCTTCTTCCATTAGGCCAGGGGTGTCAAACTGGCAGCCTGCAGGCCGGATGCATCACGCTCAGGCCATGCCCACCTCACTTCCGTGAAGGGCGAAAACGTCACAATATGTCACATGACAGCAACGTGACGCTGTGAGTTTGCATTAGGCTTATATTATTATTATTATTATTATTATTATTATTATTATTATTATTATTATTATTATTATTTATTAAATTTATATCCCGCCCTTCTCCCCGAAGGGACTCAGGGCGGTGAACAGCTGAGAATTAAAATAACATACAATATAAAAGTTAAAATAATTAAGAATAAATTAAATTAAACGGCCGCCCCAATTTAAAACCCCTAGCAATACAATTTAAAAAAACTAACCCCTAAAACCTATTCAGGCTAGGCCGGCTTGTTGAAATAAAAATGTCTTCAGGGCCTTATGGAAAGTGCAGAGATCCGGAATCAGCCGTATTTCGGGAGGTAGCTCGTTCCAGAGGGCGGGTGCTCCCATAGAGAAGGCTCTCCCCCTGGGGGCCGCCAACCGACATTGCTTGACCGACGGCACCCTGAGGAGGCCCTCTCTGTGACAGCGTATTGGCCGGTGGGAGGTTATCGGTAGCAGCAGGCGGTCTCGTAAATACCCTGGCCCTAAGCCATGGAGCGCTTTAAAGGTGAGAACCAACACCTTGAAGCGCACTCAGAAGATCACCGGGAGCCAGTGCAGCTCGCACAGGAGAGGTGTTATATGGGAGCGCCATATAACACGCCATATATAGGGTTATGTATACACGTAATCCTCGACTTATGACCACAATCAACCCAAAATTTCTGACGCTAAGTGAGACAGCGGTTAAGTGATTTTTGCCCCATTTTTCGACCATTCTTGCCACAGTTGTTAAGTGAATCACTGCACTTGTTAAATTTGTAACACCATCGTTAAGTGAATCTGGTTCCCGCATTGACTTTGGTTGTCAGACAGGCATAAAAGGTGATCACATGAGCCCGGGACACTACAATCGTCATAAATATGAGCCACTTGCCAAGTGTCTAAATTTTGATCACATGACCATGGAGATGCTTCATCAGTTGTAAATGTGAAAAACGGTTATAAGACACTTTTTTCAGTGGCGCTGTAACTTCATCGTCACTAAATGAATTGTAAGTCGAAGACTACCTGTACACATGTTATGCCTGATGCATGCTGGATAGTTGAGAAAGCAAAAAAATACCTCAAAGAAATCAGTATGTACTTCTTTGGTTATAAAAAGATTCTCTTGCTCACGTGAAGCAATGGAATGCACTTAGAAAAATGGGACTCTCAGAACATTTCTTTGTCCTCATGAGAAATCTAGATACAGGTCAGGAAGCCACAATACAGACAGAACATGGTAAAACAGACTGGATCCAGCCCAGCAAAGGAGTGAGGCAACCTTCTCGCCTTATTTCTTCAATCTATTATATGCTGAATATATATTAACCGAAGTTGGATTGGAGGAAGAGGAATGTGGTTTTAAAACTGGAGGAAGAAACATCAGTAACCTGTGCTATGCTGATGACATTAGTCTAATAACCCAAAATGCAAAGGATTTGCAAGCTGTAGAAATAAAAATAAGCACTATGAAAATATGCAACCAAAATTAAATATAAAGTTCTAATTAATAACAACAGGTAGAACAAGTAGCCTTAATAAATAGAATAGAATAGAATAGAATAGAATAGAATAGAATAGAATAGAATAGAATAGAATAGAATAGAATTCTTTATTGGCCAAGTGTGACACACAAGGAATTTGTCTTGGTGCATACGCTCTCGGTGTACATAAAAGAAAAGATACATTCGTCAAGAATCATAAGGTACAACACTTAATGATAGTCGTAGGGTTCAAATACGCAATCAAATCATATTAGAAAACAGCCAATATAAATCGTAAGGATACCAGCAACAAGGTTACAGTCATACAGTCATAAGTGGGAGGAGATGGGTGATAGGAATGATGAGAAGACTCATAGTAATAGTAATGCAGACTTAATTAATAGTTTGACAGTGTTGAGAGAATTGTTTGTTTAAGCAGAGTGATGGCGTTCGGGAAAAAAACTGTTCTTGTGTCTAGTTGTTCTGGTGTGCAGTGCTCTATAGCGTCGTTTTGAGGGTAGGAGTTGAAACAGTTTATGTCCAGGATGTGAGGGGTCTGTAAATATTTTCCTAGCCCTCTTTTTGACTCGTGCAGTATACAGGTCCTCAATGGAAGGCAGGTTGGTAGCAGGGGTGGGTTCTAAATTTTTTTACTACCAGTTCTGTGGGTGTGGCTTATTTTGTGGGAGTGGCTTGATGGTCATGTGACAATTCTTTAGGATTTAGCAGAGGTACTGGTCTACCAGGCTTTTAACTGCTTGCAGAGCTATAAAGGTCTATCCATTTGTTTTTGAAGGCATTGGTCTACTCATTTGTTTTTGGAGGCACTGGTCTACCCATTTATTTTTGCAGGCACCGGTCTACTCATTTGTTTTTGGAGGCACCGGTCTACCATCACACTGCCTTTTAACATTGATCAGCTGTAGGGCGGCCCTTTGAAGCCCCGGGGCAAGAGTTTAAACAGTTTTTTTCCTTCCAGCCGATCAGCTGGGACTCAGGAGACAGCAATAGATTGGGGGTGGGGGCCAAATAAAAGGTAAGAATAATGCAGGGGGGGCGGGGGCAGGGGGACAGAACCAGTTTGGTGATGTCATACCATCACCGCTACTGGCTCGGTGGAACCAGGCGGAACCGGGAGGAACCCACCACTGGTTGGTAGTAATTATTTTTTGTTAAAATTCACAATGAGCCTTCCTTCCTCCCTCCCTCTCTCTCTCCCTCCCTCCCTCCCTGGAGGTCAGCCTGACTATATTCAGCCCTTTATTCAAGGTTTTTGTTTTATTTTTTCAAAATAGGCACATTAAACTTCTGTATGGTTGAATCCATTCATTCAACTCATTTCTTGAGGACTAAAAACCACACACAGAGATAACATTAGTTTTATCCTCCTAGTACAATGGTACTGTGGGAAGAAATATCCATCTGGTTCAGTTCTAAGATGGGAGTTAGGCACTGGAAACATGGAGGCTGATTGGAAAGATGGTTTAATGATGAACAGAATCATTTATGGTTCTGGTGCAGCTGACAAAATGGAGTTAAGGGTGGGGGGGTTATACTTTTTTTGGACTTTGCACTTGAGCTTCCTGTTCCTCTGCAAGAACATGTATTCTATTGGTTGTTGCCAGATTCCTATGGGGTCATGTAGGGGTCATATAGGCAAAAGAGAAAATAACAACCCTAGGTGTTTGTCTGAGCTCTCAGGTTTGGTTGGAGTTTGGACTGCTCTGAGATGATGCAATGAAGGGGCTTGTGTTCTGAAAGAGTGTTGGGCAATTCCTATTGTGGCTTAATGGTTTTCGTCCTGTTTTGGATCTTTAGTGAGGGCTAATCCCATCACTCTGCCTTTGTTCAGACTTTGCTGCAGGGAGTTTCAAAATATCCTGTCTTGAATGGATTTCTGCCTGCAGTATTCGCTTTGCCTATGAATAGAGCTATCTAGATACTTGTCTTCCTTTTTCAATAAGCTCTTTATCTCTTAAGTGCTGACATCTGCTGCCAGTTATTAAGGAAAGTGATGGTTGCTTTCTGCCTCTAAAATAACATGTTTCTCCATTTCTCCCTTTGGGGAAATATAATATTCTGTCTTTTTAAAAAAATATTCCTCAAAATATTTCATCCTTCTAGGAGAGGGATGGGTGCTGACAAATGGGTGCTGAATTTCTACAGAACATTTAGGGAAACTCTATGGGGCACAAAAGTGAGGACTGCATTCTGCAGGTTGCAGGCCCGAAGCTGCCTTTCCTGCTCTAAACCAAATCGCATGGTGCACACACATCACCTTAGCAGGGTTTACACAACTTCCGATGTTCTGCTTTAGCAAAAGCTAAACTATTAGGGAAGGAGGCTTGGGGCCACTGTTATGATTTTAGTTATAATTTTAGCTTTGCAAGGCCATAAGGGGAATTTCCAGTGACTGGAGTTTAGAGTTGAACATGTTTAGCTTCTGTGATACTTCTGCAGGATTTGGTCAGGTTAAAACTTTGTGGAACTTGGCACAACTCTTTCAGGAAAGGGAAGAAGTGAGAAAAAAACACTGCTGACAATCTGTGGTTTTCCTTCATTTTCTGGTAGTGCATTCTGTACACATTAAACTGGGCCATGGACTGTCAATCTCTCACTTTACGTGATGCCTGAACCCGGCCAATTCATGTTAATATTATCTTTGTTCTATATCTGGAGTCTTTGAATGACTGAGTCACTCCACAGTTTGTAGTGAAATAACTTGGTTTATGCATCTCAGCCTCTTACTCTGGCTATAAGAAACACATGGAGACATATATTACTACAATGTTTTTATTACTGTTTCTGAAATTCATTGTCATTGTGCCTTCCAGATGTGCTGAGGACTATCACTCCCAAAATTCGCAGCCAGCATTTATTTGTTTATTTATATCCCATCTTTATTATTTTTACAAACAACTCAAGGCAGTGGATGTATCTAACACAACTTCCTCCTCCTATTTTGAGCATGAGAGTAATAGATCCAGCTTATGGGGAAGACTTTATATTGGGAAAGTTTGACTTCTAGTTTTTTGAGGTTGTCTAATTGTAAATGTTTTTCCTTCCTCTGCCCAATACAAAATCATCCCGCTCCCACAAGGCTCACAGGTATTTCAAGTAGTTGGCTGTGGTTACCATCAACCAGACGTAAACATTAAAAAAAAGGAGGGGGGAATCAAAGAAGTGCCTTTTTCTGTGAGAGAAAAAAGAGAGTCCTTTTTCACAATCAACCAAGAAATTATGAGTATTACACTTTTACGTTTCACCTCCTAGCCAACCTCAGGGAGCTGCCGCAGGACATACGAAATAGAATTCCTGCCACGAAACACTCACGTAAACCTACAGGAACGGTATATTTTTGGCCTCAAAATACACAAGGCGGCTTCCCATTGCAGCAGAGCAGAAAATGGGCAAAATATTCCCTCAACGCCCATGAATCTGTCATTAAAGGAGTTGTGCGTCTCCTAGGGAAAGGATTACATGTTCCCCAACATTGCAGATCGTATCCCTTTGCAGAGAATTTCGGATGCCACAAGGTAAGCAAACTATTTTTTTTTACAAAATTGTAGGAAATGGCCTCACAGATGCCATATTTCAAACTGATTTTATCCTTCTGTGGTTTCTGCCCATGGTCACTCATGTAGTGCCTTTAACATGAAGTCCCTAAGTAAATGGCTGGTGGGGGGGGGAAACAACCCACTGACAGACCACCATTTAATGGGGAAAAAGCAAATTCTTTCTCTGACAAGCTATGCACCAGTGTTTTTCAAATGTGGCAACTTTTAAGATGTGTGGACTTCAACTCCCAGAATTCCCCAGCCAGCCATGCTGGCAACTCCCAGAATTCCCCAGCCAGTCATGCTGGCTGGGGAATTCTGGGAGTTGAAGTCCACACATTTTAAAGTTGCCACATTTGAAAAACACTGCTGTAAACAACTAAGAAAAGCCTCTTTTTTTTCCCCTGAGATGCCAAGTTAAAGAACAAGTGTGAGATTAGAAGAACATATTTAAATCAAAAAGCCAAATTCCTCAGAGAGAATCCGCTGAGTTTCTTCCCCCTGCTCAGTTTGGATTGTGCTTAGGAGAGAGAAGAGTGTTGTGTTACAAGGAAAAGCTGTTGGGAAGAGAAACACCATTGAGGGGCTACAACTTCAGCTGACATTGCTCACTTGGCTCTATTCGTTAGTCCTTAACTTATAAAGGAATTATTTTAAAAAGCACATTTAAATACCTTTTCCCTTATAAATCAACTGCTATTTGAAAAGACGCTCATACGTACACATTCAATACATTACATTTAGTTTCCTGATTGGGCCCATCTGCCTTCTTTGTATTGTAATTTTCAGGCCAATTGCATACAAGATATATATGTGGAACATGTGGGACCCCTAAAATAAACCAAGTTATGTTTTAAGAGATGTAACCTGGTTCCCACAAATGTAACACACTTTAGCCGACTTTAGTGCGCAGTGCAAACTAGGACACAATTTCATGGAAGCATCTACTGAGAAGTAAACACTGTAGATTTCAGGAGTTGAAATTCTATGAATAATATTTGGGAATGAATCCTCTTATATAATAAGGGAATATTTATCCTGATTAAATGTGAACAGGATTACCCTGGCAAAAATCCTTAAAAGGAAAACTGATTTTTACAATGGACTCTTGTCAGAATCTTTTTAGGCCTGAAAATCTAGGAGGAAACATGTTTATTTATTTCATCCATCTCAGCCTTCCTTTTCTCAGTGCATCTTACAACTGTTCTTATGGAGAAATTCAAAACGTTTTTTAAAATTTTACGATTCGTTCACTATCTTGAACATTTAAAGTCATTCAGAACAATTCATTTCTAGCTGATTCAATGCATTGGATTTAACTTCTCTGAGAACAGATTTAAGTAGTAAAGTAGTCTTCGACTTACAACAATTTGTTTAGTGACCATTAAAATTACAATGGCAATGAAAAAGTGATTTCTGGTTGTTTTTCACACTTACAATCATAGCAGCATCCCCATGGTCATGTGATCAAAATTCAGGCACTTGGCAAGTGGCTCATATTTATGACGATTGTGGTGCCATAGGGTCATGTGATCACCTTTTATGACCTTCTGACAAGCAAAGTCAATGGGGAAACCAGATTCACTTAACAACCATGCCACTAACTTAACAATTGCAGCAATTAACTTCCGAGGCAAGGAACGTAAAATGAGACAACATTGTCTTGCTTAGCAACAGAAATCTTGGCTTAATTATGATCATAAGTCAAGGGCTACCTATATTCCAGGGTGGGTCTCAGGAGATAGCTGTCAGAATTTGCCCTGTTCTCCAAGAACATGGGGACAAAGCAGTTAATAAGACTGATGCCATATTCATTGCTCAATATTTTTGCAAATGCCATAATTTCTTTCTTGAGAAAATTTCACCTCACTTTTCCATCAAGTATTACTATCTACCACCAGATTCCTACCAATCCTCGTACGATGAATAGCAAAGGATAAAGTGAGAAGCTTCTTCTACACATTCTGCCAGACCAAGATTCTGCCATGTAGAACCGATTTCATGCTCCAATGCATTGAGGGAGAGAACCATTCTTGTTTCTGCTGCTGTATGCCGAGTCGGAGATATCACAATAGGGTTATGGGCACTTTCTCCTTTGTGCTTTTCTAGAATGAGCAGAAATTCCTTATGAGGGTGAGCAATTGATCAAATGAAGGCTGATTTATTGAAAGTGTGACACAGAGAAAGACAGGGTTGACACATTGCCAAGCTACCAAGCTAATAGATTTTTAACCATGGTTTGTTGAATAGGATACAATGGCTGACTTCACACAACATTAAGTTATCAACCATGATGACATGCTTCATACTAAGCTAAAACCAAACAAACCACTTCATGGTTTAGCATGAGATGTGAACCAGCCAAATAAGGATACCTCTTTGGGGGTAATTATTCTTAACTCTTGACGATTTCATTTTATTCATTTTATTTTTGCTTCATGTCATTGTTAACCTGTTCTTCCTTTGACAAGCTTAACGTGGCAACTATGATTTCTTAACACAACCTAACTCATAATTTTGCAGATTATTATGGATAAGTTGAGTGGTCCGGGGTCATGGTGAACCTCAGCTCTGTTTTGATATTTGTTTTCAAACATGAAATTATTACAATGTACCCAACTGATAATTGAAAGTCAAAATTGAGGTCTGAGTCCACATTTCTCTATTCCAGGGGTCTCTAATCTTTTTGGACCAATAGATATTGTTTGAATTTTGAAACATGTCATGGATTTCTCTAATGCATTTTTCTCAAGCTTGGCAACTTGAAGGTGTGTAGACTTCAACCCAGAATTCCCCAGCATCTTCAAGTTGCTACGGTTGAGACAAGCTGCTCTAAATTAAATGGTTGTCACAGAGAAAAAGTTACAAAACCACTCACAAATCAACCGTTTACTAGAAGAAAACTAGTTTCCCTGCTTCCGCTTTCTGTAGATGCTGAAGATGCTCAACTTATTTTTGCCTGTTTTTTAGGCTAGTTAACCATCCAAATGCCTTTGGGGTTAGTATGAGACCCAGAGGTATTTTTGCAAATAAATATGATGCCTGAAACTGCAGTTTTGCTTTAAGACATGCTAGCTTCTCATTCTTTTTAATTAAAAGAATCTAAAAATATTAATAGTAAAATCAGACAGAACATGATGTCTGGCAGATACCAAGAGATCCATCACCAGATTATTCCTAATAGTCCTAGTATACAGTAGTACTTTAGGGATTGGAGATCTCCAGGTATTTCAGATTTCAATTCCCATTCATCACGGACAAAAACCAATTTAGAAGTTATAGACCAAAACATCTGGGAGCACCATATTTTTCACATCTGTTCTATTTTTCATGTCTTACTTTCACAAGACACAGATTGGCTATTTGATGGGTAGCCATGTGTTATATCGCTGGTGGCTAGTGTTTTCTTGACCATCATTGCCACTGCTAGATTCTTTTGGCAATTATTGAAATATATCAAACTCTCGGAGGGAGGGAGGAAAGGAAGGAAGGAAGGAAGGAAGGAAGGAAGGAAGGAAGGAAGGAAGGAAGGAAGGAAGGAAGGAGGGAGGGAGGGAGGGAGGGAAAGAATGAAGGAGGGAAAGAAGGAAGGAGGGAAGAAGGGAAGGAAGAACAAATAGGAGAAAGCATTTTTTAAAAATAGACTGCTCTCCATTCAAATAAAAGTTTGCAAAGATAAGGAAGTAGCATTTTACTATTTATGAAGTACCCTGATGAAGCTCACTCACCCATGTCATAAATGACTCCCTGGATTATTTTTTTAAAATATTAATAACTCTGATAGGCTTGCTGTGGTTTCTTAATGAGTAAAGACAGACTTGTTTATCAACATGAGACAGTTCCGAGAAACTGCAACAAGTGGTGAAAATAAGTTGCTCTTATGTGGTAATGTCATGTCAAGGAGAGGCATTTTCCTATTACATTCCTGGGTGAGTCAGATTTTTTTAAAAACTAATTATGAGTATCAGAGGACAGACGATCTTTTCAGTGCTGGCTTTTCAAGTCATTAGCAAAGAATTTCAAACCCATTATTAAAGAGCATTATGAATGATCCTGTAAGGTTTTTTTGTTTTTTTTTTAAATGAAAAGGTGAGAAAAGATCAATTTGATATGTTGAAATTGGAAAATCTGTCAAGGAAAATTTGTGGGCGGGAGGTGGGGTTGATTAGTTGGAAAGAGAACAATGTCTTCCATGAAAGATATCGTATCATATTTAATAAATATACTATACTATACTATGCTATGCTATGCTATGCTATGCTATGCTATGCTATGCTATGCCATGCCATGCCATGCCATGCCATGCCATACCATACACGATACCATACCATACCACACCACACCACACCGCACCACACCATTACCCTACATTAACTACACTTCAGTACACTATAATATAAAAAACAAAGTGTTACTGTTTCTAAAAACAATTTGGCTCCACATATTATTCACACACAGAGAGAGTACTGCACATTTTAATTCAAAAAGCAAATAGAGACGGAACTTGTGTGAGCTGTAAGAGAGTAGAAGAAAGTAGTTTAATCGTTCAGAATTTAAAGTTTAGATCCATCAACTTGAACCCTACTAACATCTGGAGCTTTTCTCCCTGTGCAAAGAGATGCTTGATGAACCCCACTACTCTTCCCCAGGTATAAATACTTTAGCAGTAGTAGAAATACTATGGCCCCACTCCAGAGTGCTTGGAGGAGCTCCAGAGATCTCTCTCAAGCTCCTTATTTAGGTCTGAGAAGCTATCCAAGCTTGCTTTCAGGTACAATACTGTAATGATTATGTGCCCGTAATGACTATGTGCCTAAATCAGTAGGACCTATCTATAATTTCCAGGTTGTACTGAAGTTTGCAGATCAGATTTTGTGCATACACACACATACACGCTCTTCTGCCTGTCTGCCTGAGTCCCATAGTAAGTTACTGTGGGAATTGAGGACCGAGGCCAAGTTGCTTAGCTCTGGAAGCAAGGACCAGGGAAGCCAAATGCATCAGTGGCAGCAAAGTCGGCAACAGCAGCTTCTGTATTGTGTGTGATGGTTCGTTGACTGCCAGCAGAGATGGCAGTCGAGTCAGAGGAGTCAGAGGAGACGGAGGGGATGCCTGGGTTACCGTCGGAGCTGGCAGAAGGCTCTGAGGAGCAGGAGGTCTCAGAGTCAGATGCAGAGCAGGGCCCATCTACTCATACTCAGGCAGAGAGACAGCTGTTTTCGGGGCCTGAGCTGAGCAAGGGGGAAGAACAGCTGAGCCCTGTCCCAGATACACGCATGCGCAGAGAAGTGCGGAGAGGACAGCAATGCAAGACTAAGGGCCAGCTATCCAGGAAAAGAAGGAAATGTTAACAAGCCCCTCCCTGGCTGGGATATAAGGAGGAGGGGTATGGGAGGCATGGTTGTTGGAGACATCCATTCATGCTCCAGAAGAGTTCCCTCTGGCAGATTCCTTGCCAGGATTTCCTTGCCACTAACCAGGTTGATCAGGACTCTTTGTGTTGAGATTGAAGTGCTAATTGAGGCTCCCTGTGGGGAACTCTGTTATGGCTTGTGAATTACCTATGGATGTGTGACCTGGAGCTTTGTCAGTGTATTTCTGCCTTTCTAAATAAAAAGGGGTCTCTCCTCATGGGTAGGTTGTTGAGTGGGGCTCGTGAAGGCTGGGTCAGAACAGGGTGTGGGAAACCGAGCAGAGACTGAAGTTGCCAGAAGCCCAACCTCAGCAGCTTCAACAAGGTCCAGAGAGAGGCCTTTGCAGAGGTCCATTCAACTGTTGGTGAGAGAGACAGAGAAAGAAAGAGAGAATTAGCAGGTTGAGTTGGCAACCCCAATTTCTATTCCATCTCAAGCCACTTAATATTTCTCTAAGCCGCCCCGCCCGCATATACAACAACACACAAATATGCATTAATATATGACTATGTACTTTCCATGAGAGTCATATCGTGATTTCATTGACATAGGCCCTAACCACATTTTGTGAACAAGCCCCTTTTTAATACTTGGAAGCATGTCCCTGTCTCCTTCTCCATCTTCCCACTAGTGTTCATCAAAACAACAACAACCACCAAAGTGAATTCCGAATTCCCACGTTTCTGAACTTCAGGATGTCTGTGTCAGACTTTAGGATGAAGCAGAGAATGCAGTATGAAGACTTTGTCTAGATCTAGGAATCCTTGAATTGATCTCTATTTTCTATAACTTCTCTAGTGTTTTGCCTGAAGAATTGTGGGAGTTGAAGTCCATATATCTTAAAGTTGCCATGGTTGAGAAATACTGTTCTATAGCATTCCCTTTCGCGGTATATCTACTGACGGGAACATTATAAATTTGCTGACTTTTATTTATTAATTATTTATTAATTTAATTTGTATACCGCCCTTCTCCCAAAAGGGACTCAGGGCGGTGAACAGCCAAAATTAAAAAACATACAAATGCAAAAGTTAAGATAATTAAAAGAATTAAATCACTGGCTACCCAATTTAAAACCCCAAATCCATAAAATTTAAAATCCCAATTAAAAACCATTTAGGCTAGGCCGGCTTGATGAAATAAAAACGTCTTCAGGGCTTTACGGAAGGTCCGGAGGTCCGGGATCAATCGTATTCCAGGAGGCAGCTCATTCCACAGGGCGGGTGCCCCCACAGAGAAGGCAACTTAGGAGATGTTCCCGATACAGGTATGAGCCTGCTGGTGTTTTTCTTTTTCTTTTCAAATTGGAATGGACTTTTGAAACTGACTATTTTAAAACTCTACTTGATCAGATCCCTGATTAGGTGTGTCCAGTCCAGCAGTGGGTTTCAGAAATGCTTACCACCAGATTAGCGTGTGTGTGCTTTGGGCGCACATGTCTTCCGTGCATGCGCCTGGCCTTTCGTGCATGCGTTTGCTCAAAAACATGGCTAAATAGGACGGCATTATATCTGGGTGGGTTTATGAACCTACCACCTCTGGTCCAGTCCTATTTTCTATGCTGCTTCCTGTTGCTTCACAGTTTTTCTTATATATTTCCTTGTGCACAACAAACTTTAGGATGAAGCTGAGAATGAAGCATGAAGGCTTCTTCCAGATCTAGGAAGCCTTGAAATTATCCCTATTTTCATAGCTCCTATAGTATGCTGCCTGAAGAATTGCAGAAGTCCATTTATCTTTAGTATGCTGCCTGAGGAATTGTTGAAGTCCATATATCTTCAATCTCTTTGAACCAGAAGTCTGAGCTTTAGTGATACAAAACAAAAGCTTTTTTTTTTTTTCTAGAGAAGACTTTGTGAGATGATGTTCAAAAGGTACCATGCTCTGCTGTGGCATCACTTCTGATGGACTTCAACCATTCTTAACATGAGTTGGACAACAGCTATCCAGGTAGAGAAAAATATGTTTCTACACAAATTTTGAAGCATGATCTGCAGTTTAAATTTCATGTTCCCAACATAATACAACTCTTGTGGATCTTTGTTCCTTAGCAAAGTGTATTGTTTCCTCACTTCTGCTTTGAAGAGACAAAAAAAAAAAAGGAGGGGAGATTATACGGCATCCCCCATTAACTCATCTGGAATCAATTGTCATTTCGATATTCCTCTTCTCCAACTGCTTCCATCAGTATCTATTCTACCTGGCCATTAAACATTAATGACTAGTTATAAAGAATTACGTTTGGGGTGTTGAGTTGATTTTCCAGCCTCATCTCTTTTTAAATGTAACAAGCCTATGAGATTACAAACTTGCAGCCAGAGATTATTTTTTTTTCCTCATCTTTATACAAGACCTAGAAAATACTGGATGTGTTATCAGATATAATAGGAGCAACTCAATAATGGTTATTCCCCTGCTTTAAAAAAAAGTATGTTAATTTGTTTTATTCAGACTCATATAGTATGACATTTGTCCTGTACACATAGTTTTCTCCCTTTAGCTTTTATGTATCGGTTAGTTATTGCAATTTTTTTTCATTCTGTCTTCTTTAAATTAACATTAAAATGTACTACAGTAATATTTAATATCATAGATACTCTAAAAATGTGCTTTCCATGTTCTTATTGGGCAAAGTCCTAAATGAACCATTTTGCTTCAGATTTTTTGTGTGTGTTTCTTTTCAATGAAAACATGAAATTAATATTTTGCAGGATTACTTTCTTTTTACAGCTGTATTAATGCAAATAAATTTTGTTGGCCATTTGGTCAGTAATTTCAAAAATAAAATATTCTTATATTCGAAAGGAAGTCAGTCTTGGGTTCAAACTGTAAATCTGTCTTGATAATCTCTGTATAAACATCCAATATCTCATTCAAAGTTGGAATATTATCTAGTGAATTAAGGTGATGGAAAATACCATTCCGAATCAGCTGTATATTAGATATACAGTCAGATATGTATATATACATTCAGATATCTACATTTCAGTGAGTGTGAAGTATGTGGGTGAGATAAAATAAGTTTTTTTAAAAAAAACCTAATCTGATAATCAATGTCTCCACTATTTCACATAGTAAAATCAGGATTGACAAAATCCCACCATAGTGATTTCTTCACTAGTGCAATAGAAATCACTCTTGTCTCTCTACAAAGTCAGGATTGAATCATCATCACCTTTTAATGACCCCATAATCCCTTGCGGGGTGGAGTGTGGGCAACTGAATGGAGCTAGCAGAGTGTTTAATGGCCAGATGCCCTTCCTGTTGCCAATGCGGAGTTTTGTTCAGCAGATCTATTCTCAATGTGCCAAGAGAGAGAAATATCTGCCTCTACCTAGGATCGAACTCACAGCCTCCTGACTGTGAGGCGAGAGCTCCACCTCTAGGCCACCACACCACTCCAAAGTCAGGATTGAATGCTATGTAAAAACAAACAGGGTACCCTAAATGATTCGGACAATGTTTCCCAGATAGCATCTATGGATCACACATTTTGCAGTCACCTGGACTGGAAAAAAAAGACTATTAATTTCAGGTACAACTTCCGAAAGAAAATCTGATTAAAATGCTGTAAATTGCTTAAAGGTCATCTTGGTGTTGCCATTCATGAAAGTCAGGTTGAAGCTGAGTCAGATGGACTCATAGCTGCCCCAGAAAACTGGCACTACATAATTGGAGATGGACACAGCATTATGACATGTTGTAGGAAATGCAGGGCTGAATCCATATAATCCAATAACTATGTCCCCAACTAAGAGCAGTGATTCTCAACAACTTCAATTTCCTGGCATGTTAGCGTGTGGACTTCAACTTCCTGGCATGTTAACAAGGGAATTCCTTGAAGTCCACACATCTTAAAGTGTCTGAGGTTGACAAACCCTACTCTAAAGCATTAAAAAAGCCACACTTCAAAGGTCATTGTATCCTTTGCATTTTGTATACATTTCCGGTATGCCAGGCTTGCTTAAGTTATGTATGGATTGAAGGCAATTGGGCTGAGACCTTGATTTATATCTTTTATCAAGTAGCAGTACCTAGCCAATTTTGGAGGATCCCAGTCAGCTCTGTTTAATAATTGGATAGAGGAATCACTGGAGATTCTGACTAAATGGGCAAATCTTTTTAAAAAAACACAAATGAAAGCAACAGCAAACCTCTTTGTAATACTGTTGGGAAAGCTGTACAGATGCAGTCAGTAATAATTGAGCTTGAGACTTCAAGTTACCTTTAAAATCGTTTTAGCATCATAGCATTGTTCTACTGTTCTGTTGTTGTTGGGTATATCCTACCTGGCCCAATATTGTAAATTAATTTACTGAGCTGTCACTCAGCCCATAAATAATTAACAAAAAGTATATCCGTCTTTAAAATTATTATTACAGTTCTGAATCAAAGTGAAAAAGATGTCCTTCAAAGCAGATCACAAAACATTTTATTTATATTGGTCCTCGCATCCCTGGTGACCAAAGACCTTCAAATCAACTGTAGACTTTGTAACTTCATACAAGTAAGTACATCAAGAAGATAAGGTGCATCTTTTCACTTTCACTCAGGAGTACAAAAAATATTTTTTGAAAAGTGATGTGTGCATTGTATTGGCATTAGATCTCTGAAGAGCAATCAATCTAGAATCAATTCAAGAACCTGCAGATACAACTTATCTGTTCTTGTTCATTCACAATGATGGGAAAGGTTTAATTAATATAATATATATTGGTCAATGCTTTGCTTTTAAACCTTACCTTTACCTATTAGTCGATCAATAAGTATTTTAATCTTTCTCCCCTTTTAAACATGTTTATTAGTCTCATAGAATAAGGACAGCAGATTTCACAATCATTAATTGCTCTTATCAGCCCTTTTGGTTTTCCAAACATCAGCAGTTTCTATAAAGGCTACTTTTATCTTCATACTAAATTACCTTGTTCTTCTTCATCACTTAGCTCTGGAGGCACTTAGTAACAGATGAGAAGCAGGTCCATTAAAATTAGTACAGCAACTGATTTAACAGCTGCAGTTAGAATTTTTCTGGACTGCAACAATGGGAAGACATAAAGCTGTCCCATCACAAATTTCATTTTCTTTTTGCATCCTCTTGTTTGGATGGCATAAAGACAAATCTTGCTCTTGTCGAAATGCCAACCTGCCATCACATTTCTCTCATGCGTAAGGTTGGGAGTTTGCACAGAATGGAAAATCCAAAGCCATTGCTATGGCATAATTTGTGGGTCTCATTTGTAATCTAAAATATGGGATGAGATTAGATTTCCACCTAAGATTATTACAGAGCATTTACCAATAAGGACATCTGGTAAATTTCAGCAGCGGGCCAGAAAAGTTGCCTTTGTGTCTTCTAGCTGAGCAAAACTATAGCAAATAGAACCATTTATGGAGAAAAAAAAATGGTATTGCTTAAAAGAAGCCTGCTGTATGATAAAGAGTCCAGGTGGTAACACAATGAAATATGTACACGGTGGATCTGGAGTGTAATAAAAAAATGCAAAAATGAAACCAGAAATAATTTGGAGTTCTCAGTTCCAATTCCTGTTCAGTCCATTACACTTTCTAAGTGATCTTGGGCCAATCAATGTATTTCTCTCAGCCCAACCTACTTTTTCACATGTTGATTGTGAAGATACAGTCAGTAACCCTTACAGCAACCCTGTCCTGGATTCTTTGAAGAATGGAGCACAAATGGGATCAATCAGCCCCTCCCCAGATGGTACTTTTCAGGTGGTTTGGATTTCAGTTCCCAGAATACTCAGCCAACACATCTGGTGGGTGTCAGAGGAGACTGTGATAAATAGATATATCTACCTTCAAGTGAATACTATTTTATCCATTATTTGGCACATTATCTATGGAACTTTAAATGCTGGCTACCCTCAAAAGTAGAAAGCTTTGAGGCAGAAATCAGGGACTCCTAACTTTTCTTGAAAAATTATCCTCAGATATTGTCAATATGAAAGAATGTGTAGATTAGAGACTGTGCCTAATGGAGAATTGGAACATCTACTAGGACAAGTATGCAGAATATTTCAACCAATCCTAAAGTAGAAGGGAGTCTGAGGTGGACAAGAGAAGATGGGTAGCAGGAAACACCTACACCTGGAGAGAACATGACAATTAGGAGATGCCCCACTGCTGTCAGAAAAGGGTCAACAATAATATATTTGCTTTGCAGGGGTAAGTTGGGAGTTCAATATTAAAAGATCACTGGAAAGCTGTTACAACAGGTAGGTAAAAATTAACAGCTATTGTTTTGGCTGTGGTTTTGCAAATGAAGTAATAATGGGCTTTGGGACAAAAATGGCCAATTCATGAAAAATCTTCCCAAAGACTTTATAAGAAAAGAGCAAGGTGAACTAAACAGTCTCTGCATATTACACAACATGTATCACTTTTCCAGCTGTTGAAAAATTAAAGGTATCCTGGGTTTGAATGGTGCTTTGACTGTTTTTCCACACATCCAGAAAGTTACATCGTCTTGTGGTGTCTTTAATTCCCTTTTGCTTTATAGCAGGGAGACAAGATGTCCAGGCAGATCAGAGTTGGAAAAGTTAGTTTGACATTCTGCTGAAATTTCCATCACCCTTGGCTGTCTTCAGATTTAGTGGGATGGGTGGTTGAATGAAATGAAGAAATATAGGCATAAACCATGAATGGGTTCGATCTCATTCACACAAGCTATAGTGTGATCTAGATCAGGGGTCTCCAACCTTGGCAACTTTAAGCCTGGTGGACTTCAACTCCTAGAATTCCACAAGGCTTAAAGTCCACCAGGCTTAAAGTTGCCAAGGTTGGAGACCCCTGTTCTAGAATCTACATATCAAATGTATTTGGGTACTTGAAAATTGTGACTAATTGGATATAACCTATGAACACAAACCACAATTTGGCTTATAGTGTTCATGCTATAGACTACTTTGGCTTTAATGGTTGTTATATATGTGATCTTGCTTTTAAGAACTGTTAACTAACTTCAAGGTGGAGCAGATGAATAAACATATACATGAAACATGTTTAATTAAAATAATTCCCACTAAAGATGTTAGCTAACGTATTGACTCTTCCGGTGTACAATATCTCTTTTGTATTAACTCCATCCTTCTTGGTATGAAATCATCCCACAACTATCTTGGGTCTATTTTGGATAGCTTAAAAATAAACAGGGCAACAAGTGGAAACAGGGTTTCATTCTCAAAGGCCCATTTCTCAACTTTAGTGTTGCTACTATAAGTCTTACTCCTACAGCCCAAGTAGTTCCTTGCCAGCCTATTTACTGAGCTTTTAAGTGCTTTTCTTAGCTTTGAGGACTGAGTCCAGTTACGATAGTGTCTGCCAATATCTGACACTGCTTCTTGAAGTGTTTTCTTCAGTCCTTCCAGTCTGCTTTTACTTTTAATATAATCTTTCTTTACACAGAATCTGGGTCGTTGTTCTATTTCTCTCTCTTGGAAATTCCAGATCCAGTAAATCACTTCACAGCAAGCTTCATCTCTGTCTCAGACATCTTTTGTGGCAAGATACATCCTTCAGGATGTTCTTAGCTATTTCTGCCTGTGGTACTCTTTGTCCCATCGTGTTCAATGACTCCTCCTGGCTGTCCAACATCAATTCCTGCAATTGTGGCTTCTTCCTTCAAAGAAGATAGTCTACAGGCATACATGCTAGCTTCAGCATAACTTCCAAGTCTACCACTGTACACCCTTCTGGTTGCATACGCTACTACCGATCAATTGGCTGGCAAGCAGGAGATGGAGAAAGTCCAGAGATTTCTGTCCCTTCCATAACAGTTGTGGGTCTATTTTACAGGAAAGTGCTTGCATCTAGTTTTAGCCCAAATACCATCAACCAGAATAGAGCTGGAAGGGAGCTTTGAGGTCTTCTAATCCAACCCGCTGCTCAAGTAGGAGACCCTATACCAGGGGTGTCACACTCACAGCGTCACATTGTCACATATCTCAACTTTTTTCCCCCTCGCTAAAACGGGTGGGCGTGGCCAGCATGTGACGCATCTGGCCTGCAGGCCGCGAATTTGACATCCCTGCCCTATACCATTTCAGACAAGTGATTTTCCAGTCTCTTCTTAAAAACCTCCAGTGATGAAGCACCCAAAACCTCTGAAGGCAAGCTGTTCCATTGGTTAATTGTTCTCACTGTCAGAAAGTTTCTCCTTAATTCCAGGTCGCTTCTCTCCTTGATTAGTTTCCATCCATTTTCTTGTCCTGTCCTCTGGTGCTCTGGAAAATAAGTTGACCCCCCTCCTCTTTGTGGCAACTTCTCAAATACTGGGATACTGCTATCGTGTGTGTGTGTGTGTGTGTGTGTGTGTGTGTGTGTGTGTGTGTGTGTCCCGCCACCCCCTGTCCTTTTTTTCTCTAGACTAGCCAAACCCAAATCCTGCAACCGTTCTTCTTATGTTTTTGTCTCCAGGCCTTTAATCATCTTAGTTGATTATCACTCACCAAGGGTTGAAATCCTCACCAAGGGGTGAGGAGAGTGGAATGATAAGGTTGCTGCTTCCCAACCTCTTAAAACCTCTCTAGAGACAAACATGGGAAGGAAGAATTTGTATTTTCCAGATTCTCCTCTGGGAGGTGTTTTTCCACAACCCTATTAAATTTAAAAGAAATACATACCATAGGAAAGGAAGACAGCAGACATAAAAGAAGAGGGGGGAAAAAACTAAATAGGAGTGCGTTTCAAAAGTGAAACATGTTGAATTTCTGCAGCACCTGCTATCTGTGGGAAGTTTCTTAATTTACGTCTACAAAGAAAGGTCTTCCTAATTCTCTCTCTGCTGTCTTAGCCAATGTTGATGACATTATTGTGTTGCCCTTAAAATGTTTGTCTCTTTTGATGCAGAAAACTATCCCGAAAGACCTAAGTTTGTATTCTCCCAGTCTACATGTTGAACCAGAACTCGTTGTTTAACTTTATATGGAAAAGTTCTTGCAGGCTGACAATAGGAAGAACCTTTCAGTGATTAAAAGAAATTTCCTTTTATGAGGTCCAGCACCAAAAGGCGAAGGGACCATCTCTTGCCCTTACAACTTACGAATCTTTATAATGCAATTCTTTATGGCTAGTAGAAAACCTTCAGACACTTTTTCAAATAACCCTAACAGTTTAATCTGTACCCTTCAAGGAGTCCTGCTGTGTGTATTAGATGAGAGAGAAACATGGCGATTGAAGCTGGAACAATCTCGGGCTTCAGGTTGGCCTTCTCTTAAAAAGTAGCAGAAGACGGAGAATTTTCTTTATAGAAAATGGTATTGCAGGGATCATGAACCTTTATTCTTTCTTAACTTAAACAGAAGCGTCTTTCTCGATGGGGACTCTTGGATGAAAATGCACACAAATCCCTCTTGCAAAACGAGATCTGCTAACGTAGCCATTTAACTTTACTTATGTTGCAAAGCGGCAGCGTTGATTTTAATTTATAGCAAATAGATCAGGCTGGGCTTTTTTTGAAAGGTCTTATTCATCACTTCCTTTTAAAATTTACTCTTAGTGACAATCTCAAACCAGATCAGTCAGGGTTAGGTTTTAAGTAATTTGTTTGGAATCTCAACAAATCATTGATCTCACTACCTTTCCCAGTGTGGGGACTAACCAATCAGTCACGTCTACATGCATAAACCCCAAATTGCACAAATATTCAGAAAATAGTATGGAAGAATCAATGTTACTACAGAGAAAATCCTTTCTGCCCATGAAAACATATGTACATCAAAATAGATTCAAAATTTCCAAGTGTCTTAACACATCCCTGGACTTGAGGATTGATTGTTTGCTTTCTTTGTTGTTTTGTGAGCTGTGTTATTTTGTTACTTCTTTAATCTTGTTGTGCACCACACCTTTTGGTGAGATGGGCGACTATATAAATTTGATTAATAAATATACAAAGCAATCTTGTATATGTAAAAAGTTAACAGTAGAGATATGTTTTGGTTGCGTTGATATTGGTGCAGAAACTGCACAATACAGAAAACAGCTGTAGCCCTCCAGATGTTTTGAACTACAACTACAATACAGTGCTTCTCTGCTGACAAGTGTTAGGAAGTGAGATTCTGACTCTTTGGTGTTGTTTTTAAACTAACACCATCTCTTTATTATGCTCTCTTTCCTGTAACATCAGAAAAAACATTATGTGCGTTCAATAGAAAGAAGCTCCTTGAAATGCAAAGGCCTCTTAGGTTAAAATCTTACGTAACCCAAACCTAAAAATTAAATAAAGGTGTGGACAGGTTATTGTCGACTAAAATAAGGATGCTCATTTTTTTTTTTAAAAAATGTTTTTAAATGTTCTGAAAATTCTAGTAAATATAACCTTATTACAATGATACCAGTTGGGCCATGTCAGTTGATGTAAAATAGATCCATGATATTAACAGATTTTATGGAAGCTGTGGCTGAGAAGGCTTCAAAAATATCTTTCATTACTTGTTTTCTAGTAGGCAGATAAACTGGACATAGAATGAGCTTAGACATTGGATATGTTTCTTATCCAATTTCAATTATGATTCAAACTTAACTGGACTAGCTTTGGTGGAGCACATTAAGTACCAATTTGGAAAACGAATCAATGCCATGTGGATTGCAATTCTAATTTCTATTAAGAAATGCTAGCAAATCTTTTTCTCTGTAAGAATTTTCCCAATCATATGAAAACTACTGCAATATTTCAATATATATATGTTACAGCCTGCATGAAAAAAAAAATACATGTTAAACTTCTTGAAGGGATACAGTACAGTTTTATATACCTTTACCGGTATGATCAATCAAGTACAGGTAGTCCTCGACTTACGACCACAATTGAACCCAAAATTTCTGTTGCTACATATTTGTTAAGTGAATTTTGCCCCGTTTTACGACCTTTCTTGACACAGTTGTTAAGTGCACAGAACTAAATATATACCCATATTCATCTTGAAGGCATGGAGAGAGTATGCGTGTGAGGGAATGGACAACAGAAGTGTCATGCTGTAGGCTCTGCCATTTTTGTACATGCCCCTGACATCATAGTGGCAAAGCTGTAGGGCTTGTGTCATGCTGTTGGGACACTTGTGTTGTTATTTTGAACAAACTGTCAAGTTTCTGTGGACCCGATACCTCTACCTGGTTGAATATTTCTGTGTGTATTAAAATTTAGTGGTGAGTTCATTTAATAATTTTACGTGTGTTTTCTAATCACAGGGTTAAGTTTTGAATATCATCACTGACCATATAAACATCTAAGCATGTCATGGATTTAAAAAACGTTTGATGATAGAATTGTGATTTCATTACATTAGGTGCAGTTATAATAATTAGATTTCTAAATGTGGAGCTACTAAAGCTTGACATCTACACACGCACACACACACACACACACACACACACACACACACACCCTCCTGAATGTTGATCAGAATGCTGAGATCAGAAAAAAGGAAAAATATTGGGAGAGAGAATTTTATATATGAATTCATGAGTATAGATGTATTTTGTATAAATAGCAAATATAAGCAGAACTGTGCAAATCCTAATTTGGTACGAAAGCATTGCTGTGAGCAAAACAAAATTTACTCTTGAGTATATACTATTTCCTTGGGAAATGCTGTGATAAAAAGATCTAAGATTGCTGCTCTCATATCTGCTCTGTGATGTAGCTGTAACTACTTCCAGATAATATTAGCTGTGATCATCTTGCTTTGTAAACTCTCTTGTTTAAAAATATTAAGACTCATTGCTTGTAAAAGTTATATCTATCTGTACACTCCTTATGAATTTTTCTGTAAAAAAGGCAAATCAGATCTGTTCCAATTCTCCAAAAACCAATAATGTTTAAATTATTATGTTTATTTTAATCTCAAACTGTGGCTTATTATACAGCTGATAAGCAAATCTTATCAGACTTCCATCTTATACCTCTTTTTTAAAAAATGCTTGAGTATGTACTGTAATTAAAAAAAGAAAAACAGCCCAAAACAAAGCATGCTAAAATTCCATATGGAAAAGATAAGCAATCTCTGATTGGAATAACGCATGTTGCTTTTTCCGGTTTTTCTCTTGGTAGAAATAGTCAGAAGGGGGAAAAAATATTGCCTTAAATAGACCAAAGATAACATGCTATGAAGCGAGACCTTTTTTAAAAAAAAACTATTTGCTCATTTTTTAAATGAATACAGTTGCAACTGCAGGCATGAAAACCCTCTTGAAATCTTAAAATAAGAAATACTTGAAAAATTTCAAAGTTCTACCGAGTGGCTTTGGAATTACCAGTCAGGAATTTACATGATTTTATTGATAGTGGTAGGTGTATTACATATGCAAATTTATTGTCTTCTGGGATGATAGGACAAAGACAAATGTTAACAGTCAGGTTTACGGAATCAAACCCTACTCTTATCAAAGCATGAGAAATTACAAATTCCACCAAGCACAATGTTATTTTTCTAATGTATCTCTGATCTATAATGAGAAGCAATCTAACGTATAGATTTTGCATTCAATAACCCTGTCAAAAACTACATCACACATCAAATGTTAATGGCGCTGGGGAGTTGGAGTGATTAATACCATAACAAATGGTATATATTACAAAATTTCTTTTGTTCTTTCCTCACAATGATGCATACAGCCAGAATTTAACCTTTAAGGGTTAAAGAGTTTAATCAATGTCAATGTCTGATCTTCTGAAGGCAATAAAGAACAGACTGTCTAGCGATACCCAACAGAATATCACTTTGTCAAGCCACAAAGCGCCCAAAAGCTTGTCAAGTAAGTTACCAGAAACCTCTTTGTGGTTAGAACTCAGCTCCTTCCTGCTTGACCTATTATTTGATATTTGACCACTTGGTTGCAAGACACTTGCTCTTTCCAGCTGAAATGTCACTGGGGCATCTTGTCAGCTCCCCGACATCTTGGCCTGACATACAATTTTACTTTTGTGTGCTACAAGGCAGAAAATGCAGGGCAATGGCCTTGTTTTAAATTCTGTCAGCATCAAAGATGGGCGTCACTCTTGGGTCCTACCAACAACAACAACAACAAAGAAAAGAGCTTATTTTGAAGGTCAGAGCAGCCATTACTTTAAAGTCTTGAAACTCAGACTAAATTTATTACCTGCGATGCTGGCTTGAGAACTGCCCTTATGAAAGCACATAAACACATCCTCTCCAAATCTCCCTACACACCATTGTTTCTACTTCCTGATCAAATGCCGACTTGATAAAAAAAAAAAAGGAGGCCGTTAGGGACCGGATTCTGCACTTAACTTGTTCAAATGGGCAAGTGGTATCATGTAGCTTTACAAGGCGCAACCTGACCTTCTCACATTGACCAGGAGTGACATAATTGTGCAGGAGGAGAAGCAGTCACATCATTTCTGTTTTGCACAACCTGCTTAAAGTTTGCAACTAAATGCTTGTCTTCAGTTGAGCTGACAAGAGAGAAGAGAGGGCTCAGTGAACCATGGCAGGGCTGCCATGAAATGACAGGAATCATTGGCATACATTTCAAATAGCTCTCTCAATCCTATTAAAGTATTGCAGCCCTGTTTTAAAATAGACAAGTATGAAACAACTTTGATAGATAGAGAATAAAATGGCTTATTGATTTTTTTTTTTAAAGTCTGAGGAAAATTACCCCAAATGTGTCATTCTTTAACATTTAAAAATATATTACATAAAAATGAGCTACCACGGTAAATAAAAAAGTTTTTTTTTAAAAAAAAAAATGACCCTTCTACTGTGCTGGGCATGGGATGTGCAGCATGTGTGAACGTGGCCCCCTCCTTCCTCCCATGAAGAATGTAAAATTAACGCCATAGAAATGCATAGAGAGCAAACTTCAATTCAGAGGCTAAAAACATCCTAATAAAATCGGACTTTAATTAATTCTCTTCCAGCTGCTTACAAAATGACTAGATTCTAGCAACCGTTTGGCATTGCTCTTTTGGCAGGCATGACATATAGGTTTGAAGGAAAGGATGATGAAATTGGAGGTCTATTATGTGCCAAGGTAAAAGGCAGATCATAATCTGATTCGGACTTCAGTGGCAAAAACCCTGGAAGACAGCCTTGATCTAGCTGGGGTAAAGAGCTTGACACAGTAAGGATGCTTGAAGGATTTCGTGAATCCTGGGGAAAAAAATAAGACAACAAAAACATTTTCCATTAATTAGTTCATAAAAACAGTAGATATTATCTCTAGAATGTAGTCCTTGTTTAGCAATTGCCTCATTTAGCAATTGTTTGTAATTACGATGGTGATGAAAAGTAACTTTACAATCAATCTTCACATTTACAACCTTCTTGAGTTTGTAAAGCAAAGGAAAAGTGAAGTATGATGGTAAGCATGGACTGTGGTTTCATTTAGTGACCAAATAGCTGGTCCCAATTGTGGTCGCTAAATGAGGACTATAGGAAATACGCATAACTTTAAGCCCCACTGATTTCAAAGGGGTGAAAGTATATTGTATGTATCTATTGACTGCGCCCATTAATAAGAAACTGTAAAAGTGCAGTTGGTTCATTGGCTTATGCGATGCTTTGATGACATATGTTCTTTTTAAGTATTTAAATATAGTTACAAAGTGTGCTGTCATCCACTGCTTTATCTGCACATCTGATTACCTGGATTTCTTAAATTTAAAGTAAGTCTTACAAACAACAAATAAAAACAGAAGTTCTTGGGTGTGGCTTGGTGGGCATGGTGTGGCTTGGTGGGCGTGGCTTGGTGTCATGGCAGGGGAAGGATACTGCAAAATCTCCATTCCCACCCCACTCCTGGGGGAAGGATATTGCAAAATCTCCATTCCCACCCCACTCTGGGGCCAGCCAGAAACCTTTGCCAGTTTTCCGAACTACTCAAAATTTCCGCTACCAGTTCTCCGAACTACTGAAATTTTCCGCAACCGGTTCTCCAGAACCTGTCAGAACCTGCTGGATTTCACCCCTGTACCCAACCTTACTGGCTTCCATGGACTGGCAGCAGTGGCGGCAGGGGAAATTTCCTATCCTAGCTCCTGCACATACGCAAATGCAGCTTTGCGTGCACGCCCGCCACTTCCATGGCCCAGTTCCCAAAGGGCGGTGGACCGAAACCAGTCTGCGGCCCAGGGATTGGCGACTCCTGTTTTAAAACATATAATCTCAGTGAAATATATACACACAAGAATCTAAAATAGACTAGTCACAATGCACTGTTGTTGAAATGCCATGGCTTACGTTTGGTGAACTAAATAAATGAATAAAGTTGTTAAGATATAAGGCAGTATTTGGAATTCTGCTACTGTGAATTCTGGGGGCTTTTTTTAGAGCTTTTTTTCTTCCCATTTCTATTACTGTTACTGGGAAGAGGCGAAAATCAATGGCTCTATCTATCACATAGTTCAGCAATTTTCTTTGATGTTGGCTCTTTGTTTTCCTGGTATTACACAAGTTTATCTTGGAGCTGGGTGAAAAGCTGGACCTTTAAGACCCACCCATATGGCAGCAATTTCAAAAGGTTACCCCCCAGGAGATATTTTAAAAGTAGTCATACTTTCAGTTCTGCAATGATTTAAAAAAAAAAAAAGAATTTGTAGACAAAGTAGAAACACACAGTCTTCAGGACAGCTGGATTTTAGTCTTACAGTGCCTAGCTGTGTAACTCTCATCAAAGTCAGGTATTTGCACATTTGTCCCAAAGGTGCTTTTTCAGGAGGCAACTGGACATTCTTGCTTTTTCTTTGAAGATGTTTCGCTTCTCATCCAAGAAGCTTTTTCAGCTCCTTTGGGACAACCATGACCTGGATGACAGAATCTCTACAGACTATTTGTACATGTATTATTTAAATCAGTAAGTTATATACATTTATCTGAATGCTTAAGCACAATATCAGAAAAACAATTTAAAAAAAGATTGGGATGTCTTCATTTACTTTGAGCAAAGGATGAGCTTCTGTACAAATGTGCGCTGTATTTTAAATGATGCTGCTGAACGACGATGAAGCTAAATGTCTTGCTTAAGTAAATGACATCAATAAATAGTAGGAGCTAAAGGTCAGCTAAATGTGCATGTTTGCTGGCACTATTGTCTCTTCAAATCAACCTGCTTATCCTCCGGGTTAAAGGACATTTTGGGACTCACATTTTTTTACTCCTCAAAAACCAGCCTTTTTTTTTTTTTTAAGGAACAAAAAAGGGAAGACAAGGACGGAGTACAACCAAAAAAAACAACAACCTCTAAAGTCCAAAGAAGGGGAGAGGTTTAAAAAAAATATATCAGGTTTCCTTGGGGAGCCACACTCAGCAAAAGTATGAAACATAATGATTGGCAGCTAGTCAATAGAAATAGAAAAGGCTTCAACATTTGGTAGAGGTGATGGGGATGGTGAGGGAGGGAGCTAAGTTTCCGTTCTATGGTCACGTTGCTTCTCCTAAATTGCTCAGGTAGAATTAAAAACAATGGGATGGAGATCAGGGCAACTGTGGCCTTGGCCATTATTAGCCCTCACCTTCCATAATAAAGCAAAGTGGACTGGTGGAGGATGTAATAAAATTGTTGCCTATATTGGAATAACTCAAGAAATCCATCTCTGGATTAAAGTGGATGATTTTTTTCAGTATCCCTACTTTCCTTTGCTTTTTAATGCACTTAGATTAGTTGTAGAGAAGCATCCAAGACAGTCTAAAGGGTTAATATGCTGGGAGGGTAAGCAATTTTTACAGAGACAATTGCTTTTACTGATAAATGGTCTCCAAGGATAATAGTAGAGCAAATATTGTAGATCAGTCCCTTTAACAAAAAAACAAAACAAAAGGAAGCCAAACCTATGTTGATCGCCTTATAAATGTAAATGAACTTCTAAGGTTCTTAAAAAGATTGCACAAAAGGAGCACAGAGGAAAGATATTTTTAATGTTGTAAGCCACCTGGAGTCATCAGTGTGTGAGCTGGGCAGCCACATACATTTGTTTAATAAAATAAACAGATTCTTAGAACCTTCTTTGCATTTGCTGCCTACACTTCCCAGCCATTGTATCCAAAGGCAATTTTAGGAGTTCTCAAGACATCCAGAAGAATCAGATTAAGAATGCTGGCACCTTATCTTGAATATTCCTTTGTTTTGCTTTTGTTCAGGTTGGGCACTGTGGCAGTATATCATTCTCGCTAAGCATCTGTTCAAGATCTAGGCATTTTGTTGTTTCACAGAGTAATAATACTAACCGAGTTCACAGTAGTGTAGCTCTAAAAGTTACAACTGGAATGCCGATGACAGGATGCTGTCTCTTCTTTTAAGGGTTGGTTTGTATTGCTTGGGTTCAGCTAGCTAGCCCTAAATTTCCTTCTAGTGCAGGGGTCTCCAACCTTGGCAACTTTAAGCCTGGAGGACTTCAACTCCCAGCTCCCAGCTTTGCTGGCTGAGGAATTCTGGGAGTTGAAGTCCTCCAGGCTTAAAGTTGCCAAGGTTGGAGAGCCCTGTTCTAGTGGACGTCCTTTATCACAGCTTTCTGTTAATTTACTCTCAGTGTTTGTTTTTCAAATTGCTCCTTTCCTTTCAATTGCTGGGGCTGGCGGGTGAGTATTTGAATGAATGGATTGTGTGTCCAACTTGTGGAACCTCAGGTGAGGGATTCACTTGTGAAAGATCTGAAGAGGCAAAAGTTTTGCTGCCCAGATCGTAATCAGGACCTTTAATCGCCAGGCTCCAGAACTCTTTACGGAGACGCGTCTCCGTCTAGTGCCCTTCCAGTGGTCTAATTTTTGACAGAGCCTTGGAAGCCCGATGTAGATTCTCACTTTGGAAGGAAGAGGAAGGGGGGAGCGTGGAGCGAGAATGAAAGATGATATTTACATTCACTTTGCCAAACATTAGCATCTTTTTGTCCAATCATTTGAATTCAGAAGGGTTAGGAAAAAACAGCTTAGAGAACAAGGGTTGACACATCCAGTGTGAAATCTTAAGGTGCTGGAATGCAATGAGGGAGAAAGTGAGACCGAACCACATTTCAACTCCCTAACTGGGCTGCAGCATGCGTGAACTTTGTGACAGGTCTCTGTCTCTCAGCCACAGTTGAATAGCTCTTGCTGACACTCAGCTGTCAGTTAGCATCCCCTTACTATGCCCCTAACATGCTCTACAGCTTCACCCAATTAACTTGCTTTCACTTGACATTGCAGCAAAGAGCTTCATAATAGGTGGTCAAGGTGCAACGGTGCCTGCTTGCCCTCTCCCTGTTCATAAACGGCAAGATGTTTAACTATCTTCCTTTTTTTTTTTACCAGTTTGCTCAGAAGCAACATGACAGTGATGCGCCAACTTAAATGGGCAAGCAAAGCAGAGTAGCTTCAAGGCACATCGTTCGAGCTTTCCTTGTAAAGGAAGCTCTCTCCCCCCTCACCCTGCCCCAAAGCAGGAACTCTAAACCATCAGAAAGAATTTGATTAAAAATAAAATTTACAGAAAACTTTTCTGAAAATTAGAAAAAGACATGAGGGGACGGGGAGAAGGCTCCAAGTATTTATTTCCCATAGTAGTGTTTAAGTTTAGGGTGTTTTTTTTTTTTTAAAGGTACATGTAATTTATACATTTCTGTTCCAATCTTCTTACACTGGAGAAATCAGTAGGTATTTAAATAATAAATGTTATTATATACGCCATTATAAATAAAAAGAATAGGTCTTACTAAAACACAGGTCAAAGAAAGTAAATGTGGAACATAAAGGAAATATATAATATTGAATAATTCAAATGGCATCTTTTAAACAGACGTTAAGATGTTTAATTTTTGGGGGGAGGGCCTGGATAATTCTCTCTCTTTCTGCAACACACACTTTTTAAAAAAAAAAAAAAAATCAGAATCATGCAAATAATTTTGTATCTTATGTCATGATCAGCAGAGCCTTGCATTAAGAAAGCTATAAGAGAATACATTCTTAGGGCAGTCAGCGTGATACACATCGGATTGTAGTTAAATAACACCTTCTGAGAGTTTTACCAGGGTGAGATCTTAAGAAGATTCTAGCTGCTGAGTTTGGAGAGGGGATAAGGAAGAGCAAGAATCTTATAGTCACCCAAATTATCATAATTGATCAGTTTGGCTGCACACCCATCATCTCTATGCAACTTCCTGTGTAGCTATGTTTCTTTATATAGTGAAGATGATACCCCTTTGCCACACAGTTCTTCTGAAAGAAAGAAAAAAGCAGACCTATTATTTATTTATCAAATGTATATGGCTAACCTATCTCACAAAGGTGATTCTATTACATCCAATCCTCCAAAACAAAATTAAATATCGAGTGTGTGCAAAACCAAGTAGACCCAAATTTACAGCTTAGTTCCTTTACAAAATTTTAATTCTAGTCAATGAACTAGTTCCGTAAGTGGGTTCTGAATTGCAGACATATTTGAAACATTTTTCTACCCCTGCTGTGCATTATCTATAAGTTATCATTCCGTGCTCACAAAAGCCATCAAATCTAGCGTCTTTATTCAAATTAGCTGTATTTAACACCTAACAGAACTATGCCACATGGGGAAATGGGATGCTCCATTTCTCTGCAGAAAAGAAACAATAGCACTTATGCTAAATCTTTGATAAACTGCTATGGTATATAGACAACCTTTTTTGAAGTGCTGACTATATGAGATTTATTTTGAAATCAGAATAAATTATTTCAGATAATCTTCCCGATACCTCTGAGGTTCTGAATGTAATATTTAAATATGTAAAATTGAGTATGGCACTCACTCATTCTTATTTTTTTGAAATGGGCCTTGCATTTTGTTGGATAAAGAAATGGAAATATTTAGCCTTGTTTTCCAATCAGTCAGACAACATGCTACATTATGTCACAGAAACAGCAAGCATTCCACTTTTTATTATATATTTTTGATCCAAACAAGGACTACTCAACTATAAGACGTTTCATCTAAAATAATGGGAGAAGGAAAAACTGGAATTTCTAGCTGCATGAACCAGAATGTTGTCAGGAAGTAAAGCTGGATGCATTCAAACATCCTTTAGCCTGGTTCAGATTTTACACATATTACATTTTGGATAAGTATAATAGTACTGACGTTGATCCAGCTTTTTCCTGGTATAAGTGGTCCAAAGGGAAACAAGCAAACGAACAAACATACCAAAAATAAACAACCAGAAAACCTTCCACATTTCACGTTTATAAAACCTGTTATCAGCCAGAAAAGTACATTTATTTATTTTTTAAAAAAACCCTTGCATGGGGAGGAAGGGATTCACCATTGTTGACACAGGAATAACCAAGAGACAAAAAGGTCACACTTTAGACTCAATATCTGTTTCAGTGGTGGGTTTCAAAACTTTTTACTACTGGTTCTGTGGGTGTGGCTTGGTGGGCATGGCATTGCTTGGTGGGCATGGCTTGTGGGCATGGCAGAGGAAGCAAACTATAAAATCTCCATTCCCTCCCCACTTCAGGGGAAGGTTACTGCAAAATCCCCATTTCCTCCTGATCAGCTGGGACTTGGGAGGCAGAGAATAGATGGAGCAAAGCCAGTCAGAATTTTTACTACCGGTTCTCTGAACTACTCAAAATTTCCACTATCAGTTCTCCAGAACTGGTCAGAACCTGCTAAATACCACCTCTGGTCAGTTTATATCTAATATGCATACAAGTGTTAAATGTGCTAATTGAGCAAGAAACCAAGGTTCATCAGTTCTGTGGGTAAGCTAAGGTTACAGCTTTTACTGTTTCTGGTCTCATCCATATCTATGGTTATACTTCCATTTTATACCTATATGAAAAGAATAAGCCAAGAAAAACTATATGTACCCTCAGTCACTACAGACAACTCTCTAAGGACTCAAAGAGTATTTTCCCCCTGAAATTGTCGTATCAACCAAACTCTCCTAAACAAGTAGACATCAATATTTCCTACTTTCCAACAGCTTGCTAAGTGGAATTTATGTTTTAAAAAGAAATTAATGGACTGTTGTCCTTTGGTACAAATGTACAATCTCTTCAGAATATTCATGAGAGGAAAACTTTTAAAAAAACAGATAGAGTTCCAGGAAACAAATCTTATTGATTTATATTTACATTGAATTTATTAAGGTTATAATATACTTTTCTTTTACGGAGCTTGAAGTGGCTTACATGACTCTTTGTGTGCCTGTAACTTGAACCTCACAACCATCTTGGGTGGTATGTCAGGTTGAGAAATGTGATTGGCTGAGAGGAACTCTGGACTCATGCCTTCCGGGTCTCAGGCCAACATCTAGTTCTGGGTCCTCACCATAACGCCTGGGAGTGGTGATGTTCCCACAACACATTGCTTGGCTCCTGCCAACTTTCCTGCCTCACCTAGTTTCAGATTTTAAAGCTCTTTTCAATTAAAAACTGAATGAAAAGCTAGCATGCTATAAAGCCAAGACATGCCCTGAAGCTTGACTTCTCTTTCCAATAATCTCCCATAAACCCATGAGAAATTCTTATAAAGTAAGTAAAGTTGAATGACTGCAACACAGTCCCTAGTTTGCCTTCTAGTTTCTAAGTATTTTGTGAGTGGACACACTAACCATTTTGTGAGCATCTCTATGATCTACTACACATATCCTACTGGTCCCCACATATGGGAGAATCCCAGCTCAAAACATTTTATACAAGAAAGAGCTGTGTGGACACTTATTTACAATGCTATGTTATGACTGTATGTACAGAATAGACTTTAGGTTCAGAGCACCCATGTAAAGGAGATAGGATAGGACTAGAGCCAAGCAATGTGTTTGGCAGATGTTTTTGACATGTAGCCTGCTTACACCTGCTTAGTATTATGCAGCCAAGACACTGTCCTGGAGTTTGACTGGACAAATGGACCACCCTTACCAACAACAGGGGAAACATAGTAAAAATTGAAATCAAGATGCTCTATGGAAATAACATCAAGAGCCTGGATGAAGAAGATCACTACAAACACTGACAGTCATCACTTACTAACCAGTTGCTTAATGTTGTTCAAAATTACAGCAACAGTCCTGGCACTGTCTAAGAGCAAGCAAGTTGAAGAAAGAGACAGGGAGGCTAATTCTGTCAGCACAAGACCAAGCCTTTAAAAACAAATGCATACAGGGTCAGAATTGAGAAGACAGCAATAGAAATCAAACAGTGCCTCTGTAAAGAGTCTGAAGAAACTGTGGACCACCTGGTTAGCTGCTTCAAAAAAAAAAGATCACACAGTTTGACCACAAACAACAACCAGGCAAAGTAGCAATAATGGCACACAGGAATATCTGCAAGAAATATCACTTGCCCGTAAGCAAGAACTGGTGGAATGACAAAATAGACCAAGTAATATAAAATGAAGAAACCAAAGTGCTCTGGGACTTTAGAATTCAAACTGTCAAGCATCTGCCACACAACATCTGGACTTAACAATTGTTAATAAGAAAGACAAAAAAGTTTGGATAGTGAACATCACTGACAGACAAATGGAAGTAAAATGACTTTGGCAAAAGAAAGTGAAGATAATACCAACAGTAATAGGTGCCTTGCGTGCAACCCCCCAAATCTGGAGCATCCATTAAACATTATTAGCATTGACAAAATCATCATCAGACAATTGCAAAAGGCAGCTTTACTTGGCACAGCTTACATCCTGCAATGACACCTTTAACACCATCAAACAACAACAACAACAACTGCCTAGCCCAGGTCCTTTGAAAAGACTTGCTAGATGGATAAAAATGTCAAATTCAATCCAAATGTCTGACTGACTGTGCAACCACCAGTAATGGCAGTAATAATTTCATACCACTAGTCCAAGCTAAAGTTTACGATATAATGTACTTTTTTTTTTTCAACACAACTGTTGTGGCCCACCAGTGGCCAGCAGAGCTGGCAGCAGATTCGGAGTCTGGGGAAGGCTCGGACAAGGGCTCTGAGTCGGAGGCAGAGAGAGGGCCAAGGCCATCTGGTACTTCTTTGCTGCCTCTGGAGTCTCCGGAATCTGACAACAATGAGGCAGAAGAACAGCGTCAGCCTGTTCCCAGTGTGCGCATGCACAGAGTTGCCAGAAGACAGGAACAATTAAGAAAACAGGTTCAACTTGGGAGTAAGGCTTGGAGAAGACTGTCCTCCCATAAGACATAAAAGAGAAGCGAATGGGATGTAAGCTTTTGCAGGAAGCAATTAGTTCATCTGGTCAGTAAAAGCTCTGGAAAAGCTCTCTTTGACTCTGCTAAGTTTGGCCTTGCCCTGCATTTGGCAATTAGTTCTCTGGCAACATTTCAAGGGAGATAAGCTGAGTGTTTGTAAACACTTCCCTGATAGACTGTTTGAGAAGCCTTTCGGAATGACAATAATTCATAGCAGTCTGAATTAAAAAGGTTTGCCAGGACTAAGTTTGTGCTGTATACTTTCTAAGGAAGCCTTAGAACAACAACAAACAATACATGAACAAGCATCTAATATTAAACCTTAAATCAAATGAAATTACAGGAAGATATTTCTTTCCAGCTAATGAAGGAAAAGAGAGACAGACAGGCAGACCAAGAGACACAGACAGACCAAGAGACAGAGATCCTAAATCTTAGACATGTTTCTTCTGGGGGTCAAACCTTCTTGATTCTGTCATGTTACTACCTGGTCCTTTTAATTGGCGTTTTCTGGTAGATTGCCAAGTTTGCCACCCATCTCAACTAGAGGCAACTTTATTTTATGGTTAGATTGCTTGTTTAAAAGTACTGTGTGTTTTAGTGAGACCTCTTTACTTATGGAGTCCAACACTTTGCTCCACTCTAAATTCTAATTGGGACATTCCACACTGGTTGAAATCTCCAAGGGCAGACCAATCTCTGGCATATTAAAATAGTTTCAGTCAAAGTGGTACCAACTGAACAGAGGCAGAGTCTATACTGGAAATGGCTGCAGGTGGTGTACCAGCTAGAGCTAAGTTGGGGCATTTGTGGCCAGAGCTGACATTTGGCATCTAACCATAAAGTCAAGTCCAGAACAATTCTGAGGCGATATACCTTTTATGAAATCAGTTAAAATCCCTTTTGATGATTTGGATCAATCTGCAACATTTCTATCTGATCCAGACTGGGATCAAAGGCCATTTGTACATCCACAAATATGTATACACCAAGAGATAGAGATGGATATTGATCCTGTGTATATATTTATTCCCTAATACAAAAACATGCCAATTAGCAGCACGGTCAAGGAATAGTGAAATTCAAAGCTTTCTCTTGGGCTGTGGGACGCAAAGTGGCCTTTACACATCTACATACTGTTACTGAAGAATCTCAGAAACAGAACTTTTACAAATATGAGGAGTGCTTGGTTTTATACGCAGCTGCTTTGTTGGAACGTAAGGGAGGGGGGTAGAGAAAAAGTCAAAGTAACATTAGCATGAATAGGCTACTCGGATTCCCTTGATTCAGGTGTCACCTGAGTAGAAAAACTCAATATAAGTTTTTTAAAACCTCTTTCCAAAAGTCTCAGTTGATTCATAACCTCAGAACAAATCTGCCATCCTTTCGTGTTTAACCCACAGTTTAGCACTGAATAATGGATGTTCTTTATCTTGAAATAGTTTCTTCAAAAGGAAGGAGGAAATACCTAAGTAAAAGTGCCCGACTCTGGAAAGAAGTAAATGTATCTACTTTTGTATAGAATTGTTCTTTTCTTCTGCAAAGCCTGTTCAATTATATTCTGAGTTCTATTCTTTGTATTAAAAAAAAAACTTTCTCCTCAAGGTTAAGCATCCTGATCTAGTTTGCAAGGCAGCCGCGGCAAGCTTTTCCACTCTTCCTGCTGCAATTCAAGCAGTATTGTTGAAACTTCGTCTAACAATGTCTCTGACTGACACTGTCACTTGGAAACAAACACGAGGAAGGCAGATCGAGGAAAGAGTATATCACGGATGAAAACAGAAAATTAAGTTATTGTTGTTGCACCCCTGTTAATTCTACCACATATCGTTCCTTTCATATTACAAAATTTGACTTGACTAAAGTTAGGCCTCTGTGGGCTGAAAATAACTTTTCTTTCAGGCAGTATTCTGTATTTCTTGTCCCCCCCACCCCAATCTCATTGGACGATTCTGCCCAATCCACAGAATGCTAAGGATTCCTGCAGAATCTTAGCATGGCAACTGGTGAACTGGGTCCAGACGACTTGATATCGGCTAGAATCACATATTGATGCTACAGGTAGTCCTTGACTTACAACCATTTGTTTAGTGACCCTTTGAAGTTACAAAGGCACTGAAAAAAGTGGCTTACAAATGGTCCTCTCATGTACAACCGTTGCAGCATTTCCACAGTCACATGATTAAAATTCAGGCACTGGGCACAGGTCTATGACAATTCCCCATGGCCAACTTGCTGACCAACTCGCCACGGCCATCTCGCCACAGGACCTCTCACTGCAGGACAAGAGTTACACTACTATCAAAGAAATGGTGGAATTGAATCATTGAAGAAAGGATGCGAAAGGAGGGACAGAATGAAATGTGAATGACAAAAATTAAAATGATTTTTATTTATTTTAAATAATTAAATAGAATTGCTAAATTGTCCCACAATTAGTTGTCTTGTGGTGAGTTGGCCATGGCAAGTTGTCCTGCACCAAGTTGCCCATGGCGGGTTGGCTGTGACAAGTTGGCCGTGGTGAGTTGGTTGCAGTGAGTTGGCCGTAGCACGTTGGCTGTGGCATGTTATCCCATTCCCCTGGGCATTGGGCATGTTTTTACAATGGCTGCAGCATTCAGGGATCATGTGATTGCTATTTGCAACCTCCCCAGCTGACTTTGATAAGCAGAGTCAATGGGGGAAAGTTAAACAATCTCAATTCTTTAACAACTGTGGTTACTTGCTTAACAACTGTGATGCAAAAGGTTGTAAAATCAAGTGCAACTCACTTAACAACCACCTTGCTTAGCAACAGAAATTCTGGCCTAATTGTAGTCATAAGCTGAGAACTACCTGTATATAGTTCGGCTTATCAATCAATCCACAGAATGTAAGAAATTAATCTGTATTCTGATAACCGTGCTACGAAGTGAATGTTTACAACCTCTGCTTACTTCAGAGAAGTGCTGTTGCCGTCCCTTTGGGAGTTTTCAATGTTTGCAACTGTGCCAAAGAATGTTATCAAAGTTTCATGTGGGTCCTACTCATACATAAAGGGAATATATATGAATGAATGAATGAATGAATGAATGAATGAATGAACGAACACTGGATACCAATGTTTAATGTTCTAGTACAGGGGTGTCAATCTCAATCCCACTGTGGGCTGTATCAGGATTTTATTCGCCCTTGGGGGGCTGGGCTGGGGTGTGGCCTGATTGTTACAGCTGACTGGGTGGGTATGGACTAGGTGGGCCGGGGCTGGGATGGCATGGGCCAGTCCATTGCCGTCTCTGTGATGGCTCTGCAGGATAACTCTGGGCCAATCGTGGGTCAGATGTGGCCTGTGGGCCACGTGTTTGACACGTCTGTTCTAGGAGAAGTTACTTTTACTTTTATCCCCCAATCATGCAGTATAAGATAAAACCTTGTTTTCCTATCTTTAGATAGACAAGATGAATAATCTGTTTGAGAAGGATAGTTCCTTTACTCTATGGTCTGTTCACTCTGTTGTCATTTCTATTGCTGTTTTTATTAATTTTTATTATTTTATTTTATTACCATGATGTATTTAACTTTCAGGTAGTTCTCAATTTACAACAATTAATTTAGTGACCATATAAAGTTGCAACATCACTGAAAAAAGTGACTTATGATCATTTTTCACACTTATGACCACTGCAGCATTCCCATGGTCATGTGATTTGCATTCATATGCTTGATAAATGATTCATATTTATGATAGTTGCAGTGTCCCGGAGTCATGTAATCATTTTTTTTTTTGCGACCTTCTGACAAGCAAAGTCAATGGGGAAGCCAGATTCACTTAACAACTGTGTTACTAATTTAACAACTGCAGTGATTCAGTTAACAAATGTGACAAGAAAATGGGGCAAAATTCACTTAACATCTGTCTTGCTTGGCAACAAAAATTTTGGGCTCAGTCATGTAATTCGAGGACTACCTGTACTATAAATAAGCTCAAGTTATTGTTCATTTGAAAGTCTCAGGCCGGTTTATAAAATATAAATGGGAAACATCTAGGGTAGGGGTGTCAAACTTGCATCATCATGGCATCGTCACGTGACTTATCACGACTTTTTTCCCCTTCGCTAAACCAGGCATGGGCGTGGCCAGCATGTGACGCATCTGGGCGGCAAGTTTGACAGCCCTGATCTAGGGTTTCACCTTAACTAGAAGACTGTAGAAGTGTTGTTTAGCGAATAGTTCAAATCCAAAGTCATTTGTGCAATCCAGCAACATAAATTTTGGGCTCAATTGTGCTCATAAGTCGAGGACTACCTGTATTGCCTTTTATATTATATTTTAGTTGTTTAGAATGTTATTGGATGATTTTAGATGATGAAAAAGTAGCCTGGGAAATCCTGGTTTTAAAGGGTTACTTACAATGTTGAAAAATATTGTTAAGAATTGAGTGTAATTTCATATTTTCCACTGGAATAAAGTATGTGTATCAACATATTTAAATGAATGGCCTAGTCCTTCCTATTCCCCCCCCCCCAAAAATAAATTAAAGGTATCTTACCCTGCTGAGGCAAAGGAAAGTTAAACTTGCTGGATTTGAAACTAGCCATTTTTCTCATAGTGCAAACATGACAATTTTATCTCCTGAAACTGCCAATGAAACTGTCAGGAAAATTAGATGTCATAAAATTATCCTATTAAATCAACACACTGGATTTCCATTAAAACGGAGTTAAATCAATTAAAATTACATATTATGTCACCTCAGACCAACTGGTCAAAAACTATTTTAAAATCGCACGCACACAAGTACCCCCACCCCACACCAAAAACCACAAAAGTGTCTTCCTTCGGGTAACTCTTCTACCTTCACTATAAAAAAAATATGCTCAAGATAGTGTGTAACTTTCCCAATGCAAAGTTAGAGAATGGTGGCTTCGGTCCAAGGCTGGCTAGTAACAGCTGACATGCTCTGGAATCTGGAGCCTTAAATCAACATTGTTTTCACAGCTGTAATTAAGCCACCTAATCAGAAGCACATTTTGATGGTACCGTTTCTGGAAGCCAGACACTGATTTTTTACGCTCGGAGCACAGTGGCTTGTAAGAAGTCCTTATTTAATTTCTGTGTGTGTACATTTCAAGAGGCAGGAGGGGGGAGGAAATGCCCCTCCCCCAAAGGGAAATGGAAAAGAGCCTTTAACTGTTGGAAAGCAGCAGCTTTATGCGTTTGGGCCTTCACTAACTCTACGACCCGCTCTCCTTCATCTCCGGGCCGAGTCCCCATCTCTCGAGTGGCAGCTGCACGCAGTGAGAATAAAGACTTTTGCCAAAATCAACAGATGAGCTGGTCTGAACTGGCTCTCTGTGTGTTCTGACTGTAAATTGTGCTGTGATGATTAGAGAACTCCAACACAGGATGTTGACTCTTAAAACTGTCCAGAGAAAATAAGTTTGGAGTTACTTGCTTTTACTTGCTTCAGGATGATGATAATGACAATGATGACGAGGACGATAATTATGATGATGGCAATGATTGCAATGATCATTTTAAAAAGATGCATTTTGTGATTTGGTTCACAATTTCCTATCGATGATAAGAGACTTCTAATATGAATTCTGAAATAATCATTCATATTTTTATACATACATGCAGAGATATAGACAGATTTAATAGGCCCTGAAAGCATTCCTAGAGGAAGACCCATCTTCCTTAAATGTTTTTCCAAGAGAATTATGAGTCTTGCCCTTCAATTGTCACAATGTAAGAAAATCATGCATCTTACCATCTGTTAAAGAAAATAACTGTGAGACCTTCAAAATCTAGAAACTGGTTACTGCTTCTAATGCTTAAAATATGTTGTTTAAATTAACCAACCACTGAATTATCATCTCATTCAAGTGGATTTAGTAACTTTAATATAAACTTTCAACCTCTGAGGCCATAATAAGGCTATCAGTAGGAAGGCCATAGTCACTGTGGTCTGATTACATTTAGTTCTGCATTTTAATTGCACATGGATTCCATTAAACCTTCTTTTTGCCTTATAGGCAACATTTAAATCAAATTACTATAATTTCCAAATATGTTTCAATAGCTTGACAAGGTAAAAGTTCACATGCTTAGCATATTCCGCTTTTTAAAATGTTTTCTATAGAAAAGGAAATATTGTGTATACAAATCAAGGATGCAGATACATTATCAGATTATACTTCTTTGTGTTTTTCAACTATGGAAGTGGTAGCCCTATTGTGGCATTTTAACAATTAAGTATGATATATTAAGAGATTAAGAAGTACGATGCAGACATATAACATTTATCTAAGGTCTATTTGCACCGTACGTCTTTCTTGGTCCAACTTTTTGATTTGGTGCAGATCCTCCTGGTCACCATTGCTGTAGAAAATTTTACTATATAGTAACCTTTTGCAGATAACTGTTCTATCATATGTGACAATATTTTACAGCAGTTCATATTATGTCAGGAAAATTCTTCCACAAGGAGGAGGCACTTTCTACTATGGTTAGCTTCTTGCTTCCAGATGAAGAAGTTGAGACTACACTATATCGCTAATCATAAAATATGTAACTGGAGGCTACCAGGTTGAAAAAAATCTGAAGAAGAAGAAGACGAGACCTTTTCCTTAGGAATAATTCTAATGTTTCTCTGAATCTAAATCAATTGGAACTAGTGTGTATCCAAATTGTTTTCAATTACAGGATTATATAATTTTTGATTAGAATAATTAGTTTGGTGGTAAACATAGCAAGGTTCTGTTTGAATATTAAATACTGAGTGTATTTAATTTTAAGCATGGAGACAGTGGCTAATACATAAAGTAACTGTAGAGAAAATGTTTAAATTCAATGTTAATTGTTAGCAAATCCAATATACATTTTTCCAGTCCAGTTGTCAGCAAATCCCAAAATAACCACCCAAAATAACATGTCCCATTTCAACCCTGATCAAATAAACTGACCTTGTGTTCCATCTTTTTACATAAAATAATCTTGTTTTTTTTAATCCAGTTAGATGATTGTTGATCCTTGTTTTGCATTTCTTCAATACATTAAAGAGCCTCTCTTGCTAGTCCAACAAAAAGAAATTATTCCAACTGTTCTCTCAGTTTATCATTTTTATTTCTTTTTAATTTTTAAAACCTCGTCCATTTCATTTCTTTTTTCTTTTCTTTTTTTTTTGCATATCTTTTTCTGTAACATTTTCTTCTGGGAACAGATAGCTCCCAAGAAAACACAACAGAACTGACATTATTGATTCAAAGTCCCAACACTGTTCCTCAAAAATGTCTCCGAAAAGCCATAAATTACACCTTATTATATTTCCAAAATCAAAAACAGTTTTTTCTTTCCTACAAAAATGCATTTATTCCTTAAAATTAATTTCAAAGCCATAATATTCAAAATCCAATATTCTGACATTTTTTGAGACCGTAATCCATTTAAAACCTTGTCCTTCTCATTCAGAAATAGAGCCATTCTCTATTCTCTATATCGGAAAAAAAAGAGATGGATGATGAACACCGAAATTCTAAAAGAGAAAGAATATATACAAATGATAGAAAAAGAAATGAAGATTTTTTTCAAGATTAACAGAAAAGAGCAAACCTCCCTCCAAAACCTGTGGGACACGGCAAAAGCATACATAAGAGGTCTGACAATAGCATATCTGGCGAAGAAAAATAAAGAAAAACAGCAAAGAGACAAACTGTTAGAAGAACTCAAGGAGCATGAATATGAACTACAGAATGAACCCCAAAATAAAAGAATCAAAGAAAAAATAAGTCTGATAAAACACAAAATAAATTTGATCACACAAATAGAAATAGCTAGGAAAATTAAATTAGTGAAACAGAATTATTTTGAACATGCCAATAAAACAGGGAGATGGCTGGCATACAAACTGAAGAAAGAAAAAGTAAAACGGACCATACATCAACTACAGGACAACACTGGAGAGATACAATACAGGAATAAAGACAAAAAGAATATAGCAAGAACATTTTTCCAAAAACTATATGAACAGGAAGAACCCCCAGAAGAAGACATTAGACAATACCTAAAAGAAGCCGAGATTAAAGAACTAGCAGAGACACACAGAGACTTATTGGATAGGCCAATTACAATGATAGAACTTATTGAGGCGAGGAAAAAACAGAAGATAAATAAAACCCCGGGACCGGATGGAATACCAGCAGAGTTCTATAAGAATTGCCAACACTCAATAGATGAAACCCTGCTTGGAGTGTTCAATGACGCAATTATGGAAGCCAAAATTCTAAATTCCTGGACAGAAGCTATCATTACATTAATACCTAAAGAAGAAGCGGACCATACACATATTCAAAATTATAGACCGATATCTTTGTTGAATGTGGACTACAAATTATTTACATCAATTATTACAGAAAGAATTAAGAAAATAATTAAAGATTATATACACCCAGATCAAAATGGCTTCATCCCAAAGAGACAGTTAAAAAATAATATGAGATTAATAATTGACGTACTAGAATACTACGAAATGAATATAGATAAACAATCGGCCTTAATTTTTTTAGATGCGCAGAAGGCATTTGACAATCTCAATTGGAAATTTCTTATTCTACAACTGGAAGCTATGAAATTTGGGGATAAATTCATGAATATGATAAAGAGAATCTATTCTTTCCAGACAGCGAAAATAACAATTAACGGGTGACTTGACAGAACAATTTCCAATATCCAAAGGGGTGACGGGGTGTCCCCTCTCTCCCCTATTATTTATACTAGCCTTGGAAACCCTTTTAAAGGAAATCAGAAGAGATAACGAAATAAAAGGCCTAAAAATTAAACAGGAAGAATATAAACTCCAAGCCTTTGCCGATGACATTGTATTCATTGTAGAACAACCAATAACAACTGGCACCAAGTTACTAGATAAAATAGAGAAATACGGGAGAGTAGCTGGGCTCAAAATTAATAAACAGAAAACAAAGATAATAACCAAGAACCTTACCAATCAACAAGAAAAGCAATTAGAAGATAAATTGGGCATACAAATGACGAAAAAAGTAAAATACTTAGGAATATGGCTGACTAATAAAAGTTTATCAATTAGAGAAGATAATTACGATAAATTAACAAAACAAATCAAGAAAGACTTAGAAATTTGGAAAAAATTACAGCTATCACTCTTGGGAAGGATTGCCTCAATTAAAATGAATGTGTTACCCCGAATATTATTTTTGTTTCAAGTGATCCCAATAAAACCGGGGAAGAACTTTTTCAAGGACTTTAACAAATTAATAGTAGATTATATATGGCAGGGGAAGAAAGCGAGAATTAAATTAAAGCACTTGCAGGACACAAGAGAAAGAGGACGACTGGCACTACCCGATTGGGAAATATATTATAAGGCATCAGCATTAATTTGGATCAAGGAGTGGATGGAACTCAAAAACCAAAGACTACTGAATTTGGAAGGATTCGATCTCCAGCGAGGATGGCATGCCTTCCTATGGGAGGGCACAGACAAAAGACACCAATATTTCCAGAGACATACAATTAGACATGCATTATATCAAACAGGGCAGAGTATTAAAAAGGCACACTACAACAAGATTCCGGAATGGTTGTCAACAATGGAAGCCCAGATCTACCCAAATGCCATGGACTATAACAAAACGAAAACCTATAAAGATCTACTAAATAACCTGGGGGAACTAAGAACGAGGCAAGAACTGAAGGAGATGGGTACAGACATTGACTGGTGGCCCTATGCACAAATAAAATCAAGATATAAAAAAGATTTGGCTCAATTTGAATTCCAAAAAGGTCAAACTGAATTAGATAAAATTTTGCAAGGGACACAGGATAAATTGATCAAAAAAATTTATAATTACTTAAGAGGATATAAATTAGAAGAAGAGGTAGTGAAAGAAAATATGATAACGTGGGCAAAAAAATTCGGCTATAATATCGAACTAGACAAATGGGAAAAATTATGGACAATAAATTATAAATTGACAATGTCTGTACCCTACAAAGAAAATATCTATACAATGTTCTATAGGTGGCACCTGCCACCAGCCAGATTGGCAAGAATGTTTCCCACCATGCCACCAACATGTTGGAAATGCAAACACCACAAAGGCACTTATTATCATATGTGGTAGACCTGCCCAATGGCAAAACAATATTGGCAAATGATTAAAACACAAATAGAAGAAATAACACACCAAAAGATAGAATTAAGATCAGAAACCTTGCTACTTGGTATAGTAAATGGACAGTATGGAAAAGAAACAACATACTTAATCATACATATGATAACAGCAGCACAAATAATATACGCACAATATTGGAAAAGTAACGAGATACCAACAGAAGACAGGGTAATTAGCAAAATCGTGGAATGTGCAGAACTAGATAGACTCACAAAGGAACTACAAAACAGGGAGGAACATGATTATTACTTAGTATGGGAAAAGTGGTATGTCTGGTTGGAAGATAGGAAAGGGATAAAAGACTAGGAAATAAATGAAATGACCAAATATAGAAAGAGGAAAGTAAACTACAAATATAGGTCAACCAAGAATTATAAAGATAGATAGAAGGGAAAGACCAAACAAGGAGGAGTCAAAATACAAATGAGAGTATATATTACAGTTGCGATAAACTGGACGTGTATGTAAATTGGTCTCTATATGTTTATGTTTTGTATGTTTTACTGTTTTGTTCAGTCTGTATTTATAAATAAAAAACTTTAAAAAGAAAAAAGAAATAGAGCTATTCTCTTGAACAGTATCAACAAGCTTAACAACTGGAAGGTGGGCACCCTCAATTTTCTCCTAGGTGCTTTTGACTGAATAACTTCATTACCTGCATTTGCCAAGGTCCTTTACTTGTCTTTATATTTTGGACTAAACTTTGCTTGTAGATTCTGATTTTACTTGTTGCTAATCTAACTAATGAATTCTGCACTGTTCACCTACTTTGCTGCAAATTTTAGACCCTTTGCCCGAAAAAAAATCACACCACATGCAGGACATAGTAGAAAACAACATTTCCAGGAAGGAACGTTTTACATTTGAATGATGGGAAAACACAGTGCCTCACAGTCACAACTGTCTGGAAGACATTTGTCAAGGCCCCTTCAACAGATGAGTAAAGAACTGTATTCGGTCTACTTACAATGATTTGGAAAGTCCCACAGATGTATTTTTTGGACTTATTTCCAAAGATGAAAATATTCTCAGGCGATTCCACACTGTCTATCTAAAAGTTTACTGACTCATGTCATTTCTACCCCACTCATTGCTTAACATGTGGTATTTCAACACAAAGACCTATCACTGAAACAAATGAAGTATCATACACAAAACCACATAAATGCATTCATGACAGAAACATACATTGGATAACAGCATCAGTGAATATGTTCATCCAAAAACAACAACTCTTGGTATTTTCTGTGGAAGATGACAGCCCAACTCTTTCTCCAGCTGTTATCTCACTTGCAGCCTCTCCTGAGGATCATTATTCTTTCTCCCTCCTTCATCTGAAGCCATATGTCCTCCTGACCTTAGCAAATTTCCATCTCTGTGGATTCATGTGACTCCTCCATCTCTTCAGGTTCTCTCACTCTCTTTAAGTCATTCCCCCAACTCTTCTATTTCTCCTTTTCTGATACAAACTAAATTCCAAAAGATTGAGTAACTACTGGGAATTTCTCCCAATACACTTGTCTGGTTCTACAGCCAGGTGGGCTCCTTCTAATTGCTTAAAGGTTTCAATATTTTGCTTCTTCTCTTTGGGCTCATACAGATATTTATAAAATTGCCCAGAATTTACAATAAAGCCCATTATTTGGTGTCAATAGCAGGAGTAAAACGAAGAGGAAGCAAGACTTTATAAAGAATGAGGATTAGGATCACGGTGTTTTTTGAGCTCTGAATGTATTACATTTATCCTCAAGAGAACAACACTTAAGGCATGACAAGTGAATCTTCTCTAGATAAAGTAACCTTATTATGCAGATAGCCAATATCTAATTTCATCAGAAAGTTTACTGCTTCTTATTTCTAGGATAAGATGATTATATGCAAATATTTAGCCACTGCGGTCAAACTATTCTATCCACTCTTTTTTTATTATTTCATTCTTTTTTTATTATTCAGAATTTCTAAACAATTGCATATATTATAAGTATGCATTCAAATTTGCAGGAAGATATTGTGTTTATTTATGAATTTATTCTACCATGAAAAGATTGCGTCAAGTTCTGTTCACTTCACCGAAACATAATTTTGCATGCAACTGTAGTACTACAAAAGCTTTCTGAATCAAACAGCAATTCTCTGAACTGAACTTAAGGAAAGCTAATGACGCTCTGCTATTAAAATGGATATCCAGGATACCTTAGATTTATAGAATGTCTTTTTAAGATAATAGTGGACATTTCTACTGCATTTGAAAGCCCATCTGTTCATCCAGTTTTACAAGACCCTGAACCTCCCCTTCACAGTTCTGGCACTATTCATAACTTCAGTTGAATAGCAGTCAATCGCTTACTTGAAAGCACATGAAGAGGTAAGCAAAACAGAACTAGAGGGGTAATTCCTATCAATTTATGCCTTGTCATTTTATTTATTTATTTACTGGGCTTACATTACCACTCCAATCAAAACTGAGTATTCTATTTACCCAAATATGGTTGAAGGAGAGAGTATATACTATATTTTCTCCTGGAGTTCAAGGCAATGTTGCCTTGTGAAGATATGGGTGGCAAACAAATTTAATAACAATAAATAAATAAATATATTCAGCACTCTTGCCTTTCACCTTTTTTTCCCTTAATAATTCTGAAAAATACATTGGGCTGAGAGATAAAAGTATAGTCTAGTGGCATTCAGCTTCCATGATTGACGGTAGATCTTGAATATAGATCCTCTACATCAAAACAGACCCCACCAAGCTCAAGCTTTCCCTTGAAGGTAAGCAAGGAATCTTGGGTTAGGATACAAATCAATGGTCTGCTGCATTAAGGTTTTTCAGTACTTTTGGGAGATAAAGAACTTAGAAAGATAATATGCCTATGGAAGGTCAAAAGAACTCAATTCAGCACAGTTCACATTAGAACAATTCACCCAAGTCATCAGTCTTACTCTCCAAAATTTTAATTTGTCATTAATTTGTTTTACATATCCAAAATCTTGTTTTATGGGGCTTTCCATCTTCTTAACTTCTTTCATCTCCTCTTTCATCTTTACAAGTTTTCCATTCTTATTTCCCCAAAAGCTCTCGTGATTCAGCTAACCTATTGCCTTGTTGCTCAAACATGCAGTTTCTCTCTCTGTAGGTTGTTCTAGAGATCCTCTCCTCCCCTCCATTCTTGGCACTTTTCTGGTGGTTGCCATTATATTATAATCCCCCTCAAAAAAGTGTTTCAAACAAGGAAAAAAAGAAAAGGCAAGCTTTCCCTCCTCTTTTATCTTTACACGCCCTTAATACTTTTGTCTCAATATTCCATAGTTAGTCCGCATTTTGCTTTGCAAACTCCACCATTGTTTGTACTTTTTAATAGTAAACAAAAAAACATTCCCACAAAGGTCTGGTTCTTTTGTCTAGGTTAATTTCAGTTTGTTCAAAAATGCTTTCATGAAAAAAATATTTCAAAAGAATGATCTCCTTTATTTTAGACTTTCTAATATTTTCTCTTCAATAGAGAAAATATTTTTTTGCCAAAAGATTTTAAGTATTTAAACCTTTTTTTCTTCATTCCTTTATAATCCTTTATAAACCAAAAAAATAATAACTGACTAAGAGGAATTTTCTTGTCCTGCTGCTCTGAAAATCTCTATTTAACTGTAAATTAGTTACATCCAAACATACTTATAAATGAGGCTCATGGAAACCTTACGTTCATATAGGTTGTATTACGGCTGTGAGCTTGATTTAAAACCCTCAACTTCCAACTGCTCAACTGCAATCTCCTCATGAGGAACAGCTGCCCAGAATGCAAGTGGGAGATCTCATGATCTCTTCCTTCTCCAGAGAGACTTCACAAGCAAAAAGTTGCTGCCTGTGGCTGATCTCCACTGCAATGCTATCTCCACTCTTTCAGAGACATCTAGTTTGCCATAAATCCTCACCAGAAGCTAAGATCCAAACTTACTTTCCTTTCTTTCTTTCTTTCTTTCTTTCTTTCTTTCTTTCTTTCTTTCTTTCTTTCTTCTTTCTTTCTTTCAACTTTATTCAAAGTACTGTCCACCAAAGAAAATCAACTCTCTTGATAAATACTGATAGCGTCAAGAAAACCCGAATCAAAGGAGTAACTCATTGAAGTTATAATAAATATGTTAATTCAGCAAGTTAACTAGAACACCTTTTAAAGACTTAAGGGGTTGGATTTAATTTGATTGAATTAGATTAAGATCCTGATCCTGATCCTGATCCTGATTCTGATCCTAAACTGTGTACCTACATTGGATGTTATTTCCCCTGGTTCACATTTATGGCGGCACCCTGCTATCAAAATAATGGTTTTGCGTTTGCTACATTTGCACAAAATGGTAAGCTATTAAAAAGTAAGCAGCGTGCTGTGGCACTCTGCTCTGAATACTACCCTGGCTCCTCCTTTCTAAACTTTGAAGAAGTAGTGTAGGAATAGTATTGATGCTTTTGGATTTTGGTGTTGGAGAAGATTCCTGACAACAACAGTAACAGCCAAGAAAACAAATGAACAAACCAACCCAGACTTCTCACTGGAGGCACAAATAAGCAGACTCAAATTCTCCTACTTTGGACACATTGTGCAAAGGTGTAGTTCTCTGGTGAAGTCTCTAAAACTGATAAAGATAAGAAGAGAATGGCAAGCAGCAGGGTCCATGGACTCAGTTACAGTGGCAATGAGTGCACCACTGGAAGATCTGAAAGACCAGGATGGGAACAGATCATGGTAGAAAAAAATCTATCTATAGTGTCACTAAAACTTGGCAATGATTTGATGGCACATAATCAAGCAATCAATCCTCCTCTCAGTGGACCTAACTGATAAAGCCAGATAGCCTCAATCGAAAACTCTTGTTTTGTTATTCTTAGCAAAAATAGAATCAGTAACTGCAAGTATGTCAAAAGTGTCCTAGTGGTCTGTCCAAACATGGTTATCATGTCTTAAGCTAGAAACCATGTCATTTAAATAAGTGGGACCCACAGGAGACAACAAAGCAAAATCTGGAAACATAAACTGAGCATGTTTGTGTACTTCACTCTGTCTACATTCAGGCCATTGGCAGTTAGGACCATTGTTCTACCGCAAAACGATGTTGTATCCTGGAGAGCAACGTAAAATTATGAAGCCACGATTCTAAGATTTAAACAGATGGGAAACAAACAGATAAATAATTCCTGCATCAAGACTCACCTGTTTTACATCTGGAAGCTCAAATTACGATGTACAGTAGGATTTCAATTTTGACTAGAAAAGATAAAAAATAAAAATGTTCCACGTTAGGCTTGAAAGCAGAAGAGGCTATGGGTAGGAAGGGCAGGGCCATCAAAGCTGTTCTGCCCAGACAGAGACTAGTACTATACTACTCATAGTTTGTCTATAGCTGGACCTCTCTTAAGCAGATCTTTAGTTCTTCCTCCTCATGTTTTAGCCCTTTGCACCTATTGCAAGCCAAGGAGCCATTTAAAGCACAGAAGAAAATCAAGTCACACAGCAATGAAGAAAACAAGCCTGGATGTTGCGGCATGCAATAGCCTTAGACACAAGGAAATGAGGGGGAAAAAAAAGGCAGATGTACTGAGTATTCTTTACATGCACTTCATTCTTCTTTTAGTTGGTCCTATTTTTTTATATACTTTTATGATGGTTCCTTCATTCTTGAGCTACATATAAATATCTGCTTAGGGATGCCTGAGCATGTATTCCAACCTAACTAAAAAAAAAATAAACTCCAAACTGAACATAGGTAAACCCTCCAGTTTTGGAGTGAGCAGCTTGTAGATTGAAAAGAGTGGAGGACACAAAAGGACAGGTCTCCCCATTGAGACAATAAAAATACATTAGTGTATTTGAAAGAGAAGAAAACTCCCAAGGTGTGAGAGAACTTGTTCATCCCGAAAGTTTTGACTTTGCTTGATTGGTTGCTGAAAAGAGGAGTAGCCTTACTCTTGCCTTTTGTTTCTCAAGAAAATGATGCACCACAAGATAACACAAGCTCACTCCTTTCCTCTTAAACCGTTCTAACGCCAATGGTTTCTTCTCCCATTCAAATTAAAATTGAGCATGTGGTTGGTTGTGTTTCAACTTTCTGTCCCTATAGACAACTGGAGAAGCTAAGTGACAAGACATAAGAGCACAGAACAAGCTTACTGAGAGATGGGCTTGCACATTATTAAAGCAGCCGAAAAGCAGATACAGAAGGAATGGACAATAAACTTATGCAGACGTAAGTTCAATAGTGAGTTGTTTCTGGAAAAATGAATATAAGCATAGCACTGGAGTGTTGGAACGGAAAGACGAAAATGGTGGGTAGTGAATTGGCACAATTTATCTTGATGAGATTGATTGGTCATAATTACTGAATTATTAACTATGAGAACTTTAAAACTTTTGCTTTCGTTTGTAGATTAACCCCAATTTGCCAAATTATAACAGCTGAGAAAAGCAATTTCAATGAAAATGCATTGGAGTATGTCAACATCACATAATAGTTTATAAAGTTATGTTTCTTTAGTTAGAGTCAGAAGTCAAAAGTTTTAAGTTGGCATTGTAGGTGACTTTCATGCAATAGAAATTAAGTCATCTGAAGTTACATGTAGAGCTGGTAGCTTGAAGATCCTAGTTCAACTTAGCTGATTTATTACAGGTTGATTTTTTTAATTTCCATATCAAGCAGGGATGGGTCATAGAATTTTTCAGAGTCAAATATCTTCATTCAACAATTATAACTATTGAAATATATGCTTAAAATATTCCATTAGTCTGACATCCTTAGAAAGTTATCAAAAGTTAATCACTTCAAACAACAACAATAAAAACAAAACCCCAGAACCAAACTTTTCACTTTTTTCATTTTCCTGATTTTCAAGGTCAGAAAATGAAGAATGGAGGAACAAATAGCACATATATACTGTAAAAAAATCACAATGGCTGGAGAGAGAAGTCAAGGTATTAGCCCAACAAGTAGACCAGATTAAGAAACCAATTTCATATAGGACAGGACAATTCTTATTGCAACAGCTATGAGAATCCTGCAAGTCTCAATGTACTTCCACCACACACACCAACTTATCTTCATGTGCAACTAGGAAGGGTTTGTCTAAGGTGATTTCTCATGTTATTTTCTTGTCTTGTACTGAAGTCTCTCTTATTTGATTGCTGACTTCATAGCGATTCTTCCTCCTATTCTTCAGTGCCATTCCCTACACCCTTTACACAAGACTTAATTTATTTTTCTTCATGAAGACTTTATTACTATATTTAACTTTTTCAAAGAATGTTCAGATAACTATTCAATGTTCAATATTGACCAATACGTAATTCTTTCAAAAAGTATGAGGAAGTAAACTTCTCATATTAGATTTGTCCAAGTAAGAAAACACATACAAGGATATTTAAAAGGAAATAAATACATGTAAAAGGAACATCCATCATTCATCTTTATAATGTATCTGAACCTTCTCTTCTCATCTGCTACCATGCGACATGTTTTTCCTGATTATATACCACAAAAAAAATAAAAAAATAAAAATAAGGTGAGGGGAAAAATGATATTTTTTTCTCATGGAGTAAAAAGATTCTAAGCAAGTTCTTAAAAGCAGGACTCATCCACATTTAGATATAAACACTGTATTTAAACACACAACTTTAAGTAGATTTAGCTCAATATTTACAGGTGTAGATGACCAGGCTGAGCCCGAGGGAGGAGTCAAGTATGTTATTAGTCTTGAGTCTCTTCGTGCCCGTAAGAGATTTAATTCCAGCTCACTTTATCTACCACCAATTTGCTTTGACCATTAGTAGTTCAGATTCTTATAGAGAGTGTTAGGATGCAATAATTCATCTTAACCACCTTGATTCCTGATTTCCTGCGTTTGACAGCAGGGTTGTTAATATGGCATTCAGAAGACATATGAGGTTTGAAGATGTGAAAGGGTTGTTAAAAAATATACCACCAATTTGGAATCCCTTAAAGTGAAGAACTTTAGATTCCTCATGCGTGATATATTACACCTCCCGCAAAGTTGTTTTACTTCAGTAGAAAAAGCCCACTGTGCCTGATTTAAAACCCTGGATTGAAGTTATGTGTTCACTTATTGTCTATATGAAAATGTCGGGGCGGTACTAAGTATTAAGAGACAGAACATTATGCTGTGACATCACAACACACATTTTATCACTTTGATGAAAGATTGACTTGCTGAAGATAACCCTATATATGAACTGGTTCTTGGTCAGTTGATTTGATTTGATCAATGATTAATTTGCTGTTTAGGATCTGAGATTTTTGTTTCATATACATATATTTTAATACGTATTATTTTGGATGGTCTATTTTTTCTGTACATTAAAAAAAATCTTGCATTTGCTTAATAGAAGATTTTCTTCATTTTGGTCATATATTAGAAACAGAGAAAAGAAATGTGTATTAAACTTACCACCTTAATATTGATTCTCCTTGAAATTCTTGAAAAATAATTCCTTAGGCTTGTATGAGACCAAATTTTCTAATGAGCAGTACTGTGCAGACATGAAATTATTTTTAAACTGGATAAATTCTTATAGCGCAGGGCAGAAAATATGCCAAATTAATCATGTGTCCTTTAATCAGAAAATAGGTTGTGACGCAGTGAGAAACCCTTTTCTGACCCAGTTATATAAGCAAAAGGAGGCTTCCAGAAAATAATGTGTCAACGTACATTAAAAAACAATTGCGTGGAAAAAAAGAAAATCAGAAACTTACTGAGTGTAAGCTTTCATTTTCACGAAGACAAGCTGTTTGGAGTTCTGATTTCAGAGTTGCAATGTGATGCCGATGGGATGTTATTTCTCGTTCTAATGCGGAGACTCTGGAGCATGCAAACTGATAGACATCTATGAAACTTATAATCATCGCCTTAAAGGAAAAGCAAAAGGAATGATTATACTTCTGTATAAAAGATGTGCCATTTTGCTGATTTATATGTTTCTGAAAAGGAACTTTGTGTGTGTGTGTATATAAATATATATACAAGGATCAAACCTTAGATGCTGTTCCAAAGAGAAAAATTATTACCTTAGAATAGAACATATTGCATGCTCTTTTTGTATGCTGAAATTACAAACGGTATGTTGTGATTCAGTTGTTTAAATAAACACTGTGTTTTGATTTGTACATAAAGCTTTATTGGTTCTATTTAAACTCATCCCTCGGTTAATTTTATTCAGCCAAGCTGAGAATACCATCAGAGGTTAAGTATGAACATTCTGAAAATGAATGGAGTTGCTAATTCTCCCACCTCACATTTAAAAGGAATTGGATTTAATTTGGCATGGAACCTAAAGAAAGTAGCAGACCTTTGAAAATAAATAATCTGATTACAATATAGCTGGGAAAATAATTCTCTTCAGATATACAGAAGAAGAATGTCCCAGCAGTGTAATATTGATCCGACTGATAATAAAGTTAACAGCACAATTGAGTATAAATGATCTGGCAGTGTTGGTAACTTGATATCTGACCCAAATAGTATAACAGTGCTGGGATTACTGGAGTTCTTTACAACTGGTTAATCACTTTTTTTTTTTAAGGTTATAGCTTCCTTCTGAAGTGATCTGCACTGATTTCTCAAATGTAAGAACAGCATTAAAACTGATATTTTAAAAAAACCCTCTTCACTGATTAAGTGAAGTTTGTTAGCCATATTTTCTCAAATAAAACAACTCAGGGTTTGGGAATGATCAGTCCAGAAAACATAAATATTCCTGTTTAAGATACCAAGTTCATTCTTACGTATTTTTGGAACCGTTTTAAGATTCAAAACTTAACTCGTGCGGACAATTTTTTTTATAAAAAAAGAATATTTCTGCAGAAGTGTATTAGCCACTGTTTATTCATTTCTGCCATTATTCGCTTCTCCAAATTGTTTTGTGCTCAATTACAGGTAGTCCTCCATTTATGACCACAATTTCTGTTGCTAAGCGAAACATTTGTTAAGTGAATTATGCCCAATTTTATGACCTTTCTTGCCACAGTTGTTAAGTGAACCATTGTTAATCTGGACCCCTCACTGACTTTACTTGTCAAAAGGTTGCAAAAGGTGATCACATGACCTAGGGACACTGCAATTGTCACGAAGATGAACCAGTTGTCACGCATCCAAATTTTGATCAGGTGACCATGGAGATGCTACAATGGTTGTAAGTGTGAATAACAGCCATAAATCACTTTATTCAGTGCCATTGTTAACGGTCACTAAATGAACTATTGTTAAGTTGAGGACTACCTGAATAGCCAAATGTGCTATTCTTGCTAAAGCTGAAACGAAAGCAGCTTTCACAGGCACCATGTTTAATACATTCTGCCATTGCTACTAAATGGAAATAAAACTAAGAGTTTACGCACATGATACCAATGAGTGTGCATTTTAAATGCATCATTTGTGCATGATGTCAATGCATGTGGCAAAAAGCTGTAAGTAAAGAGCTGTAAGTAAGTTGACTACTGTATAGTCAACAATATAGCAAGTTTTTTTCCCCATGAATTTAAATGAAATGCTCATAGACAACACCTAACAAAAGAACAGTAAATAATTTAAAATACTTTATCTCAAGGTTTAAGTATATTCAGATATTGTGGAAAAATAAATAAGCATTTGCTAATGTTTCTTTTTTCTCTTTCTCTAGGAGGTGAATCTTTCTTTTTTTACATATAAAAGGTGAAAATTAGGGTTTTATACTGTGCAAACAACAAAAAGTTATACAAAAGTCTAAAATGCTAAGTGTAACACCTTAATGCAATAATAATAAAAAAAATCTATAACTATTATGAATCTTGTAATAATCCAGTTTAATCTCCCAAGTGAAACTTCAACAGGGCTATATTCATTTTAATTTGGACAAGTTCTTTGAGGTAACATTTCCTTGTTTCCCAAAAGGAACCTTGGAATTTTCAGTATCAAGTGCTCAGTGCCTCATATTTAAATCTCAGTGGAAAGATGGTATTTCCAGTAGTCCACTGTATTTATTAGTGTGCTGCCAAGAACTGATTTATTGCTGAGTCAGCATAAAATATCCTGGGGGATAATTAAGAAAAATCAAGGTTTCTGTTTAGGAAAAAGAGAAAAGTACTTTACTACAGACTATGGGTCAAAGAGTGTATAGAACCTGTAATACAAAGCTCTACTTTAGTTCTGTCAATACCACACAACAAACTTGTGAAAATTAATTTTAGTCAGTTCATTAATTGTACAATGAAGGCGATATATTTGCATAAAGCTCCTTAAGATGATGAAAAAACAATCTAGAGTTTTTGTGTTTTAAGATTCACTGGGCCATTGTCGCCAAACTACAGAGATTAATATTTTTACCACATTATTTATAACTTGAATTTATTTGTAATTAAATGGTGGGGCATAATTCTGATGTGGAGTTCAGTGGCAAGAGTAATTCTACGTGCAGATAGAAATTTCTATATACAGTATAATGGGAAAAATGTTTTCCTACAAGTCAAGCAAGCATTCTACCTAAAAAGTATTAAACGTTTGTATGAGGGGAGGAAAAAATAATGAATCCCAAGCAATTTCTAGCTAATTTCTCTTCTAAAGTCATCTATACAAGAGAAAAATAAAATTACTGTTTTGACCTTCCATGTTTGCATGTGGAGAGCCATCCAAAGTAGCATAGAGAGGGGACTTGACTATCCATGTTCAAATTCAGTTTATATTTTATCTTAAATAAATACTAAACAAATTCCTCATTTTCCTGAACAATGGAGAAGAGAGAGGGACACCTCACAAATTGTTCAGGCTTGCAAATAATTCTTTTAAATTGCCTACAGATATATTTAGATACTTGTGCAGTGAACTTATTTATGTACGGATCTTGGTTTAAGTGCATTATTGTAGACTTTTAAAAGATCCATAGCCAAAACAGTGTCAATTCACATATAAGTATCACCTATTCAAAATGGCTTGCATGGCCATTTCCATAGACTTCCAGGTCTGTGTAAAATGGATGATGATGTTGAAGTTGATGATGGTGATGATTTCTGTCTGACTCTACTGATTTTTAATGAATTTGTTAAGACATTCTGAATACAATATTTAGGAACAACTTTTAATGAACCCCGAAAGCATCCAGCAAGAAGGTGGGAAATCCTCTATAGAACATACAGTAAAACCATGAACCTATGTACTGATTTCACAATTTAACTGAAACAGATGTCTAAAAAGGACTATAATGTCATAAGTATGCAATTCCTTTTTTTTTCTTGAAGCAATATGGCTACAGGAAAACTAACCAAAGGACATTTGATACTAGTCTACCTCATTATAAATAACAGGAAAAGTACAGTTGTACCAGTTATCATATCCTTTATTAAAAAGCAGCTGAGTATTACCAGCTATTACATAGCAAGCAGGTTTTACAACCCACAAACATTTATATGGCACATTCATTTTAAAATCAAGATCCTTTCCAGACTAAAGACTGTTCCAAGAATGCCAATGGAGAAGGAAATAGAGCCAAGACATTTTGAAGGCTAAAGAATTTTAATTTTAAGCATTAAGAAGCCACTTTAAATTGAAATGCAGAATGTAGGTTAATAACATTTAAAACATACATACAGCTGCCAATTTTACAGTAGAAACATAACAAACTATTCAGGAGAAACCAAAGGAATAAGAGGAAAAAAAATCTATTTCCAGAGTGACTTTCTTCCTGTCCTTTTGCCTTCTTACCTTCTAATTATACATTGGTTAAGAATATATAAACATCTTGTGGCAATAGTAAGCGTGGTCGTAACACAAGTGATTCCTAAAGAATTTGCCAACTGAAGAAAATGCCCATTGGCAAAACCAACTTCCAAATATAATCGCTTGCCAAATATATACAATAATATAGTAGTTTCACTTTGCAAAAAAAAAAAAAAAAAAAACCCAAAGGAATTCCTGTGAGCATGGGAACTTGTAATAGAAAGAAAGAAAATTTAAGTAGAGAAAAAGGAATCATGATTTCCAAACGTTTCCAGAGCGAACATTTATTTATATGTAATCATGAAAATATATAAATAGAAATGGAGAAAAAGAAAAAAGAAAAAAAGTAAATATGCAAAAAAACAATACAGATGGAAAAAGAAAAATATAAATCTTCTTTATACAAGCAAATTTATTAGCTCTCCTCCATATTTAAGATTATATTACATGGTTTCCTTCTTCCCATATTCAACCCCTTTTAATGAGAAAATTTATAAATCACCAATTCATTTTTTTCATTTTCAGCAAAAAAAATTCCCAAGAGAGTCCAGCCTTTTATAAGTTTATTCTCCAAATTTTTGTGTAATGCATATATTAGTGCGTGCACCTATGTGTTTAGATGAGAGAGAGAAAAAGAACAAACATTTAATATAAAGGTGCCGTGTTAAGAGTTGACAATACAGATCAATAAAGTTGAAGACTAGATTTTTGTCCAGATAAAAGTTGTATTCATATAAGGAAGCAAAAAATAAAAACAAAATCTCCAAGCTAGCTAGTTCATAAAAAATTATATCATAAAGGGAAAAATAAGAAGGGTAATACAGAAATTAAAAATGATCAGAGATTAAAAAATATTTCATTAAAAATATTTTGTATTCTTGAAAAAAAAGAAGAAGAACTATCCAAATTAATACTTGTCTGTTGGGCTTTCAGCCTTCAGGAAATTTCTGAATATTAGTAGGAAATAAGTTAAGATGTATTTGAAGAATATATACTATTAAATTAAATATTAAATATGAGCCAACAGTGTGCAGCAGCAGCAGCCAAAAAAGCCAATGTAATCCTAGGCTGCATTAATAGAGAGATAGAATCAAGATTACATGAAGCATTAGTACCGCTTTATAAGGCCTTAGTAAAGCCACGACTGGAATACTGTTTCCAGTTTTGGTCATCACAATATAAAAAGAGATGTTGAGACTCTGAAAAGAGGGCCTGGAGACTAGAACATATGAAGAAAGGTTGCAGCAATTGGGTATGTCCAGTCTAGTGAAAAGAAGGATTAGAGGACATATGATAGCAATGTTCCAGTATTTAAGGGGCTGCCACAAAGATGAGCGGGGCAAACTATTTTCCAAAGCACCAGAAGGCAAGATAAGAATCAACAGATACAAACTAATCAAGTAGAGAAGCAACCTAGAACTAAGGAGAAATGTTCTAATGGTGAGAACAATCAACCAGTGGAACAGCTTGCCTTCAGTAGTTGTGGGTGTCCCATCACTGGAGGCTTTCAAGAGGAGATAGCCATTTGTCCAAAATGGTATAGACTCTCCTATTTTTTGAGCATTTGGAATAAATTGTCTATTCCATCAAGAGGGCACAATCAAGCACTTTCTTTGCAATATAGGACTTCTATTTTATTTGCAATGTGCGAAATACCCACCATGCTTGAAGAGCAGTTAGTGATGCTTAATATAAAATGCCAGATAATAAAGGCAAGAGAAGGCATCTGGCTTTCATTGCCATTTTCAATGGAAGTTTTGGTTAGCCCCCCCCCCCCTTTTCCCAGAGGTCACTTGTCTTCCCTTTTGCGCAGTTCTCTTAAAGAGTGTGCAAAGTTATGTGAAACTTTCCCCCAGCCAGCAGATGAAGCTAACAAAGGAAATGAAGATTCCATGAACCATTTTACTGTTAAGGTATGAGAGAAAAAGGTTGTGGTAGGTGAGCTGCAGAATTTTCCAAAAATGTACTCGTAAAAATCCTTTCGGGTTTCACTTCTTGTGGCTACAGAACAAGCGGCAATCTCTTGGGTATTTTTGTGCAAAAAAACACTTGGGGGTCTCAAGAGAAATATCATGTGAGAAAACTATTCTCAAATGAAAAAAAAAAAGAGTACTTTTCCGGTAAGGCCAAAGAATTTGAAAGAATATAGTGAACTTTGTTAATAAAAATGGTGATAGTTCACAAAGATTATTAGGTACAAATAGAAACACATACTATTTCCATAGTAAGAAAGCAGGAGTGGTTAAATTGATCATTTTATTCAAAGAGGAGAATATTTTATTTTTATTTTATTATATTTCTATACCGCCCTTCTCCTGCGGGACTCAGGGTAGTGTACAGCCAGGATAAAACATAGCATATAAAAGTTAAAAACATTTTAAAAAACAATTAAATAATTTTGGCCCGAATTTAAAACAACCCAATTAAAACCAAAATTCGATTAAAAAAAAAAAAAACTGAGAGGATGGGATCAAGCCAGCCCAGCTAGATGGGATAGAATATATTTAAGTACTTTTCTCATTTGGATATCACTTCTGGATTTTGTACTTGTGATGAAAAAAAATGAAACTTTGGCTTTGGTTTTGTTGATTAGATAGATTTGTTGTTATAGAAATGGCTAGTTATATACAAAAAAGTTGTTAAAGCAAAAAGTTGAAGCTGGAGTGTTTTTATCTTGTAGAGATTGGATAATCACTTGTCTGAATGGTGTAGGGTTTCCTGCCTAAGCAGGGGGTTGGACTAGAAGACCTCCAAAGTCCCTTCCAACTCTGTTATTCTATTTTTAGATTATACTGGGCTAAGAGGAGTCGGAAGTCAATGCCTATTTTTTCTTTATTCCCTTGTACCTCACACGTTCTTTTCCCCTCTCCTTTTCCTTTCCTCAATTTCCTATTTCTATTTTCTTTCTATTTTCTTTAATTAATTAATTAAGGGAGCGGGGTGATTTCTGTTTCTGCCCACCCTGTCAAAAAAGAAAAGAAAAGAAAACGAGAGAAAAAACTGTTCTTTGCCGTTGTCTGGTATTCTCCACTTGATAGATTTTTTTTTTCCCTGGCCCCCAGCTCTTGTTCTGGACTATATTTAAATATGCAAAATGAGAACTGAAGACTTCATGACCGAGAACTACATGGCTGTAGATTAGTGTCCTATTCTCAACTCAAGGCTCAACCAGTTATTTTATTTTCAATATCAGTTCTCTCTCTCCTTCCCTCCCTCCCTCCCTTTCTCTCTCCTCCCCCACCCATACTCCCAGAAGATGATGTTGGTAGATACCCCAAGAAGACAAAGCTCTCAATAACAACAAGATTTTCAGGGAACACGAGCAGAGCAATAATTGGAAATTGATAGATGGAATGGAAAGTGTTTCTACTGGAAACCACAATAGACTGGCATATAAAAGCCATCAGGGCATTTATTGCCAAGCATAGAAGTCCTAATACTGTATTCTAAAATTAAACTTGCCTTCCACCTGACGGGAATGCTTTAAACTGAATTCCTGCTTTGAGCAGGGGGCTGAATTCACTCTCCCTCTCCAATTCTAAATATACTTGGAGAGAGAGAGAGAGGGAGGGAGGGAGGGAGGGACAGAGAGGGAGGGAGGGACGGAAGGAGAAAGAGAGGGGGAGGGAGGGAGAGAGAGAGAGAGATTATGGTTATTATGACTAGACAGTCATCAAAGTGCAGATATTTTCAATAATTAAGTCTTAGCAATCAGTTTTAGAAGGTAGTGCTATATCACTGGCAGAGTTACTCATTGCAGTAACAGTTTTTTCCCTGGAAAGGGGCATCTGGGCCATTAAGTCCTACTACCTGCTTGATGTAGAAGCTCAAACTACAGCATCTCACCAATGGGCTGTAAATACCCATGGTGGAGATGGTAGATAGGAAGGACACTACTGGTTAGGCCAGCTGAGCTTAACTATTAGCAGGAGGAAAGACTTCCCAGATTCTTTCCAAACTACAATTTGGCCTTCAGTCTGTACATTTCATTGAACTTTATGTCTCTTGAATGTTTTCTAGCATTAAATTAGAAACTGCCTTTCTGTAATGCAAATTCATTATTATTACATTCCTGCATTCTGGAATGATGGGAAATTTCATCTGAAAGACATCTTTCACTCAAATTTGATTTCTAGTCTCCTGATCATCTTCATTACGCTTCTTTGAACCTGTTCCAGTTTGCTAAATGCTTCCTAAAGTGTGTTATCCAATTAAACAAGTAATTGGTTCAGATGATGTGTGTTTGAGTATGTGTGTGTGTGTATGTGTATCTGAAGATACCGCCAGCTGTAAGCAGCTTTTTCCCTTTTTGTGTTGCACTGAGATATCTGCTTTGAGGTTTCCCTGGATCTCCCTCTTTAATAAGAAACATATTGCTGGAGTGGAAGGAGAGAGTACCATGAAGTAGTTTAAAAAGATGTGCTGCTGATACTGTAATTGTGGGTATCTTAGCAATGTTTATCTTAGCAAACTATGGTATCTTTCAAAGTTACTTTGCCAGGGCAGGAGCATCTTCCTTTTTGTGATAAGCTTGAGAACTGCATTCACTATCAGAACATTTCTGAGTCCAATTCAAAGAGTTGACAATTACTTATAAAGATACAGCTGAAATGATGCTACTTGGACCTTGGAGTCATTTCTGGAAATCTCCCTCTGTGTCCTTTACCGATGTGAATTTAGGCTGCTTGTGTTTTGGGATGAAGGCATAGTCAGTTAAGGTGCCTCATCAAAACAGATAATTCTTTGTAGGTAGTCTCCCATAACAACAACACTCCCAAATCAGCATGTCTTTGATTAATGAAAGTTTGAGAGACGCAAAATATATTATCCTTTCTGACACATGTTAATATTACTGTAATCACATATTTAATATTTGATCAGTTGATCTTCTATCATCAGTTTTATTTTATGATACCGTGCTTTGGAAGAGTGGTGTAGTATTTGATTATTTAGGAATATTGTACTGATTATTACTTATTACTGTTGAATTTCTCATGCTAGAGAGAGACGCCTGTATAATTTCAGTTTTGTACTTAAATGTGGCTTAAGTACACAATTGAAATTGTAGCAGCATAAATTCTGACCATATTGTTCTCTTTGTTGAGTAGGTAATAATAATAATTTAAAAAAAAGCAAATCTGCTCAAGTCCTATAATCCTCAATCTTCTCCAATGCTCCAACTGGGAAGGGTTGAAATGTGAAATTTAGAGCAACAGTGTTCAGAGGTTACCTATTTATTTTGAAGGAGATTAAATATCCAGGACCAGATGGATTGCACTCTAGGGTTTTGAGGAAATTTGCAAACTTGCTGATGCTCTGACCAAATCTTTAAGGTCTTTTTTTCTTTTCTTTATAGTTTAGCCAAAGTTTAATCTTTGGGAAATATTTGAGTACAGGTGGAGTACTAGAAGACGGGAGAAGAGGAAATGTCTTTGTTTTATAAAAGGGAGAAAGGTGATCCAAATTATTAAGTGTGGGCTTGACTATACTATATGATAATTCAATAAACAGTTTGTTTAAAAATAACACTGAAAAATGCTCATCAACTGTTCATCATCAAATTGAATGATGGTTTTGAGTAGATGTCTAATCTACTTGTATCATGTCTCTTTGGAAGTTCATATAATGTTTTGTGTTCTAGAATTAGGTTCTGAACGAAGGTCACAAATATGTCCCTAAAAAGTGTTCTTGTGTTTTTAATTGCTTTTAAGAATATACAAGTTATAAGCAAAATAATTCAGGCATACATGAATCTTGGGAATTGTTCTTTAAATTGTAATACAAGTTAACCATATCCCTGACTAAATTACTGTCATGACACACCTCTCTTCCATTCACTTTGATGAGAAATGATGGCATTAAGCAGATCAGAGCTCTCTATTAAAGTAATTTATGCTATTGGTTAAAACATCGAATCATTTCAGCTTTGGCAAGATAAGCAATATATCCCAGAAAAAGTGCAATTATAATATGATGTCCAACTATGATTGCAAGTTTGATATAAAGGGGAACATATTAAAATGCAACTTCTATTAATTTGAAAAAAAGGGGACATAAGGTTATATCTTCCTAAAGCATTCAGGCTTGCACACAGAGTGACACTTATAGCTACCATTGTATTCATGTTTTTTTTAAAAAAAAATCCTTATATACATGTCATTTTAATATGCTTAATGTTAATTCTTTTGTGTTATAGTTGTAAACTCAGAAGATCATAGTCCAAAACAAAAGTAGGATTCTGTTCCTCTTTATGTAAGGCTAACACTTTAAACATTTCTTCTAAACTAACCCTGCCTCCTTGGGGTGCAGGTCATATTATCAGAGTGTGCAAAGATTTCTCAACTCAATTTCAGAAACCAACCACTTTTTCAACTCGTATCTTTTATCATTATTTTGCCAACTATTCCCACTTTTGTGATACAGTACTTCACCAATGATGAGTTAAAAGAGGAACTGAAATGAAATCAATCCTTCTCGAGTTGTTTATCCAAACTGTGTGGAACAAGAATGTGACACTCTTAACACATGCCTCTAATTATGTTAAAGTAACAAAATGTACGCCTCCTGAAGACTGATCCTGCAAACTACTAATAAACTGTACTAGGGTTCAATAGCTGATCTTATCAACCATTTATTTCCACTAGATCACCAATCCAGTCTGCAGACCAGAAACTAGTGAATTGTGATTTCACTGAACTAGGGCTGCAGAATATCTTGGTTTATGTAGGTAGAACCTGGCTAAAGAGATACACACATACACACACACACACACACACACACACCATATAACTGTGACAGAATAAAATGAAAAACAAAAGCCCCAAAAGCCTCAGTTTTGAAATTAGCACGCTCTTAAAATATAGCCTGCCAAACCAAGCAAACATTCAGCAGACATCTTGAATATTAAATTCCCCCTAAACTTTTTTTTCCTCCCTTTAATTTGCTATTTAGAATATTACTTGACACACAACGCACCCTCTTTCTTCAATATAGAATTGTGGAATTAATAATCCAGCCAGTTTCTGATGCACAGTTTTATATTCTGAGCCATTTTTCCTTGCATTTCCCTTAATACTATAGTTGCATATTCATTGGTATATTCTCCTTTAACTGCTGTCACTTAAATTGTCATGCAGAACAGGGCAAATCAGGGTCAGTTTATGTAAGCGGTATCTCTCTGAAGAACTTCATCAGTCTTTATTTCAATGCATTATGCAAAAAAACTTGACATTAAGAGAGTCTTAACTGACAGCAAATGAAATCAATCACTAAATCACTAAGCCATAATAAACTCGCTCAAGTTGCAGATCAGCCTTCCTTCTCCAGATCTCTACCTTAGCACCCCATCAAATTATATTCTTCTCCAAAAAAAAAAAAAAAAAAAAAAAGCTGACAGTTCCATCGCCAAGTCCAGTATTACTACATTATGAAATTTCACCTGAATGTTTGACTTTCAAAACTATTTTATAAGGACAAGAAAAGAAACCCGGAATCAATGCAGGCTGCTTGAGACAGGTAGCCTTAAAAAGCAAAAGGATTGGTACAGGCAGTTAAGAGGCAAACACAACTGGATCTGTCCTTAGTCAAAGGCAAGACTGAAAAAGTTCACTCCTCAACCTTTTCAAGTCTGTTAGTCAATATTCTCACATTGATTTTTAAGGAGCTTCAACGGTGACCTTAGTTGCTCATTTCCACATGCAAAACATTCTGTCAAAAATAAGACTTCTTCCCCATTTAAGCCTCAAAAGAAAGCTTTCAAGAACGAATGTGGCAACTTTCGACTTTTCTCTACATGGAAGTATTTAATATAACGTGCTGCTTATGTCAAAATGTAATGTAGCTTTCCCCTGTATGATCCTGTGCACTTCAAAACTCTAATCACTCTATCTCTTTCTCTAGCACCGTAATTCTCTATCGCTTTCTTTATATCTTTCCATCTCTATCTAAAATAAATCCCTGGAAATGTGTAGTATCACTGCTACAATGCCGTTAAATATAGTCATATATCATATGTTTAAATATAAACATATATCAAATCAGTATAGTTGATTCAATGCATTAACAGTAACATGTGATACTATACGGTATGTATGCTTTATATATTGCTATTCATAATACTATGTACTGTACAGTCCCATGCACGTTATAGACAGACAAAAACGTTATATATGAACATAGTCATACAGACTGCGAAGATTTTAAATAAGTGATTAAAAAGGGGAGGTACCCTCAACTAGTACCTTCATCCCCAAAGCAGCAAAGCAGCAAATTATAGTTTATTTTGCAGACAAACTTAGCTAGCTAAAAGCAGCATCTCACTAACTTTGGCTGATCTCAAAGAGCCAAGTAAGGCTAGATTGAAAAGACAAAGGAAAAAGACAATGAGAAACCATTCCCATTTTGTGGCCCAGAAAACAACATGAATCACAAAACCACAAAATCAGCAAGAATTGAGCTTGGCTCTAGAAGACTATCTTTTGGGGAGGGAGATAACCCTGAAACTAAGGAATAAAAATTTTCTTTGTATCAAATTATACTCTTTGTCCATCACCTAATCATCCTTTTTCTTCTTTTAATCGGATGCCAAGAACTGGCCTCGCAAACTGTCTCCACCGGTGTTTCTCAACCCTGGCAACATAAAGAAAGGTGGTCCACACATCTTAAAGTTGCCACAGTTGAAAAGCACCGGTCTACAAAAAGTAGAAAGCTATTAGAAAGCTACTACACAAAGTAGAAAGCTATGGCAAATCTAGACAGCATACTAAAAAGCAGAGACATCACCCTGCCAACAAAAGTGCGTGTAGTCAAGGCTATGGTTTTCCCAGTTACAATGTATGGCTGTGAAAGTTGGACCATAAGAAAGGCTGAGTGCCAAAGAATTGAGGCCTTTGAACTCTGGTGCTGGAGAAGACTCCTGTGAGTCCCTTGGACTGCAAGGCGATCAAACCGGTCAGTCCTAGAGGGGAGATCAACCCTGACTGCGCTTTAGAAGGCCAGATCCTGAAGATGAAACTCAAATGCTTTGGCCACATAATGAGAAGGAAGGACTCACTGGAGAACAGCCTAATACTAGGAAAGATTGAGGGCAAAAGAAGAATAGGATGATAGAGAATGAGGGGGCTGGATGGAGTCACTGAAGCAGTAGGCGTGAGCTTAAATGGACTCCAGAGGTTGGTAGAAGACAGGAAGGCCTGGAGGAACATTGTCCATGGGGTCGCGATGGGTCAGACACGACTTCGCAACTAACAACAACAACAACAACACAAGTACGGCCTTCCCCAGCTTGCCTTCCCCAGCCCCTGGGGAACATATATAAAATAAACACTGTATCCCTTTCCAAAAGCCCAACACAATTTAGAAGAGAATCAAACATCCTGTGACAGAGTGATCAAACCAGTAACATCTCTTAGAAGAAAAACAACGAAGCGTAGACTAAATCCACTTCCACCCGAATTTTCCCCTAAATTACCCTGTTTTAAAATGCTCCAGGAAGGCCAGAAACCAAGCTTTGGTAAGGAGGCAATTTTGTACAGGATAGGAGGACCCGTCAAATATATTGGTCCTAGGTTATTTAGGGCTTTCTGGGTCAATACCTATAATTGTGCTTCGAAAGAGGGGGAATTCATGCAAATTAATTTGCCCGGGAATGGCCTTCTCTTGGTGCCAGAGACCAGTGAAACAATCTCATTGTAGATCGGTTTCGAAAGCACCGGAGAGAGATACAAATCATGAAACGCTTTGGGACCTAACGATATTGTATTTATATCTTCAGCGAGAATAAATTGTGTTAAAACTGTCCAGGGTGAGACAGTCTATATGGGCTTCAGATCTGCTCCATAGTGTTGATCTGTGTATTTTGCATGCCGGCACACCATCGGTTTGAATGGAAAATAATGAGTGCTACCACCTGGAAAAAGCACTTCTATTTGCCTTCAAGAGTCTTGTAGAGTACATTTTTCTAAGATGCAGTATTTGCCACAATGTTCCGAACAGACAAGAAACAACATAATTATCTTTGTATTTGTAGATAGATATTTTCCCTTGGGGTCCCGAATGCTTATTTTCGCAGATCTACTAGTGCTATTGAAAGAAGCAGAAAATGCAGCAGGAATGAAACATCATTTTATGTTACATTTATCTTTGCCCAATTGATTAGAAGAGCAATCTTTTGCTCCTGTGTACAATACGATATGATAAGCCATGACTACATCATACATGGATGCATAATTTACATAAAATAAATGGAGGACGTAAGCCCTTTATAAATTTATAATGATTATACTCTATCACTCAAAAGCAATGTCAACACTTCCCTCTGCTACTATAAAACTAGCTAACACCCTCCTTCTCTTGCTGTAGCAGTTTTCAGACAAAACAAAAAAACAAAAACAAAAACCAGGGGGTACCACACCAGTAAACTGTAGGTACTTTATATGTTACTTGTCTACACTTGCTACAAATCCTGAATGCAAGCAAAATGAAGTTTCTCCTCACCTTCCCAGTTTGTCATTTCCCACATCACAAAGGGATGAGGAAGAAATAAGCAATCCTAAAATTCTTTCTGGTTATTCCTCCCCCTCATACATCCCATAAAGTTTACATTTATTTTGCGAAAGTGAAGTATGTTTGTGTGTCTAGAGCATTCATAACTTAGCACTTAATTAAGTTGAATCTTATTTGTTGATGTGTTGACGAAGTTTGGAGTGACACACACAGCACCTCTTTCACACTCCCAAACATCACCAGGCACCCTATCTATCCTGTGCCACCTCTGCAACCACCATTTCCAACCAGTGTGGAACCTCTGATCCCCCATGCACTCCTGATCTGCTACAATTTCCATGTGCTCTTAGTAAACCACTGCTCTTGTTCAGCCCCATATAGCATTTCCTGAACTGCAGCCCTGTGCACCTCGCTTCCTCTCTTACCCAGCAGCAGCAATCTGCCTGCTGGTTTTGAACTTCCTTATCCATGTTGTCTTCCCCAATAATTTTCTCCCTACAAGTTTCCCATAGAAAAATGAATAGGGAAGCTGATAGGGAGGGAGGAAGGGAGGAAGGGAGGGAAGGAAGGAAGGAAGGAAGGAAGGAAGGAAGGAAGGAAGGAAGGAAGGAAGGAAGGAAGAAGGGAGGGAGGGAGGGAGGGAGGGAGGGAGGGAGGGAGGAAGGGACAGCAGTAAAAAAAAGCTAAAACAACCCTTGGTTGTATAAACAGAGGCACAGAATCAAAATCATGTGAAGTATTAGTATCATTTTATAAATCCTTAGTAAGATCACACCTGAAATACTGCATACAGTTTTGCTCACCACATTACAAAAAAGATGTTGAGACTCTGGAAAAAGTGCCAAGATGAGCAACTAAGATGATTAAGGGCCTGAAGACAAAAACATATGAAGAACGGTTGCAGGAATTGGGTATGGCTAGTCTAGAGAAAAGGACTAGGGGTGACATGATAGCAGTATTCCACAAAGAAGAGGAGGACTACTTATTTTCCAAAGCACCAGAGGGCAAGACAAGAAACCATGGATGGAAACTAATCAAGGAGAAAAGCAACCAGGAATTAAGAAGAAATTTCCTAACAGTGAGGACAATTAACCAGTGGAACAGCTTGCCTTTAGAAGTTGTGGGTACTTCATCACTGGGGGTTTTTAAGAAAAGACAGGACAGCCACCTGTCTGAAATGGTATAGGGTCTCCTGTTTAACCAGGGGGTTGGGCACGAAGACCTCCAAGGTCCCTTCCAGTTCTATTCTGACTGATTGGTTTCCGAGGCTCCTTGCCAGCTTCTACCAAGAAAACTCAACGCACAAATCAACAGGAAGTCAAAAGTCACACCTACTCCCACTGCTTTTTTGCCTATCAATAATAATAATAATAATAATAATAATAATAATAATAATAATAATAACAACAACAATAATAATAACAATAATAATAATAATTTTATTTCTATACCGCCCTTCTCCCGAAGGACTCAGGGCGGTGTACAGCCAATTTAAAAACACAAGACACAACAATAATTAAAAATTAAAATAATTAAATAGATTTGGCCGATTTAAAACCCCAAAAATTAAAATACCCCAATTTAAAATTATTATATTGACAGCCCTGCCTGGCGGAACACCAGGGTCTTCAGTGCGCAGCGGAACACCCGGAGGTCGGAGATTTTACGTATTTCCGGGGGCAGTTCATTCCACAGGGTTGGGGCTCCCACAGAGAAGGCCCTCCCCCTGGGTGTCGCCAGCCGACATAACTTGGCTGATGGCACCCTGAGGAAACCCTCTCTGTGGGAACGGACTAGTCGGTGGGAGGCTATTGGTGGCAGAAGACGGTCTCGAAGGTACCCGGGTCCTGTGCCATGGAGCGCTTTAAAGGTGGTAACCAACACCTTGAATCGCACCCGGAAGACCACTGGGAGCCAGTGCAGCTCACGCAGGAGGGGTGTCACGCGGGCACAACGAGGTGCGCCCATAACTACCCGCGCGGCCGCATTCTGGACCAGCTGGAGCCTCCGAGTGCTCTTCAAGGGGAGCCCCATGTAGAGAGCATTACAATAGTCCAGCCGGGAGGTGACAAGGGCATGAGTGACCGTGCGCAAGGCGTCCCGGTCCAGAAAGGGCTGCAACTGGCGGATCAGGCGAACCTGATAAAAGGCCCCCCTGGCCACGGCCGTCATATGCTCTTCTAAAGACAGCCGTGCGTCCAGGAGGACACCCAGATTGCGAGCCCTCTCTGTGGGGGGCAAAGATTCACCCCCAATAGTCAGCGATGGCACCTGCTGACTATATCGGGACGCCGGTAGCCACAGCCACTCGGTCTTGGAAGGGTTGAGTCTGAGCCTGTTCCTCCCCATCCAGACCCGCACGGCCTCCAGGCAGCGAGACATCACATCAAGGGCATCGTTGGGGTGGTCTGGGGTGGAGATGTACAGCTGAGTATCATCAGCGTACAGGTGACACTTCACCCCAAAACCACGGATGATCTCACCCAGCGGCTTCACATAAATGTTGAACAGAAGAGGCGAGAGGACCGACCCTTGTGGCACTCCCCATGCGAGATGCCTCGAGGTCGACCTCTGCCCCCCTGCCAACACGAACTGCGAGCGGCCGGAGAGGAAGGAAGAGAACCATCGCAAAACGGTGCCCCCTACTCCTAACCCCTTCAACCGCTGCAGCATGATACCATGGTTGATGGTATCAAAAGCCGCTGAGAGATCTAATAGGACTAGGACAACCCCTGTCCCGGGCCCTCCAGAGATCATCCACCAACGCGACCAATGCCATTTCTGTGCTGTGCCCCTGCCTGAAGCCCGACTGGTACGGGTCTAGATAGATAGCTTCATCCAGGTGCCTGGGCAGTTGTCGTGCCACCACACTCTCAACAACCTTCACCACAAAACGAAGGTTGGAGACCGGACAATAGTTAACTAATTCAGCCGGGTCCAGGGAAGGCTTCTTGAGGAGGGGCCTCACCACCGCCTCTTTCAAGGCGGCGGGAAAGGCACCCTCACTCAGAGAAGCAGTTATAATCCCCTGGAGCCAGCCTCGTGTAACTTCCCGGGAGGCCAGTACCAACCAGGAGGGACACGGGTCCAATAAACATGTGGCGGCACTAATCCTACCCAGAACCCTGTCCACATCCTCGGGAGCCACAGGATCAAACTCCTCCCAGATAATATTCTCAAGACCTACCCTCGTCTCCTCCCCCGGACTCACCCAGTCAGAGTCCAAGCCTTCCCGAATCCGAGCGGCTTTATCGTGCAGGAATTGCACAAAATCTTCAGCTCAACCCTGCAAGGGATCCTCCCGCACTCCCCCCCGAAGAAGGGAGTGGGTCACCCTAAACAGGGCGGCTGGGCGGTTCTCTGAAGATGCGATAAGAGCGGAAAAATGGTCCATGGTCATTTTGTTTTTGAACATGAAGGCAAATGAAATGCAATAAAACAAAAAATAAAAAATGAATTTCAGAAAAACCAAATGCAAATACATTGAATAGTTAGTATGTGAGCAGAGATGTTGGCCTAAGGCTAAGAAGACTTTGGAACAGTTTCTCAGTCTTTAACCAAATCTACCTCACAGGGTAGTCTTTAGGGAGAAAACAGAAGGAGAGAGCACTAGGTATGCTATCTTTGGTTCTTTAAGGAAAGTTGTGTAGAATTCAAACAAACTAACCAACCCAACAAGTTAGCTATCAAATAGTGAGATGTTCACATATGCACGGTACAAAATAACAAGCACAAAATGTAATCAATATCATAATGATTGCTTTCTCCTCTTTATATAATTTAGACGTCAATCATATACACACATACATTTGAAAAAATACCAGAACTAATAGGGTCAATATATATGCTGTCACCTCAGAAAAGAAATGTACATATTTTTCAGCAATATGGCCATTAGCATCTATAGAGTCAGCTGCTGGAAAGTGAAACAAATATTCAGACTTTGAACCAGTGTGCTAGCAGAAAGAAAACTACCTCCACTTCTAAATAAATACATGGTTAGAAGTTGGAACAAATGCAAAAAATAAAAATAAAAATTGAATAGAGCTAAATGCAGACCTTGGGCAGGTGTGACTCACTCATCTACATTAGTGGGATGATGTTTACTCCTTTCTTCCTATGCCTGAATTTTAATGGTTTATTTCATTTTAAAATGAAATAACCTGTTGTGGATAACCTGTTGTCAGACCTAGTTTGGGGTCTCAGTTTATGATAACCATTTGCAAGATAAATATAAGTATTTTGGTATTATCCAAGAAATGTCACACATTTCCGCGCTACGCCTCTTCCCAAAGGAATATATTTTTGCGCCACGATTTTTCTGCTGTAACCACACTTTGTGTAGGAAACGGATATAGGCATGCAGAACAAGGAAGGACAACTTTATATCAGGATATAATTGTACAATTGGTGTGAATTGTGTTATTCAAATACTGCCATGACACATGTGCCATGATATCCCATCCCCACCCAATGACACCCACAGAATAGATGTTTGCTTGGGCACAAAATGCAGAGTTTTATTAACTTAGTTTTAGTAACAATTGTAGTACTATGAATCCTTTCACAAGTTACTCCATCCCTAACTCCACTGATGCCCACAGAAAGGATGTTTGTTTGCTCGGGCCGAAAATGCAGAGTTTTATTAACTTAGTTTTAGTAACAACAGTACTAGGACTATAGAAAGATAAATCCTTTCACTAAAACACACTGTCTGTAGGACAGTGGTGGGTTGCCCCCGGTTCGGACCGATTCTATAGAACCAGTAGTAAAACCAGTGGGAGGCTCTGCCCACCCAACGTCGTCAGGAAGTTTCTGCACATGTGGCCCCATTCCGAACCAGTAGTAAAGATAAGTAGAACCCACCCCTGCTGTGGGATCCTTCTGAATAAACAGGAAAGGAAATTGCATTTTAGGACCACTATTTTCTGATTAAACACCTTGACATCTACATCCATTGTCAGAGTGGTCTTTGTCATCAGAAAGTGTCATTCAGAAAGTGCCTAAAAAGATTTAAAAGGAACCCCTAGAATCTTTGTCAGCAGTTGAATAACTCTAGTTAGCGTAACAATCAGTCGCTGTGATGCACCTCACACTCGTTTTATTTCTCTAATGTGACACAGTGCCAATGACAGTCTGTGACATTGATAACAGCAACTGTTTCTATTTCTCACCCCCTTGGAATATTTTTATATTTATTCTTCCAAAATAAAAATTAAAAAAGGAGTCTAAGCCAGACTCTCTTCCTTATAGCTACCCTTGAATATATATTAGGCACACTTTTCTTTGCTGAATCATTCCTTCAGTACCTGAATAGTCCATTAAAAACACAAAAATGTATATGTATATATATATATTTTCTAACAAAATGATTTGGTTCAAGCAGTAGTTAGTCAGAAACCACATTTCTCAATCACTGACAGATACCTCATGGAAACTTTTATTTCTAGCATGGATTAATGTTTCGGGACATTTGGTGGGTGAAGAAAGGTTACGGAAGACTCTGACCTGGAATGCTATAACCTCTGGCCCGCCTTTCAGCCCTTCCATTGCAAAGGTCTCCAGGTGCAGCTTAGGCAGCTGCAGGGCGAAGTCATTCCTGCTTGCTGTAGCCCATGACAGCGAGATCTGATCTCTGACCTAAAAGGGAAAAAACAGTATCAATGGTAATTCCCCTTCAGACACATTAACTGGGATGAAGTGGGTCCCCTTGAGTCCACTGAGTGGACTTGCATTGATCGCTGGACCTGAAATCCATGAATAAATTTAGGACTAATTGATTTTTCGTTGCAAATAAATCTCTAATTCAGAGTGCTGGGAGAGACTGTTAAGAAGAAAAAGCTTCCTCCTCTCTGGGCTGAAATGAGATAGGAAAGAAAGTCACTTAAGGCTCCCCGTTCCAGTGGGGCAGCCCGCAACTTTACAAGGAATGCACGGGGTCTAGGTTTAAGATGTTCAGATGCACAATAAGATGGACACCGTCACGACATTAATTTCAGCAAACATGCCATCAGTGAACCACTTTTTTTAAAAGCTCTCACATTCACATAAATATCCTACTCTCATCAAAGAAAACACTTTTAAGTTAATGAAGCTGTGATGTAGCAAAATTAGATTAAATAATGGAAATATTTTTAAGACTTCAGCTGCAGAACAGCTAATAAGAAGTGGTCATAAGTGCCTGTGGAAACACTAAGTCCAAATATCAAGTATTTTAACAGTAGTAAGAACTACCTGGACAAATAAAAGGGAACAAAAAGAAAATGCATAATTTTTCCAATGCCAAGTAATTGGGATTTAAAATATTTCGATGTTTAAGAAACAACAAAACGCAGAGCACCCTAAATGAGAGAGATCCATGTACTTGTGTGGACAACTACAATCTTATGCAATTGGTATTGTACTGCCACCTTCTGTTAAGGTGAGCAATACCTTCACTCATCTATAAAAATACAATGGGCAATATTTATAGTTTTTGATTGTTAGTTTCTATTTATACAAGATCAGATTCTACGCATAGATACTAGAGAATAAGCCTCTTGGGTAGGGGGCCTTCTGCTGAATATCACGGTATATCTTCCAGTAATACCAGAAAAATATCCACACACATCTTTAAGTCTGCTCATCTCCAGCAGTCACAAGCATTTATTTCTATTTGTAAGTAACAAGTGTCAGTATTACATGTGAATTCTAAACTATAAATTAGATTAAGCAGATTATCTCAACGTTTTTTTAAAAAACAACAACCCAGCATCATTGCCCATAATTTATTAGTGTGTTTGAACTAATCATTGAGATTAATTAGATTTGGATGGATTTTAACAAAACTACACAAGATTTTTTTTAATGGACATAGAAATATGGAAATTTTTCATCTCCATCTTCCTTGAAGAGAAAGGGACAGAAGATACAAAGGGTCATAATTTATGATGACTTTGGAACACAAATAACAAGGCTTACTTCCAAATAGGCAGTGCTGTGTTATATACAAATGTTATTTTTGTTGTTGTTTTATTAGAGAGGAAGTCCTTTGCTGCACATGTGATTTTGTCTTCTTAGTTTGCAAACTCTACTCTTGCAGCAATTAAACTGAACTATACAATCCTGTATCTCAGAGGCAATATGCAACAGAAATGTTTTTAGAATGGAAACAGGCATATAAATCGTTCCAGCCACATTCTCCTGCCCTGCTAGTAATTGATGCAATAGTTTACTACGTAAACATTAACACTATCATAAAAATGACTGCTGCATTCCACGTTATTAAGAAGAGCCTTTCGTATTAATGATTAAACGCCTATGTTTTTCCTTGTAAGTCATGAAGATGTTAAGAAAGCACTGCTTTAATCATTTTTTTTTTACTAATTTTGTCTGTGTGTGTGTGATTCCTGAAGATGTGTTAAATCAAATGCTGGAGATCTATATACCCTGCACCCTGGTCTATGGGAATAGGGAATCTTACATTTTCCTGGTTGATATAAAGAATTCCTGTCAATATTGGTAGCTGTCAAACGTATGCACTATAATGCAATTTTTATAACGGTGTGGGCCCTCCACACGTTTCTATCTGAACTATTTTAGGTTTAGGGTAGAGAGTATAGAAGAACAAAAACCATCTCTTGGGCCTTCTGCAATATGTATAATTTTGTCCAGATAGTCATCTTGCTTAATTACTACAAATGTCATTTTACTATATCTATAATAATACATTATCTCACTTGAATTGTTATAGACTATATATGTTAGCTTTTCGTCTTCTCATTGTAGCCAATATGCACCCAGATAAAAGAAAACGTTAATGTGGATTAAGGTTCTAAGAATTTATCAACATCAAACCACCAGTGTTTTGCCTTCTACCCTTCTGAACCATAGTCAATAGATCTAAATATTTTACTGCACCCTGGCCAATTCATTGTTTGATGTTTAAAAACGCACCCGGAATCAAAGAAAATTTATTAAATTTGAGCCCCCAAATGAGATACTATTAGCTTTGAAAGTCAAGTTTAACTGCGATATTGATGATTCTCTTTTTTCTGTGACAAAATTCACCAGGGAAACCCCTGATGTCAAAGTACCAAAGCAGATTGCTAATGTTGAAGGAGGAGGGGAGGAACAGCGCAAAGGAGAAGAGGGGGTGAGGCGAGAGAGGGAGAGATAAACAATGTAGACGCTGCAGAGATACAACAGTGGCAGGGCCAAGTCCTTTCACCTCTACTTATTTCTGCTTTGGTACTTTGCCGTTAGGTTATAACAATAAATTGGACAGTAAAAGAAGGAACATATCCTTAAAATGCAATATAAGGCTAGGACATCAGCCAAAAGGAATGTAAATGTTCCTCAGATGTAAAATTCCAGATTACATAAATCCAAATATTTATCCTAATGTTTTAATTATTTAGAACGGGCTGCATTGTGTCTTCCTTCCTTCCTTCCTTCCTTCCTTCCTTCCTTCCTTCCTTCCTTCCTTCCTTCCTTTGCTTAATTACTTAACTAAGGGGGGGTTGCCCGATTATTTTCAATATTGTTTATTAAACTCAAACCTTACATGGATAAGGGAAAGAGAAATGCTTGTTATACATAATGCTCCTTTTCCCCCTTTTTCACTAGCTAACTCCGAGCGTCCAATTTCAAACTGCAGTTGGGGACTATGTTTTTTGAATATTGCTATTATAGCATAAACATTAATTCACAGGGACAACTAGCACTGCCATTGTTGTACAGGAGAAGGGTTTTTTTCCTGCTTTCCTTCCTGACATGCTAGGTATCCATGTGAAATCTGAGGGACGGGGGGGGGGGGGGGGGGTTGTTGTTTTTTGTTTTTTTTAATAGGAAGATACATTTCCATTGTGTGAACATTCTTTCCTGCAGTCTGGAATGTTCTAGTACAGCTCAGGGAAAAGTAGATATTTGAGGTTTTGCAATTCCACTAATGCCCACTAATTCAGTGTACTTACAAAAGAATATCCCCTTCACACATTTTCCCACAGTGTTGATCTGAAGCATAAAAGAAAGCACCTAAGTGTATGGTTAAAGTCTGGCATGTTGCATACAAACTGTAGATTTTCAAGGACTTCAAAGCTACGGGAAGATAGGACATTATACATGTGTCCTTTCACTCTGAGGCTGAAAATAATCCCTCAAAACTAAAAGCAATTGTTTAACAAAACTGTACCAAAGAAAAAAATGGAACGAAGGGGCTCTACATATATCCCCCTAAAGCACTGGGGTTTTTTCTACACAAAGAAAAATATTTTCTTCTAAAGAAGATAAGATGATTCCCAACTTTGATAGGAATATGCTGTGAAGGAAATTGCAGAACTTAGTCCAATCTTTCTTTAGGATTTCCAGAATAAGGGCGTGATCAATACAAAGCCAAACTGACATCTTTTTTTGTACATATTTTAAAAGTATTTCTAAAATCTGCAAATATACTGCTCAAAAAAATAAAGGGAACACAAGCAGAAGACATCCGAGATCTGAATGAATGAAATAGCCTTATTAAATACTTTGTTCATTACATACAGTAGTTTATACACTGCTCAAACAACTAGAGGGAACACAAAACTACTGTATGTAATGAACAAAGTATTTAATAAGGCTATTTCATTCATTCAGATCTCGGATTTCTTCTGCTTGTGTTCCCTTTATTTTTTTGAGCAGTGTATATTCTAAAACATAGAAGACCAAAGCTTCTTATGTCCTGCCCAAAGATTCTATTTTCTATTGTGAACTGAGATTGTTTAATTTCTCATGCATCCAAACAGACATGCCTGTATTTAAAAAACAGAGTTATTGGTTTATATCTGTTGTACAAAGCTGTCTCAGTATATAGACACCCATGGTTTGGGTGGTGGTGAAGGGAAATAGATAAAAAGTGAAAGCATCTAAACATATAAGGTGGTTGTTTACAAACCAGTTGTTAGGTACGACACAATATATTTTTTTAAATGAATCAGGTCACACATGTGGTAAAGAAATCTATATATAGGAGCGTAAATGTATTCAAAGGTAACACTGGATAAGAAGTCCCCAAAGTGTAAAGACTACATATGTTTATTTGCTTCTCATTTCTACATTTTGGAAACAGACGCAGTTTTCTGAGGGAACTGTGACGAGACTCTTGGTGAGAAAAGGAGGGGAATAAAGGTGTCAAAAGTTAGCTTGTAATTAAAATTTTCTATTTGATGGTTCATCTGGGAACATTTTCCAGATGATTTATGCAAACAGATACAATAAAGGCAGATTTGTCTGCAGTAGCTATGATAGGCATGGGAATTTTGCATATGTAGCCATTGGTAAAATCCTTTCTCTTTGCTGTAATTTTAAAAAATACCCCAATTTGAACAAATACTATAAAACTATAAAATATTTTTATATGAAGCAAACAATAAGGAACTACCATTCCTCATTGCTATTATTGTGTCCAGCTGGTCTGGGACTCTTCCTCCCATCTCAAAAGACCTTCATCAATGCAACACAGCAACAGTCCATGGAGGCCATGGTGAGTGGGCCATTTTTCCCCATAGCAAGCTACTCTAAGAATGATTAAAAGCAGGTGCCCAAATTATCTTGTTTTTCTTCACCCTCCTCTGCCATTCTTTTAAGGCTGTAACCTTAAAAGTCAGAGAATCTGGATTTTATCATCCTAATAACCTTTAGCTCCTTGATGGGAACTTTCCGAGCTGAATGGTGGGGCATAGATGCTAAGGAGAAAAGAGAAAGCCAAGGTTATTCTTTGAACAATGTATAAAAATGGGGTTTTCATAATGAAAGCTAAAGACAAAGGACATTCCACTGAAGGCTCTGGGGATCACACAGGCTAACTTGGAAGGCATGATACCGCCATGTTTTACACACGATACTACAGAGCAAAGCAATAAATATGCAGAGGCTGCAGTTTTAAAAATGGGCTGTTTCAATATTCTAACTCTCACTTTTTAACTGAGTTTTAAAAACACACACAGCATACATTTCCATAAATTGAAAAGAAATGTTATTGGAGCTTTTAGAGCAAGCAAAAGCAGAAAAGGACGTAAGCATTATACATTGGACCAAAGGGTCTGGATCCCAATTAGGCTCATGTCTCAGTTGTGCACTGAAATTGATAAAACTAGATGCATAAACATCTAGAATTAGTAACATGTTTATAAGTTTAAGTCTAATTATTTAGTGTTTAACTCACCTATTGGGGGAAATTGTTTCCCTGTTTACAAACTACAACATACATAGAAGGAGCGAACAACTCTTAATTTCAGCTTTTTGAAAATGATCCAAGGACTCTGACTTGTTCTGTTTGCTCAATATAAATCAATATTTACTTATACTGATAAACATGATTCCAACACTTAGTTTAAATGTGTTGATTTTACCTATATCCATTATAATCTAGAGAACTGTTGACATTTACTGGGCACACATGTTAACCTCTAGATACTATAATGTATTAATATATTTGTTCATATTTGTGGGCTCTGGAAATGAAGTAAACTATAACCGTATGTGTTTTCCAATCTTATAAATGTACAATTAGAAGAAATAAATACTTCTTGTAAATGAATGGAGGGAGGTAGAACTTTTTTAAAATAAATATGACACAGTGTTCTGAGATGCTATCTTTCCTAGCTGGAGCAAAATTGGAGTTTTCTAAACAAAACCTCTGACATTAGGCATTCACTGTATCAAAGACAGTCTCCAGTAGTTAACATATTTCAAATGCAGATTTAGTATTTGGTAGAAGGGATGCTGAAAATTAACCAGTGTGAATAAAGTATTGCTTTAATGAAAGCTCCTAAGAACCAAATTCATGTGCTCATTCAACTAAAAAAATTCATTGGGTGGTTTGTTCTAATTACCATGTTTCACCTCCAGTTACTTTCATAGAGTTGTTGGGAAATAAAGGAGTTGCTGGGAAGTTAAAGAAGACACTTGGAATACTGCATCCAGTTTTGGTCACCACAATATAAAATAAGATGTTGAGACTCTGGAAACAGCACAGAGAAGAGCAACAATGATTAGGGGGCTGGAGGCTAAAACATACAAAGAATGGTTACAGGAATTTACTATGTTTAGTCTAATGAACAGAAGGTCTAGGGGTGACATGATAGCACTATTCTAATATTTTTTTAAAAAAAATTTGATTTATATGCCGCCCTTCTCCGGAGACTCAGGGCGGCTTACAATGCGTTAAGCAATAGCCTTCATACTTTTGTATATTTATACAAAGTCAGCTTATTGCCCCCACAAACTGGGTCCTCATTTAACCTACCTTAGAAAGGATGGAAGGCTGAGTCAACCTTGAGCCTGGTAAGATTCGAACCTGCAGAAATTGCACGCAGCTGTGTTAATAACAGGGTGCATTAAACCACTGTACTACCAAGGCTCCCTATTTGAGGTGCTACTACAAAGACGTGGGGGTCAAACTACTTTCCAAAGCACCAAAAGGCAAGACAAGAAGCAATGGTTGGAAACTAACCAAAGAGAGAAGCAACCTAGAACTAAAGAGAAATTTCTTAACAGGGAGAGCAATCAACCAATGGAATAGCTTGCCTTCAGAAGTTGTGGTTGCTCCTTCACTAGAAGTCTATGGAGATTCTCAGTCATCCAGGTCATGGTTCTCCCAAAGGTACTTTTTCAAGAGACAACTGGACTTTCTGGTTTTTCTTTGAAGACGTTTCACTTCTCATCCAAGGAGCTTCTTCAGATCTGACTTCATTCCCCGCCATCCAGTCAGAGCTAAAGAAGCTTCTTGGATGAGAAACGAAACGTCTTCAAAGAAAAAAACAGAAAGTCCAGTTGCCTCTTGAAAAAGCACCTTTGGGATTCTTCATTGGAAATTTTCAAAAAGAGACTGGACAACCATTTATCTGAAATGATATAGGGTCTCCTGTTCGAGCAGGGGTTTGGGTTAGAAGATCTCCGGGGTCGCTTCCAATTCTATTATTCTATGTTCTTAAAAAGTGAGGGAAGAGTTCCATATACAGAAGCCAGACCTGTTTGGCAGGATAAAAATGTAATCATCAGTAACCTCTAAAATCAGTGTTAGTTCTCTAACTCATCAGAAAGAGCAACATGACTTATTTCACCTACAGGAGCTAAAGTAAGAGCAAAATTCCCTATACTGGGCATAGGGAAAATCTAATGATGGGAAGGAGTGGATAGCTTTCATAATGATTAAATGCTAAAAGATGTTAAATATTGTGTTCCAAATTTAAGGAAAGCTAAGGCTTCTTTTCCAGAAGCACTATAGACTTTTAAACAATTGTAGCAACCATGATAATATTCCAATATGTTATTGGCCCAACAAAAATTGAAGACATACTCTTGATTTGTTTTGCCAACTAGGTAGAAGAATGGTGGATCAAGAGGGAGACAGCTTTCATTAATTGTTCAAGTCAATTTGTTCAAGTCAACTTATAAAGGTTTTCCCAAGGGTCTCAGAGGCCAAAGTCCTATGTTACCACAAAGCTCTTCCAAAATATCAATTAGTTCAAAATATACAAATGAGACAATTAATTTTGTTTGACAACAAATTGCCTCTCAGTTTATTTCTTAGCTCAGTTTGAAGTATTATTTTTACTACAGAAGCGCTTTGTTTATATTACTGCTGTTTTCTAGTAACTATAAAATTGCTTTTGGTTTCATTTTGTTTTATTGCAGTCTCTCTGAAAGACGAGATGAAAATGAATGCAATTACTTTACAAACAGATTTTAGTATTTTAGAAAAAGTGAATTTCTGCATGTTAAAAACAAGTTTAACATCTAACTATCCATAACAACCTAAATTTGTATATCTCAATTAATTTTAAATGTTTATTTGTGTAATATACGTATCACAAGATGTTCTTCACTGATAAAAATGGGGGGAAAGTAAAAAACATTAAATACACACCCATGCACATATACACACACATTAAACAGAGTCTATGTCTTCTTGAATTAAACAGGAGAGCTTTAAACTCACTCTTTGTTTTCAAGGGGCCACTCATGAAAGTGCTTCAATTTGCCTGGTTTTTGATGTATGTTTTCCTTTATTAATCTCTTGCTCTGTTTCATTCCCCTTACTGCAAAACAATTTTGCCACACTTCTAATTTTGTAGGTATTTCCTATTCAGGTGAGTTAACATAGTAACTGCATCCAGAGATAATACTGTGCAAAGTCTAAAACAATTATCTTGATTCACATACAGCATCTGACGACCACAGTTCAAGTTAGGAAGGAGTTGTTCTTTAGAATAAATCAGCCACAAGTCTGTTAGGTTGTTATCATCCCTTCTTTTAATTAAATGTGCTTAGGCAAAAACATTGCCTGAAACTTCTTAGGTATTTTGCTGAACTCATCTTTGCATCAAAGAGGCACTTTTGTCACCCTTTTTAAAGCTTGCCTCCAGATAGTGACAAGTTCATCTGTAAGAGATTTGATGTACAGTAGAGAATTTATTTGGTACTTGGAGGATGTTACTCCAGGGAGATGGTGTGAACTGGATGACCTCAGGTCTCTTCCAAATTTCCTTTTCTACAGTATACAGGCTTTTACATTCTAGTCCAGTCCAATCCAGCTTTTAATAATTCAGGAATGAAGTGTTCAGTTAGATTTATTCCTAGGTCAGGAAGTGTAGGATTGCAGTGAGAAACCATTATCACTGCATGATTCAGTCAACTGCATGTTTTTTTAAAATAAATAAAAAGACTGTACAAGAATGACTATGCAATCCTATGCAAACCTTCTGGTCATAGGTCTAACCGCAACTGATTGAATTTACTTCTGAGTAGACACACCTATGCCTTGCACTGTCAACGTTTCAGCCAGAATAAAAATGAGACAGTTTTCTATTATTTATCAATAGAAAATTCAATATAATATAATTCTGCAAACTTTTTTCTAGCATATAAAAAAAGAGTACAGTATACTAAAGTCTGAACTCAGTTGGATGAAAGAATAATTTGATCCAGGCCCTTTTAAGCAAACACTACACACTATGCCAAAGCTATTCTGTATTTGTGGGATGTACACAATAATTTGTCCCTGATGAACAGATTGCATTGACCTTGAGCTGGAAATGAACCCATGTCTGGAGAAAATAACTGCATTAACTAATTTCACAGTACTCCACACAAGGATGTTTCCTCACTTAAGGCAAAGTATACAATACCCATGAATTAAAAACAAAACAAAAAAAACCTTCAGATTTTTAAAAAAAATTAAACCAGACAAGCTCTGGCATTAGTTACTTAGATATGTCTCAGCTAAAACAGTTAAAACACATGGATATGACATTCTGCAATATCTTTATCTTTAATTTGTCAAGGTTTTTAAATCCCTCTTGAGCTAGAGTGCCATTTTTAGCTTGGCTAGGTCAGAATGACACTGAACAATATGAGTGATGACACACTAGGCAGCTATCTGGACAGAGATGTCATCAGCAAGCCAGCTGTGCTAACACCTGTATGTCCTGCACAATGGATCCTTGGGAACACAGATCAAGAAAATCAGGTTACTGGGGATCTAAACAAAGAAGATGCTTAAAGTATTTGCAAAATAGCTCCCTAAACAACAAATGGGATTATTCAAAGGAAGGGAAGAAAAGAATCTCTCAATGTAATCAGCATAAGTCTATGAAGATAAAACAAGCGATAACAAATATTTTTTTCCATTGGGATAATCTTACGAATTAACAACAAATGTTATGCTTTCAAAATGTTGGGAAATGTTTGGTGTTTTTCTGTTGGTTTCTGTACCTACTGGCCTGTTTCACTTGTGGCAGGTGGCAGGCTAGTAGGCAAAAGCCAAGAATAGGTTCAATCACCTAAGAACAGCCTCCAAAATCTGTCACTTTCCTGCCAAGGCTGTTTGAACACTGCATTTGTATTTCCAGCCCAAGTAAAAACAAGGTCATAACTCTAAAAAAAAGTAAGGTACAATAAGAGGAATACCTAATTACAAAGGCACTAAGCTAGTATGCTGTACCGATAAACAATGAATATAAATAAGTACATCTGTGCATAATCCCAAATAAATGAAGTTCCCTGGCCCTTTTATTTAAACATTTTAATTCACTTAAAATTTGATTGATTTGGATGTTCTGATCTATCTGTATTCACTATGGATAATTCAAGTCCTCAACACTGCTTCAAGGTTCAATACACTGCTAAAGATACAAGTGGCACAAAATGAATACTAAAATAACACAACAGTGCCTCCATGCTGAGCACCAGAAGTAGCACCAAACAACATTTCTGTTGATACAGCTACAATGGTGCTGACCTTTATGATAAAGGCATTATGATAAACAAGCCTGAATTATGTGGTGTGAGAATCAGCAGAATTCTTGGAATATTCTCTGCTAGAGAACAGGAATCCTTGGGTTTTTAAATAAACTGTTATACCTGATTCTTCAGATGAAAAACCAAACTGCCATCTTAAGAAGATGCAAGCCTTTACTAAGAAAGGCAAACGCATGTGTCACATTCTTCTCCATGTTTTGATATATGAGTGGGCAGTGCCTCCTGATTTCAGACTGTGGCAAGTAACTTTTTCAAAGTTGGACAAATAAAAATTACCTTTGGGAAAGTAGATGTAATGGAATACAAATGTTATGTGAGGATCACTGCTCATGAATCTATTTTCACTCTTTTACACACATAAGTAAGGTGGGTCCCAACAAATATAATATCCAACACATACCTCCACTTTACTTTCTATACTTCTTTTAGTGATACACGACAAGGTTTTATGTTAGGAAAAAGGTTAGGTTAGGTTAGGTTAGGTTAGGTTAGGTTAGGTTAGGTTAGGTTAGGTTAGGTTAGGTTAGGTTAGGTTAGGTTAGGAAAAATGACATGGCCCCTGAACAAAATAGATGTTAGTTTCAGCTGATAGTCCGAATTACATCAACAGTGAGAACCGATACAGAATCTCAGTTTGCTTTATAGGCCATAAAACCATTAAGATTTGGTACAAATCACATACATACAGGTAGTCCTCAACTTAGGACCATAATTGAGCCCAAAATTTATCTTGTTAAGTGAGAATTTGTTAAGTGAGTTTTGCCCCCATTTTACGACATTTCTTGCAACAGTTGATAAGTGAATCAGTGAACTTGATAAGTTAATAACCTGGTTGTTAAGTGAATCTGGCTTCCCCATTGACTTTGCTTGTTAGAAAGTTGCAAAAAGTGATCACATGATCCCGGGACACTGCAATGGTCATAAGTATGAACCAGTTGCCAGGTGTCTGAATTTTGATCACATGATCCTGGGGATGCTGCAAAGGCTGTAAACTGTGAAAAACGGTCATAAGTCACTTTTTTCAGTGCCATTGTAACTTTGAACAGTCACTAAATAAACTGTTCTAAGTCGAGGACTACCTGTACTAGTTAAATTTAAAAGACTATTGCTGTTCTTCCATCCAGCCAGTTACTTGTTGAATACTAATCAACTTTTGTAAAATGATACACATTTACTTTTGAGTAGGTCTATTGGTTTCGAAGAAATTTCCTTCCAAATTAGTCACACCTTTAACTACCACGAAGAACAAGTGTCTGAAATTCATACTATGTTCTGAAGGACAAACCTTTGGAACACCTTTCTTCAGGAGAGAATTGAAATTTGCTTGCTGTCCCTATATTTGAAAAGGAAATTGCTTGGATAGAATGAAAAAGAGATGAGACTTTATAAATGAACAGTCTTCTTGAGAAGAGGAGTCTGCTGATTCCTTTATGTTAGGTCGATTTAGGCTTTGTTTTTAGACAGTGTAGTAGAAGTTTCAATGACACTCTATTGTCTATATGTGTTTATTACATGTATTTATTATTATAGAAAGACTGTGAGTTCAAGTCCTGCCTTAGCCCTGAAAGCCAGCTGGGTGACCTTGGGCCAGTCACTCACTCTCTCAGTACAACTCACCAAAATCCAGAAACAAATATAAAACATACATAAATTCTTAATTGCAAGACTAAGGAATTATTCTCTCAATAAAGAGACAGACACAGACTGACAGGATGCATCAGCAATAAACTAAGCTGTAGAGAAGCAACTGCATGGAGGGCTTTAAACAATATAACTCAACCTATTAACTCCAGACTATTAGAACTTCAGCTCCCAGAATCCATAGCCAGCATGATTATTTAGTTCGGTACTAGGAATTCAGAGAGTGGTAAACTGAAGGCTAGATTAGAACCAGGGAAAGAAGGAAAGGTCACCAAATCCAAAGAGAATGAGAAACTCATCCTCAACTGAATAGTTTGGCAAAACAGATTAATGTTCATTTCATTCAAAAATATAAATGTGTTAAATAAGCATTGTAAGGCTCTGCTAAGCTGGCTAAGACATTTTAAACAGTTATTTGAGCTCCCCAAATTCTATCACAGCTCATCTTAAAGAAGGCAAATGATTAAAGAATTGGTCTGAGATTATTTCTGAGGTATGCCTTCTTAATGTTCTCTTGGCTTTTCATTTACATGTGATACAGAATTTATCACATGTAAATATTACAATAAATAAAGGAGCATGTGCCAATGCACTCGTGCACAGGGACATGGTAGATTGGCTACTCTGGCTCCCTCAAGGTATGGCCCCCTAAACTCTTCCACTACAATCTGTGTGAGGTGGAAGGGACTGGCATTGCATCATATCCCTTTGTGTGTACATGTGAGCATAGGCGTAAACCCGTGCTCCTGTACTGGAAAGAACCACAAATTCTTTTCTGAACACTAAAGACTGAGAGTAATTTGCTCATTTCCACCGGTGATATGATGAAACTGACAGCAACATTAGTGATCCAAAACCCAGAGATACCTTACTGTTGTCACTCTCCACATTACATGCTGTATTTGATCCAATTTATTTAACTTAAAAGGATGGAGTCATTTAAAGAACATCCATTTGGAAAATATCTGTTGTATGCTTATATTTTCCGTCATTGTGTATGTGTGTGACAGTGTGTGTGAGAGAAGAAGCAGCATGGTCAAATTATCAGTGTCAGCTATTGCTGCAGATTAGATTAGTTCATTATTTTGCTTTTGCTAACTTTACTAGGTCAGTGTTTTTCTATATAGAAATAAAACCTATGCATGCAACATTTGTATTATATAGTTTCCTTCCATTCTGTTCCCTTCCCTTCCCTTCCTTCAATTTTGTTTTTAATATGGTTGGGAATATTTAAATGATTTACCAAAACATACAGAATCTGGGCTGTGATGGGTTTTTAAAAAAATGAAACATTAGCTATAAAGCCTGCCCCCCCTCCCCCCCTCACACACACACATGTTCTTGCAAGCAATCTGGCAATTCAGGCCAGAAAAGTAACTGACTAAAATATTAATGCATACTATTATTTAGGGTTTTTTTGTACAGTAAAACAGTGAGAGAGTATTACCACAAAATTTAGAAAGAGTGTATTTTCTAAATCTTTAATTGTAAAAACAGACCTATTTGCTAGCATATAATAGTGAGAACTTTTCTGTATATAATATTATTTTACAATTATATTTCTCATTCCATTAGCATTTTCTAGCAGAAAAAGCAGTATCAAAGTACAATTGCTTGAAATACAGCTATACCAGTAGATGATGATGTGCTATCAAAAAATAATACTTACATTTTGAAAGATAGATTCCACTGATTTCATATGACTAACAATTAATTCTTTGTCTCTGTTGAATGAATAAAAAGATAATGTTCTTATTGTTGTTTTACTTTTAAAGTTTTATTTTGTTGCTTTTACTCTTATATTGTCTATTTTTTATAATGAATGTTTTTGTTAATTACCTATCATCATTTCCATTATAAATTTAATTTTTATTTGTATGATATGTCATTGAACAGGAAGCTGAAGAGCAGGTAACATGTTTATATATGATATTCATCATTACCTTTGCCCCAAGGTTTGTTGTCTTCAGGTAATTTCAGTGTCATATGCAAAAATGTTTAGCTGAGTTAACTATAAAGTAACTAGCACAAGCAATAATTTCCATTCTTTTTTTTCTGCTTTAGAGTCAACTCTATGCTTCTTGTATACGGTTGATTGATATCAGGCCTAGTTTATAAAAGGTATCAGAGATAGCACTGGAAGGGATGACTGTCTTTCTAAGTTTTGTTACTGAACTTTTGCATATGCTTCCAGAAGTTCAGAAAATGTTTCTTATGGTTGAAAAAATTCTAGAATTCTCTACAAATACAAATCAATAAGAATTTTTGAGGATAAAAAATGCTCTTGTTTTATCATCCCAATCCATGAGTTAAATACATAAGCAAAAATACCCACCGTCAGATAGGTGAAGTGGCTGTATAACCTCAATTTTCTTGGCACCTCTGAAAGAACTAGAACAATACGGGAACAACTAGATCAGTGTTTCTCAACCTTGGTAGCTTGAAGATGGGTGGACTTCAACTTCAACTCCCAGAATCCCCCAGCCAGCAAGCTGGGAGTTGAAGTCCACCCATCTTCAAGCTACCAAGGTTGAGAAACACTGAGCTAGATCAAAACAATCCATTTTGTCCAGATGAAGAAACTTTTCTAACTTCAAATATTTTTCACTCATAGGCTATTTGGCGGAACACAAATTTGAAAGTCTCTGGAAACCTTGTAGCATCTTCTGGGTGCTAGTATGTGAGTACATCTATATAACCCCTAGTTTTCTACATGGTCTATGATTCAAAATTATGAGCTAACATAATTTAATTATGTTTATCTCATGCAGTTTTTATCTCCACTAATCTTTAGCGGTACGTCTTCTGACCAGTTTAAATCTGAAGAAAAACTTGCCACAAGGAACATATCTAAAAGGCTATTTTGTTTGTGTCATTGTAGCTGAAAAGTTGCTGGTTTTGTCATGCATGAAAGCTATGCTAGGTGTACCTTCTGGTATGCGCTGTTTTGATTACCTTAGAAGAATGTTGGGCTACTTGCTTTTGCTATGCATTTATTACTTGCCAATTCTGAGCTTTTAGTCAAGAGATACACGAATGACTGTACTTGTGTGCTGTTACAACCTCAGGGCCAGTGTGTACTTGTAGGTACATGAGTATTTTGATACACGTGCTGTACTGTTCAACTATCATATATACCATCATATACTAACGTCTCTTCCCATCAAAACTACTTTGACTTTTGATCAGATGGTTCACTCAACCCAGGTAGACCTTAGGGGTAAAACTCAAGACACGTTCATGCTTCTGTTGATCACACCCCATCCGAGGACATTGAAATGATTGAAAAGGGCCATTAATATGTTGAACTAAGTTCTTTCTCTTCAAGAGGATCTTTTACTACCATTTCAAAGACAGGCAGCTGTACTTTTTGTTTTCCAGCGCTGCATTATCCAGGACTAAAAATCCTTTGCATGAAAGTAAGAATTGATCTTTTGTCTGTTTCAAGTGATCTCCCCAAGGCCCCCCGTGCTCACTTGGCTGCCATGCGGAGGGCACTCTCTGCATCATGGATGCTCTCTTCCAGCCGACGCTTGTCCTGCTCCAGCTGGGTAAGATGTCTATTGAGCTGACGCAAAGATTGATCTTTTCTTCTCAGCTCCATCTTTGCCTCGGAGAGACTCTGAGAGCAGACAGAAAACAGAGTTACTTGTCAGCTCTGATAATTAACTTCAATTTATGCCATAGGCTATTAAACAAAGAGGAATACAGACTGACTGTGAAATAGATTGGGGCTATTTTCAAAGAAAAAAAATAGCAATGGATTCCTCTTAAACATCCAGAACATTGCAGATTTAACTGCTTTATATTAATAATAAAAACAAGAACTGTCCCGATCTGTACACGAACACATATATGATAAAACAGCTCCATAAATATTATCTTATTTATTATCTTAGGGTTCAATAATGTGAATTAAAAGAAGAATTATGCTGGATTGCACCAAAGGCCTGAGTAGTCCAAGATTCTGGTCCAAGAGCAATAGCTAGATTTTATGGGAAGCCTACAAAAAGTATTCTCCCATAGCAAAGAGCATCTGAATCCATAGGTGGAAAGACAAAGAAAATTACTGCTTGGAAAAGAGGGAATAGAAGAAGTAATTGGAAAAAGAAACACCTACCTATCCTACAGCTCTTTTAACTGTTCAGTAAAGTTCCAATTATAAACATACACACATTTTTGCCATTTTTCAAAATGGATTACATAGTTTCTCTTCCTTCAAGGTTGCTCCAGGATAGGCTCTAATAGTCAATGCTTCAACTAGAAAATTAGTTCAGATGGATAAAATGCAAACTGTTTCCCAAAGGAGGAACAACTAAACAACTTTGCATGCAAAATGCAAACAAGTCTTTTATATGAATTGCTGTAAGGTTATATTTTTCAAAGGCTTCTGAACTGCTGTGGTACAATTTCAATTCAAAGCTTCTTTTTATTTGGCTTTCTCAAGTGTTGGACGGTCTGACAATTGTTATAGACATTCTTCTAATGTCAGCACTGTATTTGCTTCTTGGTAATATGCTTTCCTCCGTATGGCAGTTATACTTACTTGCAGGAAGAAGTAATTTCTAAAAATGCTTTTTCATAAATGAATTTTATTTTTACTACTATGATGATTAGTAAAGGTTTTCTGTGGCTGGAATAAATTGCTATATGCTTTGTGGACAAATTAAAAAGTTTCATACTGGAGCCAGGAATTGTGCTGTATATGCTACCAGCAATATGTGAAAAGCTGGCATTGTATTGAATGCCTAGGAAATCTATAGAATGTGTAATGTTTTTAGGAAAAGTATGCAATGGCTGTGTTATTATAATATGCTACATACTTTCCCTAGGCGTTGTATATAATACCTAGGCATTATGCAGATTGACAAGAACTATTTTGGCAAAGTATGAAAGGAGAGTCATGAAAAGGGTTTAGGTTAGGGTTAGGCTAGCCCTAACCCTTTATTGAAAAGACATATATGAAAATGAAGGACAAAATGCGAAATAAAGTACAGGACTTTCTTATTGAAAAAAAAAGAGAAAAAGACCTACTATTGTAGTATTGACTTACTTGGTGCAAGTAGGAAGGCTAGAATGGAATTTTAGCAGGAGTATTTTTTACTTTGCCAGTTTTCCTTTTGCCATTGCATAGAATGCCTAGGAAATGTGTGAAATATTAAGCGTGTCATACTTTGACATTCTATTTTGGGCATTTTATAGATTTCCTTGGCATTCCATAAAATCCCTAATTTCACATACTGATGGTAATATACAAATATTTATGGTGCTTTGCAACTCCTTCTAACAATTTTTTTCTGAGAATCTGAAAAGTCAGGAAGCAAAAAAATAAAATAAAAATAAAAATAAAATGGAATACTAATTTCCAGAAAGACTAAGTATGCATACACTTCCAAAATTCAACAGATCAATAGAAGTTCAAAAGCCCTATACAGATTATTATACTATACTATAGTATAATACTTTATACTATACTATACAGATTATTATAGCAGAGGAATGATCCCATTTTGCATTTGAAAGATGAGTACTTATCTGAAAGAACATTTCGCCTCCAGATTCATGAATAAAGAACCATAATCCAAGATCTGATTCAAGATTCTTTCCTTATATGGATCATTATATAATCTCTCCAATCTCTCCAAGGCTCAAGGTTGACTCAGCCTTCCATCCTTTCTAAGGTAGGTGAAATGAGGACCCAGTTTGTGGGGGCAATAAGCTGACTTTGTATAAAATATACAAAAGAATGAAGGCTATTGCTTAATGCATTGTAAGCCGCCCTGAGTCTCCGGAGAAGGGCGGCATATAAATCAAATTAAAAAAAAAAATACTCTGAAATACTTAAGTAGATTCCTATATACGCTTTGAAATTCGATCTAGTGTACACCATAGGATCTTCTGACATTTTAAAAACTGATTGTCTCCCCCCCACCTTCCACCTTCATGGCATTTTCTCGCAGGTACACATGGGACAGGGAATCTTCCTGCAGACTAGGAGTAATAGTATTAGTTGAGGCTGGATACCACTGGCATGCAAATGATAACCAGCTTTCCTTCTTTTTTGTTTTAAAATTCCGATGAGACATTATGCAGGTATTGGATCAGTCTTTAGATGGGCTGAAGAAAGGACCAATATACCGAAAATGAATCTTGTTAAGATAGAAGTGCTCTGAATTGGTACCTTGAAAATCCAGGAATTGGTTGTGTCTCTAATATGTTTACACTCATACAGATGCATAGCCTTGGTGTTTGACATTATGACAGCAGTGAAGAAAGTGACTTACAACCAAGTGCTCTAGCTTACAACCATCACAGCACTCAGGTTATCAACATTCAGGTGCTTAGCAACTGGCATGTATTTACAACAGTTGTAGAGTCCTGGAGTCACATTATCACCATTTGCTATCTTCCCAGGAATTCCCAACAAAGTCAATGGAGGAAGTCAAATTGACTTAATGGCCCAGTGAGTCACTTAACAACTGCAGCAAAAAAGACTGTAAATTCATGTGCAATTCACTTAATGACTGCATCATTTAGTGACAGAAGTTCCAGCCCCAACTGTGGTCATGAGTTGAGGACTATCTGTAGAGGCCACCATTATTGAAAAGCTATCTCTATGTAGGCCATGGACTCACTTATATCTCTAAAATGGCTCTCTTAAATCCCAGCAACAAGAATTGGAGTAACATACTACAATTTAAATCTGCAGTTACACCTTTCTTCCAGGAATAAACAAAGTTTAACTGCTAGGACTAACTGGGTCTAAAATCCTTTCAAAAAGGATAATTTTATCCAGGACTTTAACGAACAAGCTCTCATATGGCCTTTTATGGAGGGAATGCAAAAGAACATTTGACACACAGCAGGAATGCATGGCACAGCTCTTAAGAATTTGGATTATTCTACACACCTCTGAGGTCCTTGTGTCATTGTCCCTCTAAAAGCAGTGAAAATAAAGTACAAACCTCAACATCTTATCCCTGATTAGGACAAATTTATTGCCACTGCATTATAGAATTAGAAATCTTTTCATCTTGGACTTCTTTGTTTCTTTCCAAACGTAGAGGGGAAAAAACCCACCAATTTAGAATCCTTGACTTTTCAACATAGAAACCATTTTTGTGCCAATTGTGCAAACAGCATGCCTCTTAGAAAGTTGAACCACTCTTGTTTTGTAATAACCGACAGCCAATTTTTCTTCACTGCAAAATGTTTTAGGATTTCAAGTTCTGCCTTCTAGACAATGTATCTTGGACACAAAGACTGCAGCACAGGCAGAAAGGAAGGAAGGAGGATGTGGATTTATTGGCCAGCTTGGCTGAGCAAAATTCACTTTAGACAAAGCTGGAATAATGATGCAGATATAGATAGGCCTGGACTTGCATCACAGTTGGGATCAGAATGTCCATTATTAAGAAAGGCAGTTGTTAAATGAATGGTGCCCAATTTTACGACCTTTTTTTTTTTTTTTTTTTGCAATGGTTGTTACATGAATGACTGTAGTTTTTATTTTATTTTATTTTTATTTTTATTAGATTTATATGCCGCCCTTCTCTGGATACTCAGGGCGGCTTACAATGCGTTAAGCAATAAATGAAGTTAAAGTAGTTAAATGACTCACACAGTTGCAAAGCAAATCCAGCTTCCCGCTTTGACTCTGCTTGTCCGAAAGCCAGCTGGGAAAGTTGCAAATGGTGATCACAGGACCCTGGGTGCTGAAACCATGGTAAATATAGGTAGTCCTCCATTTACAACAGTTCATTTGGTGACTGTCCAAAGTTACAACAGCACTGAAAAAAATGACTTGTGACAATTTTCACACTTAACAACTGTTGTAGCATCCCCATGGTCAGATGATCAAAAATTCAGATGCTTGGCAACTGGTTCATATTTATGACGGTTGTAGTGTCATGTGATCAGCTTTTGCGACCTTCTGACAAGCAAAGTCAATGGGAAAGCCAGATTCATTTAACAACCGTGTTACTAACCTAACAACTGCAATGATTCACTTAACAACTGTGGCAAGAAAAGTCGCGAAATGGGGCAAACTCACTTAACAAATGCTTCACTTAGCGGCATAAATTTTGGGCTCTATTGTGGTTGTAATGCGAGTTGTAACCTGGACATGAGAATTGTCAAGTGCCCAAATTTTCATCATGTGATTCTGGGGATGCTGTGCTGGATGTTAAGTGCAAGGACCAGTTGTAAGTCATTTTTTTTCACGGCCATTGTAACTTGGAGCAGTTCTAAATGAATGGTTCTAAGTCTAGGATTCCCTGTATAAATGGGACAATTAAAGGAGCAACTCTGCATCCTTGCTTAATGACTTTTAAGATAAGTATTGAAGCTGGCATCTCTTAAAGTGAAGCACCTAACCTGGATGTAAATGTTTATGGCCAGTGTCATAATTAATCATAATTAATAACAGTTATCAATAATTGTGTCCCAATTTGGCACATAGACTCTCTTGGGATATCAAGGTGAAGGATATCAAATTGCCTCTGAGAAGATACAAATGCATCAAATATTTATTTCCACCATTGGTACTTCTGTGAGGTGTTAACTGCTTTTGAAAACAAGGCATTAACATAAGCTGTTACAAGACCACCAAGTGAAAACCTAAGGCCAAGTAAAGCAGGCATACCCAACCCACAGGCCATGGTCATAGGTGGCCATGGACAGCTAGTAATGTGGCTGCACAAGATCATAAACTTTTAACATTATTATACGATTGATACACCTTAGCTATATTATATATTTTATATGCAGCCCAAGGTATTTCCTCTTCATTCAATGTGGCCCAGGGAAGCCAAAAGGTTGGACACCCATGAACTAAAGCACACATGATATAAACAGACAGAATAATGTTCTGGCTACAGATTCTTTCCGGTCACACCTACTACTCCATAAATGCTTTCAGAAGAAAGTTTCTTCTTTATATTTAAGTCCTGATCTTCAGGGGGTTAAAAGATAAGCCATTAAAACTGTTTGACCAAAGTCTGCTGTATTTTGAAGTCATATATTTTCTGCTGCTAAATCTTCCCCCTCCTTCCCTCTACCATCCTTTTCTTCCAATTGATCTAATTAAAACCCCCAATAAACTTTATGGACTCTAATATTTCCAGCTGAATGACTGAAACCAAGAGGGTGGGCCTCCAGGCAGCAAGGAAACAATGATAAGCAGCAGGTTAGCCACTAATTTCTCAACCAGGCTAGATTGAGGGAGGGTGATGTTTTGCTATCCCAGAAAGTGTTCAGGAGAGAATAGGATAAATCAAGTTTAATAACGCCGGTCCTAATTGCTCCCCCAATGCTCAACTCTAATTACTTGGAGAAACTCTCTTGACTGTCACCTGATATTAAGTTGTTGGAAGCCGCATGTGGAACAGTGAGATAATCAATAAACATTTAGAGGGGAGAAGAATGAAGATCCCCGTTAAGCAGTGGGAACTGGCAGCACCCAAAGCCCTTCTGCTCATGAGAAAGCCTATGGGAGAATCACTGAGATTGCAAAGCAATAAATCCAAAGCGCCGGTTTTTTTGGGCCTTGAGGCAGGAGTGCTTTTGAGAGGGGGGGGAAAAAAGGTTAACACGGTCACCCTAATTACAGCCCACTCTCACATGCTTCGTATCGAAGGGAAGACAAGCCAATTAGGTAGAAAAGAAGATAAGAGAAGTTTTATTTGTATACTAATTAAACCCCTGATGAAATTAAAGGAAAAACATACAGCTCTGTAATTGTGTCTGAGAAAGGTCACTTCAGGTTCACTTATCAGAAAAGCACAGCCTTGAGATATTTCACTTAATCCACCATATAGCCGTTTATTTTGCTCCCTGGGCCTTAATATTTACAAAAAGAAGAAAATTTCAAAGCTTGATAACACATTTATCTGGAAACGGGGCCAGAGACTAGTTCAAACTGTTCAAAAGTTTGAAGCTGAATAAGGAGCAGAGTGTGACTGAAAAAACAAAACAAAAATAAAACAAAGCCCCATTCTGGATTGCTCGCTTATAACAGAGCTGAAATGGGGAGTATTTTCTTGGACAGGGCAAAAAACTTTTAAAACTCATTTGAATTATGTGAGGCCAATTATTCTACCGTTAAATACAGCTGATATTTCAACCATCAGGATTGCCATGCCTATTTGTGATAGGGTTAGTTACAAATCCTTACTTTCTCCCCAAACTCCAGTGCATGAAAAATTTTTAAAACAACATGGTTGAAAGCAAAATACAAGGAATGGTAGCAACCCAAGCACTTTGATGGCACTATGCTTACATTTATACACCTAATTAAAAGTTAAGCAGGGTTGGACTCGGTTTGCAGTTAAAAAAAGATCATTAGGAAATGCCAGTGCTGTGGGCCAAACTGGGAAATAATAATAATGAGAATGTCCCACACAAAGCCAATGGCAAAATCTGTACTGCTACCACGGAAACTTCGTGGATTAGTCCATGAATTCTCCAGAGTGGAAACTGACTTAAAGGACTCCTTACCTTAACACTTATCACCACACGTTGATCAATAATTTTCTACACAAAAAAAAAAAAAAAAAAGCAGCTGGAACAAAGCACGTATGTCTACCCTTGAGTACAGCAATGGAAAAATCCACTCAGTCACATGTCCTGCTATTCCTTTTGAAAAGTGCTATGCAGAATTGCTGTACTTTGGAGGACTTAATGATACACAAAATGAGATTGGGTCAGGTATCTAAGTTTTACTCAGACATGAACCAGGTACTTTTGAGGGCAGCTAGCAGGTACCATTAAAGGTCGGGAAATAGGGGTTTTTTCCCCAGCCAGTAGAAGGGGGGTCACAATTCCCATAGGTCCCAGAGAAAAAGTGTCTCTACTCCCTGAGAGACTTAATCCACATTGAAAGCCTTTTGGAAAATAATGAGGAATATACAGCAATTGACCTAACTTTGATGGAGAAAGAATGCTCTATAAGGTGGGCAAAATGTATATGTATATGCAGATATAAACAAGATATGAGAAAGATGCTAAATTATATGGTTTTTACATGGAAAAGACTGAGCTGGATAAGATACTCACAGGAACAGATGATAATTTAATAAAAAAAAATTATAATTTCTTACTTAGCATTAGAATTAGAGGAGGAGCAAGTAAAAGAAATAATGATAGCTTGGGGAAGAAACATTGGATATTCAATTGATTTGGAAAAATGGCAACAATTATGGGAAAGGAACTATAAATTAACGATGTCCATTGCATATAAGGAGAATCAATATAAAATGTTTTATAGATGGCATATACCACCTGAGAAATTAGCAAAAAGGTTTAAAGAAAAATCAGCCCAATGTTGGAAGTGTCATCAAACACCAGGATCATATTATCATATGTGGTGGACATGTCCGGAAGCTAAAAACTATTGGAGTAGAATTAAGACTTGGTTGGAGGAAATGATACAGAAACGTATCAAATTTAAACCAGAGCTTTTCCTATTGGGTATCCTACCTGAAAAAACTAGCAAGGAAAATGTTTATCTGATAATACATGTAATAACAGCCGCAAGGATTGTCTATGCACAAAATTGGAAAGTAGAGAAAATACCTCTGGAAGAAGAGGTAATAAAAAAATTTTTAGATTGTGCAGAAATGAATAGATTAACCCTGATGATTAAGGATAAAGAAGACTCAGAATATTTTAAAATATGGAATTACTTTTATTATTGGCTGGAGAAGAGATACAAATGATTAATTATATAAGTATGTATAAATATGTGATGAGTAGAATATTATGAATTGATACAATGGACTAGATAAGGATCAAGATAGAAGAAATAACAACTACATAGAAGAAGAAAGAACTTTGGAAGATAACACTGAAATGTCGCAGGGAAGAGATAACTGATGTATTAAATGTTTGTTTGTCTAAAAAAAATAAAAAACTTTTTCAAAAAAAAAAAGGTGGGCAAAATGGCAGAGAAGGCCTGCCCCCTCAGGTCCATCAAATAGTTCCCTGACAGACAAGACCTGCAGCATTTCTCTAAATGTTAAACTTCCTAGGGAGTTCCAGGAAACTTGGCATTCAGACAAATCAGCCATCAATACATAGAAATAAACCATATCGGCACACCATTCAAACAAGATAATAAAAAAGCTAAAAAGGAAACAAAAAGATATAGAACCTAGAATAAAAGCATTGGAAGGGACCTTGGAGATGTTCTAGTCCAACTCACTACTCAAGCAGGAGACCTTATACCATTTCAGACAAATGGTTGTCCAGTCTCTTTTTGAAAGCCTCCAATGATAGAGCCCTCACAACTTCTGAAGACAAGCTATTCTATTAGTTGATTGCTCTCACTGTTAGGAATTTTCTCCTTAGTTTTAAGTTGTTTCTCTCTTTGGTTAGTTCCCATCCATTGTTTCTTCTCTTGTCTTTTGGTGCTTTGGAAAATAGCTTGACCCCTCGTCTTTGTAGGAGCCCCTCAAATATTGGAACATTGAACATATCCTCTCCAGCAGCTCATACCCAAATAACACCAGGAAAACAACCAAAAATAATTCTCTAATTATGGAGCGACCAAGGAAAAAAGCCCATAGCCCCACTAAAACTGGCAGGGCAAGCTGCCAGGAAGCAAATCCCATTTTCACTCATAGTGATGGTGTTGAGTAATGAATTCTCTGCAAGCAAAAAGCCAAGCTCAGAGAGCAACACCACTATCTGAACGGCCATTATGATTTCATAGGAGTTTTTAAAACACTTCTTTATAAACACAAGCTTCACACATAAGGAAAGGAGGGGAAAAGGTGCTTAAGATTAATAAAGACATTAACAAAATAGTTACGTGATACATTAACACAGTTTAAAAGAACAACAAGATCTGTTAAGCATAAAGGACTTGAATATCAGAAGCCAAAGAAAAGTCCTGGGTATTGATATTAAAGCTACTAGAAAAAAATAGAGTTTAAACCATTAAAAAAAACCTTCTGTGCAATTTTATAAGTCTATTGATTCCCCCTATGCCTCTCAAGCTAATATAGCTGCTTTGTACAAATTCAGCACACTAACAAAAATCTCTCAGGAAACTGGATTTAACAAGAAATCCTTCAGAAGGAAATTTTTATTCCTTCTGAATAAAAATTTAAAGATCCATAAACATTTTCAGATATCTCAGATAAATTATATGGAAGTACACTTTGGCACTTTATTTGTTAAACCATTTTATCCCATCCACTGGCTCCTGAAATATCTATATCAACAGACCTTTTTCCTTTCACTCTATATTTCAAGGTCATGGACAGAAGTGTTTATTAGTATAATTACCAAAATGAAGCAATTCCATTAAGCCTTCAATGACAGATTTTTTTAAAAAAAAATTGTTATGGAAAAGAAAAAAGGTGTAGAAGATACTTTTAAATTAAGAAAAGCATGGAAGGCCCTCAAAGCGCATTTTCATTTGTTAGGGAATATTCATACACCAGTGTATGCGCTTTCTTTTAATATCCTATGATAGATTGTATTCGAAATCTTCATCCCAAACAATGCAAAACTTAGGTAAAGGTTTCCCCTGTCCAGTCATGTCCAACTCTAGAAGGTGATGCTCATCTCAGTTTCTTAGCTGAGGGAGCCAGGGTTGTCCTAAGACACTTCCATGGGCATGTAACCAGCGTGACTATATGCCAAGGCACATGGAGCACTGTTACCTTCCCACTGAAGTGGTACTTATTTATCTACTTACAGTTGCATGCTTTTGAACTGCTGGGTTTGAAGAGCTGGGGCAAGAACAGAAACTCACCCCATCGTGCAGTGCTCAGGTCTCGAATCTGGGCTGTCAGCTTTCCAGTTGACAAGCTCAGCATCTTTAACCACTGAGCCATCGTTCAGCAATCTTATCTCATCTCAAACTTAGGATGCTGCAACATACAATGCACAACTTCATCAAGCTCAGTTCTCTAATGAAAGTTCTCCAGGAATTCCACCATGGTCTTCTGAACATGACATAGCCAAAGGAAGAAAGCAAACCTCTGGAGAGTCAACACAGAGGAAACTTCAGAGAATGTATCTTTCTCCCGTCTCTTCCATATGTTTTGGGAGATAAAGAGATGATTACACATACATTTAACTATCTACGATATCATCAAGAGAGTTGAAGAATTGAAATGGAAATGGGCTGGTCACATAGCAAGACGAACTGAAGGCAGGTGGACCAAGGCAATCATAGAATGAATCCCACTTGATAAAAAGCATCCACGAAAGAGACCTAGAACAAGATGGATCAATGACACCATCAAGTATTGCAAGCCCAATTGGCAAAAGAAAGCTCAGGATCATATAGGTTGGAAACATGCGGAAGAAGCCTTCATCTTGCAGTGGATAGATAATGGCTAAAATGATGATGATGATGATGATGATGATGATGATGATGATGATATCTACCAAAGACACTGTCATACTACACAAGAATGGCTATTTTTTTATGCAGAACAAATTGAATAGGAATCTGTGTTACTCACAAAAGGGCAAGTAGAAATTTCTGTTTAATACCAATTTTTATCAATTATTTAGGTGCCGAGCATACCCATTCTGCAAAACTTTTAAACAACTAAATCCTTTAACTAATTAATGAATTATGAAATTTAGTCTCCAAACAATTCAGAAGGGATCTCTCGTCCTCTCTCTGGCTTGCTTTAACATGATACATTTGATTAACAGTCTACTATTAACTTGTTCACTAATGAATAATCAGTTACATTATGTTCTTTAATGAACAACAGCTTTTAATTTAATAGATAGTGTTTAGAATTGCTCTTTCTTGCCAAAGTGACAACACAGTTACTGGCAATCATCAAGGCTCCTTCGAGCAATCTAAATCTAGCCTATTATCTAGAGGCGAAAGAAAAAGTATTCCTTTGTATTGCTAAACAAAACTCCCAAATTTATTTTCTGAGTTTACAATGAACAATTTCACTTGCATCTGAGACTTTCATCAACTGTTTTTAAAAGGATGAGACAAAGAAAATCACAAACGAACACTAACAATTTAGAGAGCCACACCTCACATATGTTGATTACACTTGGCAGTAGGATTGAGAATTCTTAAAATCAGACAGCTTTCCTAGCAAATACATTTGGCATGTACAAAGTCCAGTATTATGTTATGGTATTGCTAAACTCCTAGTGCTTGAAAGTATTTCAATCAATGGGTGGAGAAGGGAAAAGCAATATGATATAGTCTAGTCAGGCGTTAGTTTGAGATTATGCCAAATCTATAGATGCTGATGTTTCAGTTTAGGATAGGCTTAGTACCAATTTGGTACCAACCATTCTTAGTTCCTGCATATGAAGATAATAGATAAAACCTGCGGTGACATATTCTTCTATCCCTGTTCATTAAGGATCCCATAATTATGGGGTAATCACTCAGAATACTTCTCAATACAATCTTGCAAACTTACTATCGTGTTTCCCTGAAAATAAGACCCTGTCTTAAATTTTTTTGAACTCTGAAATAAGTGCTCGGCCTTATTGCCATGCGCTCAAAAGCCCGATTGGGCTTATTATCAGGGGATGTCTTATTTTGGGGGAAACAGGATATGATGCATTAATTATCAACTGGTCTTACAGTCAGGAGCATGGAAGTTGCTAAACTTCAGCTCACAGCTCTTCTTATCATTGGCCATATTGGCTGAGTGTAAACATCTATTAGAATGTCTTTGAGAGACAGGAGGAGGAGACTGCAGACTAGGCAAGAGTCAGATATGAGGCAATTTAGTTCACAGAAGCAACGGGGACATTGCAAATACCTCAGAAAGGACCTTCCCTAATTTATTGGAAGTAAAGGTGAGGGCAAAGAGAGGTAGTTTCAGACTTGCAAGATTCTGTTAATGTATCCTTATAATCAGTGGTGGGTTTCACTTACCTTTGCTACCAGTTCACTCGCGCATGCGCAGAGCATATTTGATGACGTCAAGGCGGGTCAGCAGAGCCTCCCGCCGCCGCTACTACCGGTTTGCCCGAACCGGGGCAACCCATAGCAACCCACCACTGCTTATAATAAAAGTAATGTTAGTATTCATAATTTGTGTTTCTTGCTTGGATTACCCCAAAGGGCTGACACTGAGGATGGTGGGAGTTGCAATTTAATATTGCCTGCTCACTCCTCTTCTAGATTGTAATGGAGCAGGTGATCCTGTAGATTAGGGGTGTCAAACTGGCAGCCCGCAGGCCGGATGTGTCACGTGCAAACCATGCCCACCCCAGCTCCGCGAAGGGGGAAAACGTCATGATACGTCATGTGATGGCAACGTGACGGTGCAAGTTTGACAGCCCCATGCTGTAGATTATAATGTAAAGTACAAGTTCTAATTGTGATGGGCAGAAACCATTTTTCCAACCTGGCAGTCTCCGGAAGCATCCAGACAATACAACTGCTTATAATACTGACTGGGTATTCTGGGAGAGACAAATGGACTCCACCTGGAAAGCGATTCAGGGTTTGTTTGTTTTCAACCCAAGTGGGGTAAGGCTCATATGTCACCTATGCCAAGCTTTCCCCACCCCCAAGGCACCCTGCACTTCTTACCTTACCGCACGCACTGTCTATCCGCTCTGGGGCTAAAAATTCTTTCAACTCCCTCTCATTCTTGGCTGAAAAAGCTCCCTGCTGAAGGATTTCAGCTCCGTGCCTGCTTGCACAGAGCTGAAATCCTTCAGCAGGGAGCTCTTTCACCTAGCCCTCAGAAACAAAAGGGACCTGCCAAAGAATTTCAGCTCTGTGCAAGCAGGTACAAAGGATTTCAGCTTTGTGCAGGCAGGCATAAAGGATTTCAGCTCCATGCAAGCAGGCACAGAGATCCTTTAGCAGGGAGCTCTTTCGATCACCCCCAAGAAACAAGGAGTTATTTCAGCAGGCGGCAGCAGCTTGCAACTTTCCATGGAGGCAACTTTTTGTGATAGTCAGAAGTGCTTTACATGCACTTAATTCAAACTATCATTAAGTGAACAATGGTAAATTGAGGACTATTTACCGTATCAAAGATTGTTTCAACTCTCTTTTGTGGAATTCTTTGTCCCCAAATATCCACCAAGTTGACTTAAAGTGAAGACACTGTCATTTCAGGATACTTTTCATTGGGTAACTTGTCAGTTCGCTTATCATGATTTAGTCTGGCTAGGCCACTCCTGACTTTGAATGTTGCTATTTGCTGTTTGATTTGTAATAGTGATGTATGCATCTGCTATTTTTATGACTATGTGCCTTGAGTGTCTGCATGGATGATATATGCTTAAGATCAATATATAAAACTTACCAAAAATTCTCTCATGAAATATTTTCAGCCATACATTTTAGAGAAGATGAAGGACCACATGTTTTTTTAAAAAAAACAGCAAAAAACCTTAGGTGTTTCTAGTATTTGTGGACATAGAAAATGTTTCAAACAGTATGTTTTATTGTTTGAAATTACCAGATAGTTTTATTGTACAAAACAGTATATATTCTTGCTGTTGTAAGCATAAATTTTTGTTGCAAAATGAGAAAGCTAGGCTACTATCTTTCCTTGCCTTAGATTATAAGAAATAATCTAAGAACTATGCTTAGCTCCGACTGACCTTGAAATATAATTGGCAAGCATGCCTGTCTCTATGGGATATACCATTGGGCAGATAAAAAAATATGGGATTATAATTAAAACCGATAAAGCTGCAAAATTAATCAACTGAGTTTTTAAACCTACTGGATGAAAATAACAAAATTATGTATATTGTCTATTTAGTAATACATGTTATTTATCTTACAAACAAAAGTATATAGTATATAATTATCAACTTTATTCTTTGATGCCTTTATAATCATTAATATTAAAGGTTCTTAAAAACTACAGGTTTTCAAACTCGATGAATAAATAAACTAAATAAACAAGTTTTATTTTTTCCTATAAACACTATTTTATGAATCAGTACATTTTATACATCAGTTGGGGTATGTGCTTCTATAATTAGTTGTCATCTTTGTGAAGAAGCTTAATATTCAGTTTGTTTTTCTAGAAAAAACTGGATAAAGTTTAAATGTTATTCCTAATTATTCTTTATTTATTTACATTCTGCTTTACATAGAAAAATACTATACAGCTAGTCTTCGACTTATGACTACAATTGAGCCAAAAATATCTGTTGCTAAATGAGACATTTGTTAAGTGAGTTTTGCCCCATTTTACGAGCTTTCTTGCCACAGTTGTTAAGCGAATCACTGCAGATGTTAAGTTAGTAAGACAGCCGTTAAGTGAATCGGGCTTCCCCATTGATTTTGCTTGTCAGAAGGTCACAAAAAGTGATCTCATATCTCTGAGATCTGAATCACTTTCCAAGCATCTGAATTTTGATCATGTGACCATGGGGATACTTCAATGGTTGTAAGTGTGAAAGACGGTCATAAGTCACTTTTTTTCAGTGACGTTGTAACTTTGAATAGTCACTAAACAAACCGTTGTAAGTGGAGGACTGCCTGTAATCCAGTAGTTCTTAACCTGTGGTCCGTGGACCCTTGCTGCAATATGGTCACAGGGCATCCACAAAGGCTTGAAGAAATATTATGATTTAAATCTTGAGTTAAGTTTTGGTGGTCCCTGGTCATGGTTCGTGGCCACAAAAGGTATTTAAAGGAGGTCGGTCCATGGTGAACAAACGCTTGCGAACCATCTGCTATAATCTTTGTTGTGTTATTCACTGAACCTGGTTATACTGAGATTTTTTTAAAAAACAACAACATCTGTTTATATTCTTGAACTCTAATTTTACTATCCAATTCTTGAAAACACTAATTTTAATATCCAAGTACGATTAATCTCCTCTGGTGATCTGCCCAGGTGCATCAACATTTGACATCCTGTTGAAACTTGGAAGGGTAATCAGGATAAAGTAACAGAAGGGGGAAAGTCTCAAATTATTAAGAGATTAACTTCATTAGCTGTATCTAATTAGCTTAACTTTAATTAAAATTTAATTTAATCAACTGTTTTCCCTCACCCTCACCCTTATTTCGATAAACGGCATTTCATTTTTCGCAGGGCCTCGTCTACTTCTTGATTCTGTCTCACTGTCTACTTTAACAGGGTGGCCATTCAAAGATAATTTGGAGAGGAGGGGGGGAGGTGTTCCCACTTTTGTCAGGAAACTAGTTTGCCATTCTGTAGACATCGATTTTATTTCCAAGCAGAAGTCTTGCAAAAAGATGCTGGCAATCCTGGAATGAAAGTACAGGTAGCCCTCGAGTTACACAACTTCACTTAGTGACCGTCTGAAGTTGCATCAGCACTGAAAAAAGTGACTTATGAGCACTTTTCACATTTATGACTGTTGCAACGATCACGTGATTTTCACATTTATGACCCCGTGGTCACATGATTTGCATTTGGATGCTTGACAACCGGTTCATGTTTATGACGGTTGCAGTGTCCCGGGGGTCATGTGATCCCCTTTTGTGATCTCCTGCTCACAAGCAAAGTCAGGGGGGAAGCTGGATTCACTTAACAACAGGCTTACTAATTTAACAGCTGCAGTGATTCACTTAACAAATTTGGCAAGAAAGGTGTGTAAAATGGGGGGGGGGAGGGGGGAAGGAATGCACTTAACAAATTTCTCACTTAGCCACAGAAATTTTGGACTCAATTCTGGCCATAAGTCAAGGACTACCTGTATCTTGCAATATTGAGCTGTTTGAGCAATACAAGTAGCCATATTTCCTTCCCACCCACCCCACTTTTTCCTTCTTGATAAGAGAAAAAGAGCTGCAGCAATAAAGCCACCATAGGCCCCCACCTCTAAAGGAAAACCCGTTACGTCTTCTTTTTCAGGAAGTAGTAAGTAGAACAGCAGAGTTATATAGGAATACGTGCTGATTACATAGCTCGCCCAGTTCCCCAGAGGGAAACATGCATATGTAATAAATACTGCAAATTTGTAGAGCAACTGGCCAATTAACTGCCTCCTTGGCCTTCTGCAGAACAAACAAAGAAAAATAACCATGGCCCAGGGATCAGGAGCTGACCACAAGAATATGAGCTCTCTCCTCTCTGGTTATGAACAACTTCCCCTCTGTCCAGACTAATTCTTTGAAAGATGTCAGGCGGATGAAATAAATTACTACATGCATTTTAAATTCAATAGGCCGGGGCCAGAGGGAATGGACAGGACCTCTGTCCTTTTGCTTTCTCAACAACAAACCCAGACTCAGTTTTTATACTTTATTTAATTTTACGACAAAGGTTGCCCTCCACTCTCCTCTCAACATGGACTGTTTTTCTCTTTCTATCCAAGTGGGTTTTCTACTTCAGCTCTCTGTTTAGCTCTGAGTGGCTGCACTTTACATTGCTTCTGTGGTCCTAAAAACCTAAACATTGCTTTCAGGTGAACATCGGGTTTTTATTCTTATTTTGTTTATTTTTTTTTACTTTTGAAGAAATACCATCCTACCTTTACGGCATCGCTGAGAGTTTGGTTTTTGTCTGCCTCTTCCGAAGAATGCAATTCCAGTTTAAATTGCAAGTCCTGGAGCTGCTGCGCCTGTTCCTTCAAAAGCATTTGGGCCTGCTGCTCCCGGAGTAATGCATTATTTAGTTCTTCACATGCACTTTCAAACCTCTCGTGGGTGATCAATTTCTGATAAAGGAAATAAATTGTGTTCTGTCATGAAGCAGCAGCATTGTTTATACACTTGATTTTCAGTATCCCACTTGCCAATATGCAACATTCTAATGTAAAAGTTTTAAAACGCTCAATATATTTGCCCTAGAGGCTCTCCTCTCCAAGCCAGGGCCATTAGACAATGTTAATGCCAGGTGATTTTTATTTGTAAGATTTCTCAAAAAGCTGAAGCAGAAGCAGGCATCAAGAAAGCTTTTCTTTCAAATTATCCCAAGAAAGATGTTTTGTGTGTGTGTGTGTGTGTGTGTGTGTGTGTGTGTGTGTGTGTGTGTATACATATATTTATTATTATTATTATTATTATTATTATTATTATTATTATTATTATTATTTTATTCATTAAACATGAAACTCAGTCAACTGAACATTTAAAAATGTATCACAAATATCATTGACTGGCTCTGATGGTTGATACGGGTTGCTGCCAGCATCCTAGGTATCGACCAAGTTATCTTCTTAAAGTATGTTGTTCCGAATAGCACAGTTTTTTTGCAGTTCCACTGGTATTGTTGTTGTTGTTATCATCTCTTTTATTCATTAAACATGAAACTCAGTCAACTGGACATTTAAAATGTATCACAAATACCACTGACTGGTGCTAATGGTTGATACAGCTTGCTGCCAGCATCCTAGGTATCAACCAAGTATCTTCTTAAAATATACGATGAAATATACTATCATCATCATCATCATCATCATCATCATCATCATCTTATCATTATTATAATCATCATCATCATTATTATCATTATTACTACCGTGTTTCCCCAAAAATAAGACTCTGTCTTATATTTTTTTGAACCCTGAAATAAGTGCTTGGTCTTATTGCCATGCGCTCAAAAGCCCGATTGGGCTTATTATCAGGGGATGTCTTATTTTAGGGGAAACGGTATTATTCTACAAAAGGAGTTAATTTGAACAGAATTTCCATATTGCTCCATGTGTTTAATTAGAATCAACCAGGCTTCATCTAATGTCTTATTTGGCACTGCCTAAAATGTTTTGGACAAACTGGCTATCAACCTATAGAACCCTAGTCCTTATTTATCCATTCTTGTCAAATTTACATGTTGCAAGACAAAATGAAATAAATAACAGTTTAAATTTTGTCTCTCTACCTAATACAGGTAGTCCTCGACTTGTGACCACAATTGAGGCCAAAAGTTTGGTTGTTAAGTGAGACATTTGTTAAGGGAGTTTTGCCCCATTTTACAACCTTTCTTGCGCAACTGTTAAGCGAATCACTGCAGTTGATAAGTTAGTAACACGGCTGATAAGTGAATTTGGCTTTTTTTTTTTTAATTTGATTTATATGTCGCCCTTCTCCGGAGACTCAGGGCAGCTTACAATGCGTTAAGCAATAAGCAATAGCCTTCATACTTTTGTATATTTATACAAAGTCAGCTTATTGCCCCCACAAACTGGGTCCTCAATTTACCTACCTTAGAAAGGATGGAAGGCTGAGTTGACCTTGAGCCTGGGGAGAATTGAACTCGCAGTAATTGCAGGCAGCTGGATGTTAAATGCTGCCTTAGGAGGCATTAGCCTCCTATGCCACTCAGGCTCCTGATTTTGATTTTGCTTGTCAAAAATTTGCAAAAGGTGATCACATGACCTTGGGACATTGCAACAGTTTTAAGTATGAATCATTTGCCAAGCATCTGAATTTTGATCACATGAACATGGGGATGCTACAAAGGTTGTAAGCGTGAAAAATGGTCGTAAGTTACTTTTTTCAGTGTAGTTGTAACTTTGAACGGTCACTAAATGAACTGTTTTAAGTCGAGAACTACCTGCTAGACATCAGGACTACAGCTAGACATCAAACTACAGTTTTACTGGGGCTCTAAGATTATTTTATAAAATGGAACTTTCCTATCTCCATCTTCTGCTGGGAGAGGTGTTTACATTTGTACCAACTGCAGATAAAAAGGAACGGACAAATCCCAAGCAAACCACATTAGCGTCAGCCTTTCAAGACAGTCTACATCAAGGAACAGAGAAGCAGGGATTACGGGAGTGCTACCTTATTTGCTTCCTTTATTAATATAATCAGGAAAACCTGCCCCTTTTTAAGGACCATCACTGCCCCTTTTTAAAATCAATAGGTAGGGATGTTCCAAGGCTATTCCATATATACTCTATCCCTTTTTAGTATTGTCAAAGTTAATTCTTCCTTTCCCAGGAATTCAGACTATTTCTAGAAGACATGTGGCCTTTAACAGAGGTCCTGGACTCAAGCAATGTTGACATGTAAAGGAAAAGCCTTCAGAAATCCAAGCTACTGTATGTGACAACAGGCGGGTCTTCGCGAATGGTGATCGCCTCCAGTCACATGAAGCAGTAGCAAATACTGCCCATCTGCAAATAAACTGCCTTCTGTACAGCTGCCAGGTAATAATCCCTGTTAGATCACCTGTTCAATCTAATGTAGACCTGGCAGAAATGCAGATCTTTTGCAGCATGTACAAAAGGCTTGCTTTGTTCGACAGTTTTGCCAACCATTAGCAAAATGCAGCGTGCGACACAAGTAGAATGTATATAAAAACAGTAAGAGTGATGTTGTCCATACACCATTTGAGTTTTCAAATTCCAGTTCTCCCACAGCGCAAACAGCCTAATTTAACAGACCAAGAATTCTGCTTTTCTGAATAGATTATTGACTCAATCTACCTTATTCTGCAACGTAACGGACTAATTGTACCAGGAGTGTCTTTGGCCTTTTCTTTTAATAGAGCTGACTCCCAGCTGAGAATTTATAAGACATAGAGAGGGGTTTTGTGCATGTGTTAGGGGAAGCAAGAATGAAGAATCCCACCTAAGAATGTAAAGGTTCTTCAATGGATATTTAAAGGATGCTAAACAGAATCCCCTCCTTTAAAGCTGATTATTCCCTCCCTCCTCCTAATCAAATAGACTTACAGATTGCTTAAACACATATAATTGCTCTTGCAAACTATGAGCTTTGTCAGCCTCTTTCTTCATCTCATTCAAATTCCGTTTGAATTCCGTGAGCTCCAAGCGCAATGACCGCCGTTCTACTTCTGCTGTGTGCAGCCTTTGTGTAAATTCAAATATCTGCTTCTGCAAGGACGCTATGGTTTTCTGGTATTAAGAAAAAAACAGGAACATATGTTAGCTAGAAAATAAACAAATTAAGACGAAGCTCTCCTTTTCTAAATTCACCCATAAGTGTAAAGTATTCTCAAAGCTATATATATATATATATATATATATATATATATATATATATATATATATATATATATATATATATACACACACACACACACACACACACATATATATATTCATATACATATACATATACATATACATATACATATACATATACATATACATATACATATACATATACATATATATATTTTGTGTGTGTGTGTGTGTGTGTGTGTGTGTGTGTGTGTGTGTGTATTACACATACAAACACACACACACAGAGAAGGTATTTTCTGAAAATGAAAATAAGCATGAAGAGTAGTTATTGTATTTTGGGGGGGAAATGTCTTTGGTAACAGCATGCATCCCGAATATGCAGTGGGTAATCACAGGGTTTTTGAAATTAAAATCATCCATTACTTTACAGGGGTATTTTAAAAGAACCCTGCACATTGCCTTGAGCAGCAAATGACAGAAAGGATGCTAAAAGGTTTTGGGAAAGAATTACTGAAATAATATCAAATTGAGGGAAAGCCTGAAAAATATTGCCTCTTTTCCTGCACCTCCTCAATTTTCCCTTTAGAGCAGTCTGATGAGTAAACTAAGAAAGGATTAACATCTCGAAATCCTACACAATGGGAAAGCTTCCAAAATGTAACTGATCATACCAACCATAGCAGGGGTCCTGTCAGTTATGCCAGCTTCGAGGGTCTGTGCGTTTATTTTATGGAGCCCACGAGCCAGTCTCTGAACCAAGGAGTCTTTCTCTACATAAGTCATACTCCGGCTGCTGTCCACTGGAGCAACTTCCATCACGACGCAAAGTTTCTCCATAAGTTTTGAAAATGAATTTTTGGCTGCATTGGTGAGCAAGTGTCCCGAAAGCCAGGATTTCATATCTTTGAAAGAAAAAGAACCAGTCTGTAAATACAGTTGGTTTGTATCTGTGGATATATAAAAAAAAAGGGTTGGAAATATCTGATGGAAGTAATAATTGACGACAAATTCCTGCATAGGGTAGAGTCTTCTTAAAGTTCCCATTCTAAGCAATTGCACTAAAAGCTGATTAAGAGCTACTCAAAAATTTCTACTGAAAAAAGAAAGCATCATTGTTTACCCTATAGCTGACTTCACAAAACCTCTTTTAGCGAAGAGGTTTCAAGCAATTCAGTCTACAATCAAAACCATGCAGAATATTTTTCATGAAACTTCGTTTGATTTTTAGAAAAGGCCTAATGTAACTTTCTAAATAAACCTCTTAAAAGGTGTGATGCAAATATTCTTGGAATAGGAGATTCGCTATATCATCTTGACCAGTAAGCAATCTGCAACAAGATAATGCTGTTGGTGAGAAAGATTTTTTTTTGGTCCAGCTTCACAGATAGAAGATAACAGGCATTGGTTCAAGAGAAACAATGGATTGGTTGAAACAACTGTATGCTCTTACCCAACCCTGCGGCATTTTTGTTCTTTCATTAATCCAACGGTAACAATATATGACACCTAAGACTTCCCAGAGAAGCAGACTCAAAGCTGCTTATCACCATCAATGAATTTACTAATTCAAAACAGAAAATAAGCTAACTGCTACAAATATAACTGTTTCTTTTTCGTGTTTCTTATAGCTTGGATGTCTAAATCATGTGCTGCTTAAAACTACTGAGGCTTGTACCTTAATGCCATACTATTTATATTCTAAGACAAGAGAATATAATTTACCTTATTCCAAGGCAATTAAAATTTTACAACTACAATTACTTATTTCCCCATAGGATTCTGGTAATCAGCCTTCTCATATAATGGGTTTAAGCCTCCAGCACACCCAACATGTTCTGCTTACTGGTAGATTCGTCAGGTCTGTAATTAATAATTGTGTTTAATGTTGATAAATAAAATTGTCAGTGCTCCTTCTACTAATTGGTATTCTAGATAATGGTTAATAGGTTTATTTATGCCTTAATAAAAGTCTTGTAATTTAGTTTCCCCTCTGCAAGTCAGGTCTTAATCTGTCATTACTTGTCTTGTGATATTATCAGGGTAAGATGACAACCATGGCAGAGCTTATATTCATTCAGGAGAATACCAGATCTCTTGTTGCTTTAGAGAATTAAAATATTTGTTCTAAAGTTTAAAATAGAAAGCCTCTCAAGGCATATTTTCAGAGCAAGCCAGCTTCCTGCGGGCATATACTCTCATATATACACACACTGCTAAGAATGAAAATGAAGGGATTTCCATTTTCGAGGTAAAATGAAATACAAATAAGACTTCCAGAAAATTCTTTCCATCTGTTACCAGATGGAAACAGATCTGGTAACATCTGAATAAAGTAGGTGCTGCTAAATCAATTTATTTTCTATGAAATAATAAGCGCAGCATTCTTTTCTTTTTTTTAATCCTAGTATGTATAAAACTTGTTTATATATACCAATTACATGTCACCTTGGCAGAGACCCAAAGTTTTCTTGCTGGCTTTCTCAGAGGGATGGATGGATTCATCTATTCATTTATTTGTTGGAGAAATCTTCTTTGATTTATGGACCATTCATCTTTCATTATGAATTGGTTTTAAAAAGTCATATTGTTTTCAGAAATGGTGGCCTAGGTGACAAGGTTCTTTTCTGAGTGCATAAGCTTACTTTTTTCAGACTACTCTGGAAACTTCTAGAATTCTGAAAAATATGCTCCAAACACATCTGGAAAGCACCAACTGCTGGAATCTGACCTTAAATACCAACTAGACATGTCAAAACAGTTATGTAAAATTCTTAGCTTCTCTAGCCATTGTATGGAATCAGAGACTGGGAAATGGATTGAATTAAATAATAAAATGTGATAATGTTTTAAATATTTTTTTCATCTTCTTTTGGCAAGAGTTTTAAATAAAATTGTAATCTGGTCAAACACTAGAATCACACAGATTGAAATATCATAGTACCTTATCATTCCATTTAAAATTAGGTTCAGACTGTGATAAACACAATTTTCAGGTTAGTGTCAGAACAATGTTGTATTGAAGGCTCGCTTGACGGATTTGGAGGGTTAAAAAGACGGGAAAAAAGAAAACTTATCTAGGACAGAAAAGCATATACTATCTAAAAGCAAAGCATCACCTCTAGTTAATTTTTAATGAATAATGGTTTTGACTAAAACAAAGAAATGTATGAGTTAGAATCATTCATGGTTTTGAGAGGTGAAATGAGAATAGAACACAATTCCAGAAGGTACTGTATTCTGGTGTATCTATAACCAGAGGGAAAAGAATATATACACTTTAAGTACCTGGCCACAAATATCTAGGAATTACAGTAAAAGCACTAAATAATTTATGTTATGATGAGTGTGTGAGAAATGTCTTATACAAACAGTTACAGTACAAAGAGCAACAAACAAATGAAGCAAGTGAAGCAAAACCCAATGAAAAGTGACAAATATTACTCGGGTGACGGGAGAATGGCATGCATTTTTCTTCTTCACAAAGGAGAAGGAGGAGGAGGAGGAGGAGAAAATTCCTTCCTGATATTTACATGCCAAAAAAGATCGTGGACCTTTGAAATTTCAAACTGCAAATGTTCACAATCGCTCTGTCAAATCAACGTAATGTTGGCTTCCCTGTAAACTTGAGTCTAGTGTTAAAAAATAGCCCTCGTGTAAGAATAAATTTCGTGGCCTGCTTCCAAAAAGCTACTTTACGTGCACTCTAGAGGTTGCGCGACGTGCCCAGTGGAATTGTATGTTTATATGTGTCTTTGAACAGCAGACCTCAACATCCTATCTAGCTAGTTTGAAACCACTCTCAGTTTCCAAAAGCTGTGGTCAAACAAAGTTGGCTGAGGTTTCAAAGCAAGACTCAAGTACCCTTTGCCGCATGAAACTACTTGCAGCGTTCTTCAAATCATGAGTTGTTGTACGTTTTAACTTAAGATAAAGCTCCTTGCCTCGTTGAAGATGGTTTTGAAGATGTGCCATCTGGAGCCCTCAGTGGAATTCATCTTTGCTTGACCAACTATGTTTGAACAAACTGCAATCCCCTCTACCCCCAAGCTGATTAAGAAATGCACTCTGACCAAACAGAGCTGGTGCAAAGTGTAAATATTTTTCACCTTGCACAGGCATGGCAAGACACAACATTTCTTAAGCGGTAAGATCATAGTCACCTAAAACATGGCTTCAAGGGGAGAAATGAAAAAAACAGGCCCATGTGGGCAGAAAGAGTTCTACACAGAATAATATATGTGAATATTGGTCAGCAGCCTCTGAGCCACAACACCCAGTCTGCAGGCATCAGTCTTCGGCACAAACAAGACATTCTGGAGATGTTGCTAGATGTTCAACATTTATAGTATGCCATGGCCTTTATTGCTGGAATTTTTAACTGGTGTATGCGGTACAGGTAGTCCTCAATTTACAATCACAATTGAGTCCAATGCAGTGGTGGGTTCCTCCCGGTTCGGCCCAGTTCCGCTGAGCCGGTAGCGGTGACGATATGACATCACCGAACCGGTTCTCTCCCCCCCCGCCCCCCTCACCCCCCCTACCCACCCCCCGCATTATTCTTATCTTTTATTTGGCCCTACCCCCAATCTATTGCTGCCTCCTGAGTCCCAGCTGATGGCTAGAGGGAAAAAAACTGTTTAAACTCTTGCCACAGGACGTCAAAGGGCTGCCCTACAGCTGATCAGTGTTAAAAGAAAACAAATGAGTAGACCGGTGCCTGCAAAAATACATGAGTAGATCAGTGCCTGCAGAAATGCATGAGTAGATCAGCGCCTGCAAAAATACATGAGTAGATCAGTGTCTGCAAAAATAAATGGGTAGACTAGTGCCTGCAAAAATACATGAGTAGATCAGTGCCTGCAAAAATACATGAGTAGATCAGTGCCTGCAAAAATACATGAGTAGATCAGTGCCTGCAAAAATACATGAGTAGATCAGTGCCTGCAGAAATACATGAGTAGATCACTGCCTGCAAAAATAAATGGGTAGATCGGTACAGCTTTGCAAGCAGTTAAAAGCCTGGTAGATCAGTACCTCTGCTAAATCCTAAATAATTGTCACATGACCATCAAGCCACACCCACAAAATAAGCCATGCCCACAAAATAAGCCACACCCACAGAAGTAGTAAAAAAAAATTAGAATCCACCCTTGGCCCAATGTTTATGTTGCTAAGTGAGAAATTTGTTAAGTGAGTTTTACCCCATTTTACGATTTTTCTTGCCACATTTGTTAAGCGAAACATTGCAGCTGTTAAGTTAGTAACATAGTTGTTAAGTGAATCTGGCTTTCCCAATAGCTTTGCTTGCCAGAAGGTTACAAAAGGGGATCACATGACCCCAGGACATTGCAACTGTGGTAAGTATGAGTCAGTTGTCTGGCATCCGAATGTAAATCACGTCACCATGGGGATGAGGCAACGGTTGTTAAGTATGAAAAATGGTCACGAGTCACTTTTTTCAGTGCCTTTGTAACTCTGAACTGTCACTAAACGAACTGTTGTATGTCAAGAATTACCTTAATTTTCATCTACTTTTTAATTCCCTGAAGTTTGGCTATATAAGACATTCATTTATGGAACATAAGCATAGAATGAATGTGTGGATGAGCACAAGATGTCATGTGTTCCATTGCTATATTTGCCTCTAAAAGTTGCCAATTGTAATGCACAGAAGTGTTCAGATGTTAACTGCCAGCAAAACATAGAACACTCTTGCACCGCTTATTCTCACCGCGTTTAGCACCACTACTATTACGTGCAAAATGGTTGAGAAGAGTCATGAACCAACGCTTTTTACCCAGCTCTTTTATTAAAGCCATCTGTATTTCTAAAGTAAGTCACATCTTCTCTTGCAGCTCCTTATTTTTCCATTTTTAAAAATGCATTTGAAAAGACAGTACTGACAATCACTTAAGTCAGTGCAGGAACTCTGTAAATGAACTCTGAAATAAGGGCTTAAGTCAAGGATCTTTTGACACTGTGGTAGTTATACTATACCTTGCCCACTGCACATCTGCATAGGCGGAGCCTAAAGTGAGTTTTGAAAGCCTCTCTGCTTTGCCTGCGCCAACAAAGCAGGGACTCTGTCAAAATGGACCCTCACATTGTGTAGGCAAGTCTGCAGCTGGCTTGCTTAGGCAGTGGGCTAAGCAGACTCCAAGCAAGTTTTGGCAGTGCTCTCATTCTTCCTGCGAGAGAGTGATTTTTTAAAAAAAATGTGTGTCTTTCTCTAAGTTGTCAAAACTGCTCAGGGAGTCCTAATTGACAGTTTGAGAACCCTTTAATTAAATTACAGTGGTCACAACTGAAAACATATCCTGGCCTAGTAAGAAAAAAGGAATCAAGTGATGAGTTGATTCACCAGACTCATCTTCTCTTTGTAGCGACTGATAGAATTCTGCATTGATTTGGACCATTCTGGTTCTTCCAAATACCCATAAGAACATCCAACTATAATTATGAGCCACAGTGGCGCAGTGGTTAGAGTGCAGTACTGCAGGCTATTCTGCTGCCTGCCGGCTGCCTGCAATTTAGCAGTTCAAATCTCACCAGGTTCAAGGTTGACTCAGCCTTCCATCCTTCTGAGGTGGGTAAAATGAGGACCCAAATTGTTGGGGGCAAGAGACTGACTCTGTAAACTGCTTAGAGAGGGCTGTAAAGCAGTGTGAAACGATATATAAGCCTTATTGCTATTATAGCCAGTTCGTTTATTTCTAGGTAATAATAGTCTATGCTATCAACAGTTTGCTCCCCTCCCTTTTTTTAAAAAGGAATTGATTTATCAAGGCCAAACCAATGAAGAAACTCAGACATTACCTGCCTTGCTAATTACTTCTTGTAGCTCAGCCATAGAACTAAGGACTGCAGTAAGAAGGTCACAACTGGTAAACCAACTGAATGCTTGAAGGCAGCGAATCTGCTCCTTTTGTTGTCCTGCATCACAAAAGAGAGGGGAAAAAATAAATTTGTTTCATTCTATAGCAACAGACATTATTAGTTATACAATTCATTATAGCTTGGTATGAAATCAGAACTGAACACATTTAATTTTGATTTTAATGTAATAAATTTGAATATACTTTAAAAGCTTCACATGAAATAAAATGAATGAAGAGGCAAGTTCATTTTTGATCAATGTACCCACAAGTTAATTTTAAGAGTGTCTGCCTCTGTAGGAAGGCTGTGTTTCAAAGCAGTTACAAAAGAGGAACAAGTTTTACTTGACAAGATTGAGATTGATTTGAAAGTGGATTTTAAAATGATAGGCTACAAGAATGAAATGGAAAAAGCTGCTACACTGGACATACAAAAGAAGCTAACTGATCTCTCAATAATTAAAAAGGATATATGAATATAACACCAAAGGAGTGACCTGGACATTTTTTTTTACATTAGATTAACAAAAGAGGTTTGTTAAAACACTGAAGAATTTTGTGGAAAAAAAAACTTGTCAAGTTCTAGGACATTATTTGAAGGGACTACAGATAAAGATTGTTAAAAGTAAAAGGAAGGAATATAAGGTTGGTTTATTTGATCAAAGTTAAAATATATGTTATGTCATTTCTGTAACTTTTTGTTTGTTGTTTGTTTAATTTGTTTTCTGCCCATCTCACCACAAGGATGTTTGATGACCAGGACTGAAACAACAAACCTTTAAGGTTTTGTGTTTTTTTTTTACAGATAAGAGATAACATGTAGGAAAAAGAAACAATTCGTTGTATTTTAAGAGAAGGTGATTTAAATTACAAAATTTGTTTCAACTTGTGATGAAGGGAAAAGTCATTTTGCTATATATATATTTTTTCTTTACTATATTTTTATTTTTTTCTATTTTTTCTTTTCTGCACTTTCTATTTTTTCTTTTATTATTTTTGGTTTCTATTAGTTCACCTTTTTAACTGTACTTGTAACTGTAGTACAACTGTACTTGTAATAGTAATTTTAATAAAATTAAAATTACTATTAAAAGATTTCCTTCTTTATAGCTTAATGTGACATTTGAACCCAAGTATCATAGTTGTTTCTTACTTAGCATGTGATCTCATCCAAATGCAATTTAATTCAGCTCGAGTTTACTATCAATTCGGTAATGAACATTCCAGTACATTTAGCACCAACGCTGGAGGTTTCAGTTGATTTAATTCACTTACTAAATTTAGTTTTGACATTTTAAACATAATTTCTCCCTTCAAATTGTGAAGCATCTGCTTCCACCACTACCACCCCATTGCCTTTGCCTAGTAGGATGGTTATTTGAAGTACTAAAAATGTAGTTTGACACAACATATATAAAACATTCGCTTGTTATCTTACTTGACAGATTATGCACATCCTTGGAATCTCCAATGCAGACAGGGATTCCTATGCCTTCTCTGACACCATCTACCCAGGAAAAAAGGGAGCTGCATGACTGGCTGCATAAAATCTGAAGCCTGTGGACAGCCAGCACCGCAATAACACTTTTTCGGAAAAGGTGTATCCAGCTTCTGGAATGCCTTTTCTTCTTCACCTTGCTGTTGCTTTGCTTCCTCTCCTCAGTTTCACACAATGCACTGGCCAGTCTCCTGATTTCATGCTTGAACATGTCACAGGTGTTGACCTGATCCTGAAGAACATCCCTCTGGGTCGAGAGGGCACAGGATCGACAGTAGAGGGGATACAGTGCCCCAGACAACAGCGCACAAGCTGCTAGCAGACATCTATGTTCTTTCTGAGTCTGCGTCAACAAAGCTTTAAGGTGTGAATTCTCAAGGAGTAATTGCTCTTGGACTTTTTCAGTAGCAGAGAACTTCTCTTTGGCTTTTTCTGCCATGTCTTGGTACTTCTGTATTGGATACAGGAAAAAAGATGTTAGCTTTTTACAAAATATGGATACAGAATGAGAATTAACCAGTCTACTGCTGACCGGTCTGGAGTAAATGAAGCTGACCAGTTTTATTATATTTATTCTGTGAAATATGTTTGGCTGACAGTTGATTGAGTAGGCCAAAATCATACCCTGATTCTCATAGACAAGAAGTTTGAAAACAAGCCCAACATTCCAACCACTACATATTTCTGTCAACACATGATCAAGCTTTGAGATTCAGCCTGAATGCCATTATCAGTAAACTATCCGTAAATCCCATTTTCTTAGGGAGCGGGGGGGGGGAGGGGGGAATCACATACTTGTCGTAAACTGCAGTGATCAAGATGCACATCTGTGGAACCAAAGAGACTTTAAACATTACCGCAAGAGTAGCTTCTGTTTTGTTGCTACAATATTTAAAATATAGAAGTAGTCCTTGATTTACGATCATTGACTATTCAAAGTTACAATGGTGCAGAAAAAATTGACTTATGACCTGTGCTTGTAGTTACAGCAATTGCAGGACAGGGCAGGGTGTCTAAGGGACAGAGATGTGAGTGGGTAGATAATCAGGTAGGGAGAGTTAGAGATAGTCCCTTACCTTACTGAGGTCTGCGATTGGAAGAGACCACTCCCAGAATGGTTTGGATTGGGATGGGTATTCGCTTAACCCACAATTCTCAATGACCACAAACTGCCAAGATTGCCACTGTAAGTTCTTGCAGTCATTTGACATCTCATTTTACGACTGCATCAATTTATGATGGCAATCCCAGTCCCCATTGTGATTGGAAGTCAAGGGCTATCTCTACCACAATCTCTTCTTCTTCTCCAATAAAGAAACCTATTTGTATCTAGTGATTTGACAATGAATCCTGGTCCTGAAGCTATTTCAAACAGGAGAGTGCTCAAAGAACTCAATTTAATATTGATTCACCATTGCCCGAACATATCTGGAGGACACGGTTATTAAAAGAAGCAACATGATGCTTGAAACCCCATCCATCCTGTAGACACCAAGTTAAGCTTCTGTTCATTGGAGATTTCAATTCTATTCATTGGAGATTTGGCCACTGCTGCCTTTTGTTCAGAAACAGAACTTTGTCCAAACTGCATAATGGGAAGCTTTCACAGAATTGGTCCATAAGATTTAGAATATTTGCAAATAAATGAAAAAGGCTTGTTGTTCAGGGATCAAGCACTATTCTGTATACAAAACAACTACTAGATTTAATCTTTAACATCTCCGTGTAGCACTGAAAACAACCCTATATGGAATAGTATTATCAAGGCCCAATCAGAAAATGTAGCCAAGACTTAACTTGGTTAAAGCTGTGGCCTGGTTCATTACAAGAAAATGTCCATTATTCCTTCCTGCTTAACTTTATGACTAGTAAATCTAAGAGTACAACACATCTTAATCATGTTATCTGTATAGAAGACAACAAGCAAGATCTATGATTCAGAAGAACAATTATCCTGCTTCGCAAAGATGACACATGGCTGGGATAAGTTAGTTTAGCGAAAGAGAATAGTGAACTAGGGAAAACCTGCAGAGACAGAAATAGATAGGTAGCAGCTGGAAAGAGGAAAGTAAAGGTGATCTTTTAATTACTTTGTAATCAACCCCCTACTTATATATTCACAGATTAATTATGTCTCAGGAAGAATTTTATTTTCAAGAGAATCTTCTTTGTTTTATTTTATCAATCACACATCGCTTTACTTTTCACAACCATAAAACCTGCTATTCCAACAAGCAGAAAAATGAGTGTTAAGAAAAACCTCAAGCCTTAAAGCACATTAACTACAGTATGAAGACTTAATATTCATTACAACACACAACAAGACAGAACATATTTTACAGCGATATCATTACAAGAATATCAAATGATGACTTTATTCAAAGCTACAGCCCTACTAATGCCCCAAATCACCTTCTCAGTTCATGAGTAAGGAGGTGAGAGATGATGTCAACTGGAACTTGTAGGTCAGAATCCAGGGTTGCTCAAAGGAATGTCCTTCAAGATCCAGATTAAATCTGATTTGGCTGTAACCATATACATTCCATGGTCCTGACTATGATTACCACTGTGGGAATCATAGTTAAACTGTAGGAGATGACCAGGCTGAGCCCAAGGGAGAGGTCGAATGTGTTGTAAATCACAAGTCCCTGCACGCCCACAAGAGATCTAAGTTCCACCTTGAATACCTGTCTTATCTCACGCATATTTCCTTGACTGTGAGTTGGTCAGATTAATGTCAAGTACCGGGGAAGTCAGGAGATTTGGACAGTTCAAGTATAAAGATTTATTGCAAGCTTAAGCTTTCTACAAGAATCTGGCCAACTGACCATTAAAAAAAATGCATGGGAGATAAGAGAGGCATTCAAGTTGGGCTCAATTTAGATGTCTTGTGGGCACACAGGGGCTCAGGATTTATGACACATTTGACCCCTCCCTCGGTCTCAGTCTGGTTATCTCCTACAGAAACTTCCCCTACAGGAACTTCCTATTGGGAGAAGCCCTTTAAATTCCCTAGAAATGTTATAAGAAACTGCCAGTCTTCCTCTCTATGTTCAAGGGAAAAGATGGTGTAGAATATTAATTATTTAGTTAAGGATCAAGGTTTCTCCCCCCACTCCTTTTTTTCCCTGTTATATTCAGTAGCTGAATGTACATTCAGGAGATCCTGTGTTGTCTACAAGGCTAAGGGTCTCTCTTTATTTTTAATCTTGGTCTGGAAATTTTAAGGAAGTTTACAAGCTGTTTAAAATGTTTTTGCTTTTCTGAAATCCTCATATACTTTGATTTTGCTTTGTTTTGTTTTCCCACCAAGAATGGTGGCCCTGGTTGGAAATTTGCTACAGAATGGAGGGCATAAGCTTGAGTGACTAAGAATTTCTGCCTAGTTGTTATAGTTTTAAAAATGTCTAACTGAGATTTCTAGGGCCATCCAAATCTCACTGATCACATTCAGGACAATCCCTCCAAAAAAGATGGTCATAACAAGAGGAATTGCCATAATGCTAACATCGCATGTAAACTCAATCCCTTGGTGTAGACACACCCCACTCTGTCTCAAGACCTGGGGAAACAGCTAAATTTTCAGAGCTTGCTTGAAAGAAAGCAGAGACAGGACTGCTCAAACCTTAATTAAATTGAGCCTATCATTTAATAATTTTAATAATTTTAAATTTTTGTCTGTCTTTGTGCTTTTAATCAGGCTGTACACCGCTCTGAGTCCTCTGGGAGAAGGGCGGTATAGAAATAAAATAAAATAAAATAAAATAAAATAAAATAAAATAAATAAAATAAAATAAAATAAAATAAAATAAAATAAAATAAAATAAAATAAAATAAAATAAAATAAAATAAAATAAAATAAAATAAAATAAAATAAAATAAAATAAATAAACCACTGGAGAAGTGGTTCTTAAACTATTGGACTCAGTGACCTTTTTTCCTAGTCTTGATTAATGCCATTACCTCCCCCCCTTCAAAAAAAAAAAATCCCAAACTATGTTGCTTTATATAAGGATCTTGGAAGTGGCAGTTCCCAAACTGCATCCTTGACTATCAAGCAAACAAATGGATCCATATTAACCCCAGGATATGCCCAGATTACCTCAGTTTAAGAACTATTGCTCTGGAGGAATGCTAGCCAAGAGGGCAAGAGCTATGTCTACATTTGGTTCCCAAAAGTGTCATTAATTTAGAGATGGTAGCCGGAACATGCCATTTCTCAGGTTTTATCAGATTTTAAAGCTTAAAAAGTCAACATAAAAATGGTTATGAAATAGAGCGTAGAGGTATAAACAGTCAGCCAAAATCTCCCTCCATTTAAATAAACATATTTGCTATGAAGACAAGAAAAAAACCTGGGCAAATATGAGTTATTGTATGGGAAAAGTCAGAAGAAGCCCTTAAGATTGTACAAATAGTATAACTGAAATCGAAGAACGTCTGTTATGCTGACTCTGCAGCAGCTCACCGCAGAAAATTATTTTCACGATGACACTAGCCAAACCCAAAAAAAAAAAAAAAAATGGCAATTGTGTCACTACCATAAAGCATCAAAAAGCTATTCTGGCTGCAAGGCAACACAATGTAGCACTGGATCTGATGACTGCTTTACACTACCCTTCTTCGCAATTTAAAATGTTGAGACCTCAAATTACAATTGTTCATTTAACAATGGTTCTAAGCTAGGTTGGCTTCGGAAAAAGTGACTTATGACTTGCACTCGCACTTATGGCATTTCACCCACACCCACAATCGCATGATCGCAATTGGGGTGCTTGGCAACCAGCTCGTATTTGTGACTGTCCCTGCATTCTAGGGTCACGTGATTGTTCTTTGAGACCTTTTTTGCTGATTTTCAGCAAAAAAATACCTATTGGGGAAATTAGATTTGCTTAACACCCTCATGATTTGTTTAACGACTGCCATAAAAATTGTCATAAAATCGGGTCCCCTCTGACTTATCAGTGCAACGACTTACAACAGAAATCCCTGTCCCAGTTGCGGTTATAAATCAAGGATTATCTATAAATACATTTCCTTCTTATTGTCACAACCCCTTGTACTTTGAAATCACAACATGACTGTTCAGTCATTGTTATAACTGGATTTGAATCTGCATTAAACAAAATCAGTATCCCAACCTTTCTATTATCACCTATAGCTTGCTATAGTTAGACCATAAGAAAGGCTGAGCACCAAAGAATTGAGGCCTTTGAACTATGGTGCTGGAGAAGACTCCTGTGAGTCCCTTGGACTGCAAGGTGATCAAACTGGTCATTCCTAGAGGAGATCAACCCTGACCGCTCTTTAGAAGACCAGATCCTCAAGATGAAAATCAAATATTTTGGCCACCTAATGAGAAGGAAGGACTCACTGGAAAGATTGAGGGCGAAAGAAGAACAGGATGACAGAGAATGAGGTGGCTGGATGGAGTCACTGAAGCAGTAGGCATGAGATTAAATGGACTCCAGAGGATGGTAGAAGACAAGAAGGCCTGGAGGAATGTTGTCCACGGGATCACGATGGGTCGGACACGACTTCGCAACTAACAACAACATAACTTGCTATAAGCAGGGCCTATAGAAAACAAGCTTTCATCTTTTATTAAATACCAGTTAGTTGGCTGAGGATTGCCTCTTGAAGTTGTATGAGTGATTTTCCTTTCTTTTTTAAAAAAATAAACCATAAAAAATAAAATTTGGACCAAAAAAGGGTGTAAATCTTTTGATTATTTCTCCCTTTGTTACATACAGAGTACTTGCCATTTTGTAAATAAAGTGTAATAGAGATGCTTTTCCTGAGACTCTTGTTATGGAGGAAACAGATGAAATCCTGCAAGATTCAAGCACTGTAAATAAGTCCTCTCCTTAGTCAAAACTTTCCTTTTTCTATTTGAAAGACAGACTGGGATTTTATAGTATAGTTAAATATTCAAACAGAAGAAATGCAAGCGGGATATAAAACAGAAACTGGATTTACATCATGATTAAGTGTGCAGCAGCTGCCAAAAAAGCCAACATAGTTCTAGGCTGCATAAACAGAGGGATAGAATCAAGATCACGTGAAGTGTTAATACCACTTTATAATGCCTCGGTAAGGCCACACTTGGAATATTGCATTCAGTTTTGGTTGCCACAATGTAAAAAAGATGTGGAAACTCTAGAAAGAGTGCAGAGAAGAGCAACGAAAATGATTAGGGGAATGGAGGCTAAAACGGTTGCAGGAACTGGATATGTCTAGTTTAATGAAAAGAAGGACCAGGGGTGACATGATAGCAGTGTTCCAATATCTCAGGAGCTGCCACAAAGAAGAGGGAGTCAAGCTATTCTCCAAAGCACCTCAGAGTAGGACAAGAAGCAATGGGTGGAAACTAATCAAGGAGAGAAGCAACCTAGAACTAAGGAGAAATTTCCTGACAGTTAAAACAATTAATCAGTGGAACAACTTGCTTCCAGAAGTTGTGAATGCTCCAACACTGGAAGTTTTTAAGACAATATTGGATAACCATTTGTCTGAAATGGTGTAGAGTTTCCTACCTAAGCAGGCAGTTGGGACTAGAAGACCTCCAAGGTTCCTTCCAACTCTGTTATTCTGTATTCTGTAAGTTTACTAATGACTTCCCATAGCAATAATTTTCATCTTCTGTTATATTCAATACTACAATTCAGAGTTAGCTTTTTGGAAGGATTTTGCAGGCCACATGTGATTCTTAACACCACATCTCTGTATTCATTTCTGTATCACCCACCAACTTGAAATGCCCTATTCTTCAAAACTAAGAGCTATCTGCGGGAGGGAAAAAAACCCACCTATAGTGCATCCTAAGACCTTCATGAAAGTCTTAAAAATATTTTAGTTCATTTTTCATATTTATTGCATATTTCTAAAAATTGCTTTTAATTCCTGAGCAAGAATAGCTGCACTTAAACAAGAAGAGGAAGAAAACATATACAAAAATAGAGCAAAATAGTCTGGAGCATAAAATATAATTTTGACTGCCACTCTCCATAATTGTACTAGAAAATGTTCTGTTCAGGAAAGCTTGTTGGAGCATTACTGTGGTTTTTGTAAGAAAAACAAGTATCCTTTGTAAAAAGAAAAGGAATAAAGGAGATGGGAGGAAGCCGCCAGTTAACCACTTTGCAGAAATGTGTGAAATATGATTGGGTTGTGTACATAATAAAACAAATAAACAAGCAATAACAATGATGAAGATAATACTCAATCACTTATTTGTACATACACCTAATAAATACATAAAGTGCAAACAGAATGGATATTAATGTTTCCTATTAGAAAGAAATATAAGGTCTAGTTTTACATTAATTTATTCTCATTTATTCTTAGGAGTCTATAAATGCATTACGTTACATGCCTTTCCCTAAGTTCCATTTCAAAAAGCATAGACGGTAGGAGTAAATACTGTATAAAGTCCAGGTCAGGCACAAAATCTGATACTGTACTTAAAAGAAAGAAGGCACAATATTCATACAAGCAGATGAGTTGAATGGTTTTCTGTTCAGTATTTTTGTAACTATTTTCTGTTCCATGTTTAGCTAGTTAGGTGTTCATTCATTTAGATCTCTTCCTTTACTTTAGCCATTATCTTTCTCTTCTTTTCCTTCTCTCAATTTGCCAATCTTCTTTTTCCAATATTATCAATTATTGAGTCTGTCATGTTCACTTCTATAACTGTTTGGTTTGACTTCTTAAGTTTGTTATTGACTTCTCTGAAGTTCACCTCCTCTTAACTCCTTCATCACACTGCCCATCTTTGTTCTTGGGTCTAATAAACAATCACTTTATCACTTCATCAGTTCATTGAGCATGCTGGTTAAGATCACCATTAACTTCTTAATATTTAACATTAATTCAGATTCTCACTTTTTATTTTAGTTTCATAAATGGCTCTTCTAAATCTGCTTTATTTTGAGTTAACAAAGTAATGTCATCTATATCAGGGGTCTCCAACCTTGGCAACTTTAAGACTTGTGGACTTCAACTCCCAGCAAAGCTGGCTGAGGAACTCTGAGAGTTGAAGTCCACAAATCTTAAAGTTGCCAAGGTTGGAGACCCCTGATCTATATTATCTCAACTATTAGTGTTTTAGCCTCCAATTTTGATTCCAGCTGTCACAATTCTAACAGTCATTTTTTTATTGTGTAAAGTAAACAAACGAATATGGGTACAACAGACTTTTTCTTTTCTCACCTTCTTGCCTGAACCAGTCTCTTTCTCCAAATTCTGTACCTACAGTAGTTCCTTGTTTATTCTAAAGATTGTTCAAAAGAAAAATTACATCAGTGGTGAGTTGCCCCTGGTTTACACCTGTTCTATAGAACTGGTAGTAAAACCGGTGGGAGGCTCCGCCCACCAACCCTGACATCATCAAAAGAAGGTATTATCCAAACTGTATCAATTCCTCTTAATGGATTGGATCGGAGAGGAGGTCATCAAGGACTCAATGATTGCCTGGGGGAGAAATTTGGGATACTCGATTGAACTTGAAAAATGGGAAGAAATTTGGGGGAAAACCTTAAAATTAACAATGTCAGTTTCCTATAAGGAAAATATATACAAAATGCTGTATAGATGGCACCTGTCCCCGGCTAGATTATCGAAGATGTTCCCGGGGACCTCTCCGGTTTGCTGGAAATGCAACGCCGCTATGGGAACTTACTTTCATAGTTGGTGGACCTGTCCCCGAGCAAAAGAATATTGGGCTAGAATTCAAAAATGGATTTTAGAAATCATAGGATGCAGAATAGATTTGAACCCGGAAACGTTTTTACTAGGCATGAAACCAGAGAATTTAAACAAATCTAATTGGTATCTCGCTCTCCACATCATCATTGCAGCCAGGATCTCGTTCGCGCAAGAATGGAAATCCAAAAATATCCCATCAGAGGCTACGTTAATTGCAAAGATCATGGACTGTGCAGAAGCAGAAAACACTTCTGCACGTGCCCAGAAGCTCGCACGAGCAAAGCAATGTTAGCTATCTGATTTCATGGCCTTCTCTTTTTTCCGAAATCAGCTTCTTCATTTGGTATTTCTCTCTGCTTAAATTGTGATATTCATCGGTGAAGATCTCAACCAAAATGTTGTTTGCATAAGAAATTAATAGAGATTCATGAATTTGCACACCCTCTTACTTTATCCTTTTTTTTTTAGTTCAAGTATTCATGCCTATATTTTCCAACAGAGGTCTCCACAAGGCTAAGGACAAGGAATGATAACAATAAACCAATATTGCAGCATTGCAATACAAGCTCTGCCCTATGCATGCCCTACCACAAAGAAGCGGAGCTTGCGGTACAATGTTCTGACACTGACAAAAACAAAAAGCAGATGCTGTCTTCCAATCTCTCAACTGCAGGTACATATTTGTTATGTACAGCTGTTAAAACTTTTTAAAAACCCACCTCTTTCCCTGCAGTTTTAAAAGTTTAGTGGCTATATCAACTGGATCTAGGACAACTCACTTCTGCCAACTCACCGCCATCAAGTTTCTCCCTCCGACTGCCCATGGTGAGTTGTCCTCGTGGCCAGTTCATCGTATGGAGTTAGCAGTGGCAAGCTGATGGTGGTGAGCTGGCAGCAGCGAGTTGTCCCATTCTAATGTCATCTGTGGCTGGTGATCTACTATCTGTAGTATCTTATTTTCTAGACAGGTTGGTACCTGAATATATTAACTCTACAGATGTTTTGTCACTCTATAATCCCACCTGTAAAGGATTTAGGACCTTTCCATCTTCCTTTAATCTCATTTCTTCTATCGGGTCTCTTTTACTGTTAAGTATTCCTCTCATAGCTGTAAATTTGCCTGTGATTTATCTGATCTTCTCTAAAAGATTCTCATTTTTCTTTTCTCGCAATATTCCTCCTTATGATTGAGATATTTTTTCTTGTCTTTTCTTGCTTGACAGTGAAATTCTGCATTGAGTCAGCTACATACATCTTGTTGCCCAAGGCTTTCATCCAGTTTTTCTCTAGCTAACACAACAGCTGATTCTGAAAGACGTGTGGATCTTTTCATCTTTGGAATTTTGGGACTTTTTTTTCTATGTCCATGTTATACAGTATTACAATAACTTTTCTCTCTTTCCATTGTTTTAAATTGTCCATAATTTAATTGTCTAGGTTTAACCTGTTTACTTGATGCTAATAATTCATGATTCATGCACTTATCAATCTTTTATTTCCTTTTCTGAACAGGCCTGGTGTCTCAATGGCTTAATGAAGTTAGAGAAAGTCTGTACTCTGGCAGTTCAAGACCTAGCGTTGCGTAATGGAGTGAGCTCCCATCAGCATCTGCCAACCTAGAAGTTCAAAAGCATGCTACATGCAAGTAGATAAATAGGTACCACTTCAGTGAGAAAATAATGCCGTTTCGTTCAGTAGTGTGAATACAGCTGATACTGGACCTTCCCCAATGTAATGCCTGAGCACGAAGCAACATTGGTGGAGGGAGAAGCCCTGAATGATGTTGTAGAACACTGTTGAAACTTTCTGAGTGTGGAAGTAGTCCACCCCCTGTGGTGTACTCTGGTTAGTATAGTATGAAACGGACTACCAATTGTCAGATCCAAACAACTACTTTGTACTAACCCTGTAGTCTCCTGGCTAATCTAACTTTGCCATAGGCTCATTAATAAATAAATAAATTTCTGACATGTGTCTCAGCCCTATGGTATACCAAATGTTTCGGTTGAACCTTGAAAGCACAATTCCTTGAAAAGAACAGCAAGGTTTGTGCCTTAAAGGATGTTCTGGAATGGAGAAACCCTGATCAGTAGCTTACTAAAGTAGAATGCACTTAAAGAGTGTGTGTGTGTGTGTGTGTGTGTGTGTGTGTGTGTGTGTGTGAGAGAGAGAGAGTGAGAGAGAGAGAGAGAGAGAGAGAGAGAGAGAGAGAGAGAGAGAGAGAGGGAGGGAGGGAGGGGGAGGGGGAGGGAGAGAGAGAGACTTATTTGCTTTCAGTTGTTTATACATACATTTCTACCTTTGTCCCTGTCTCTTGATGCAAAAATATTAGTTTTCTTAATAATGAAATTATTCTTTGTATAGATTAAATACTCACCATAATTCCTTGGATAATTTTAGATATCAGTGGGGCTGTGATTATTCAACAATTGTTCAGAAGAAGTGGTTTTGGAACCAGCACAAAATCAGTGTTATTCAGAAAGCAGTCTATTTCTATCAGCAGCACTCCCAGATTTCCACGTAAATCTTAGAGAAAGAGGTTGCCTTAAGGCGGCAACTCAAATTAATGTGATTCTTAAAGCAATCAAAACTCACTTTCGGGGTAACAAGAAAGCCTTTCGAATCTTGAACTGCTTCTATGAATAGCAGGAAGATTCTGTACTTGTGGTAGATACAAATCACTTTTTGAAAATCATTTCTGAAAACAACAGCCCATCATTAATATAATTACTTTAGATTAAAGGCAGTTTTCCAACACTAGGTATCAAGAACATTTATCCATTGTACCCCACAATGATCATTTGGCCTGTATTATTAACTTTATTTTTGTCCTTTTCCTGGTATCATCCACCGCATAGCCCAAAAAAAGATTCTAGCACTGGATTCTAAATAAGCTAAGTTAATTTAGGGAATTCTTAGCTAAATTGAGAGAAGGGTTTTTGTTAAACTTCTCTCTCAAATAATTTGCCATTCTGTTGAATTTATAGAGCTATAGCTATGTTAGTTTTTGGCACAAAAATGATAAAGAATCAAAAGATTAAAGACCAACTCCAATACAACACCTACATGAATTTAAGATTGTTAAAAGTAAAAGGGAAGAATATAAAATTGGTTTGTTTGACCAAGATTAAAATAAGACATGTTTCTACAAAGCTCTGGTAAACCTTTTCAGACTTTTTTTATGACATCAGGACTAATAAATTGATGATTGATGGATTTGCATATACTTTAGATAAGGGATGGGTTATGGGAAAAAGAAATATTTGTTTATAACATTATAAGGGGCAAAGAGTTATTAAGTTTCTTTATACTTATTCTGATGAAGATCAGAAATAATTTATATACTATATACCCATGATGGCATGTGAGTGTCAGCCCAGTTCAGCTCCGCTGCACATGCACATGCCTCCTGCCGCCCAGCTGGTTTTCGGGGCTCTGCCGTGCATGTGCGGGGAGTGGGACGCATGCAGGGTGTGTGTGCGCATACATGGGGACACATGTGCAGGGGCTGCACGCGCATCAGATTTTGGGGATTCCGGGACACGTACGTGCGTTCACACATGCACATGTGCGCGCTTTGGGCACTCGGTCCAGAAAAGGTTAGCCATCACTGCTATATACTATACTATGTACTATAGTGGGGTGAGGTTCCATCATCAGATGTACGCTGATGACACTCAGCTGTACATCTCCACCCTGGACCACCCTAATGATGCCCTTGATGTGATGTCCCGGTGCCTGGAGGCCGTGCGGATCTGGTTGGAGAGGAACAGGCTCAGACTCAACCCCTCCAAGACCGAGTGGCTGTGGCTTCCGGCATCCCGATATGGCCAGCTGACGCCATTGCTGACTATTGGGGATGAGTCTTTGGCCCCCACGGAGAGGGTCTGCAACTTGGGTGTCCTCCTGGATGCTGTCCTTGGATGAACATCTGACGGCTGTGGCCAGAGGGGCCTTTTATCAGGTTCGCCTGATTCGCCAGTTGCGCCCCTTTCTGGATCTGGACTCCTTGCGCACAGTCACTCATGCCCTCATCACTTCCCGCCTGGACTACTGTAATGCTCTCTACATGGGGCTCCCCTTGAAGAGCACCCAGAGGCTCCAACTGGTCCAGAATGCAGCTGCGCGGGTGATTGTGGGCGCAACGTGGCGCTCCCATGTAACACCTATCCTGCGTGAGCTGCACTGGCTTCCGGTGGTCTTCCGGATGCGATTCAAGGTGTTGGTTAACATCTTTAGAGTGCTCCATGGCTTAGGACCTGGATACCTACGAGACCGCCTTCTGCTACCAATAACCTCCCATCGGCCAGTACGCTCCCATTGAGAGGGTCTCCTCTGGGTGCGGTCGGTCAGGCAGTGTCGACTGGCGACCCCCGGGGGAGAGCCTTCTCTGTGGGGGTACCTGCCCTCTGGAACGAATTGCCCCCGGAGATCCGGAGGACCTTCCGCCGTGCCCTCAAGACTCTGCTGTTCCAACAAGCCGGGCTGGCCTAATTCCAATTCTTTTCAACCTTTAATCTTTAATTTTAATTTTTAACTCTTGAGGTTTAAAAATGGGTTTTTAATTAGTTACGGGCCATATTCTTTAATATAGATTTTAAATTGTTATTAATTTTTCTATTTGTGTGTTCTTATTCTGGCTGTACACTGCCCTGAGTCCTTCGGGAGAAGGGCGGTATATAAATTCAAATAAATAAATTCAAATAAATAAATAAATAAATTCAAATAAATAAATATACTATGTACTATATAGTACATAGTACTATACAACAAATAAAACTATATATTTAGTTTGCATTTGCTTTTAATACTGTAATTAAAATGTTCAATAAAAATTATATTTTAAAAAGAAAAGACTGGTAAGAGGGGAAAGGTAGAATTGACTTAGATCATAAATATAATGTCAATAATAACATGGGTTCTTTTGTTCCTAGAAGGATTTGGGGGGGGGCGGTTTGCAGTTGCAACAATGAAGAGGCTTGTGACCCTTGAAAACACAGTTCATCTGTTCTCATACAGGTAACCATTATTTGGAGAGAGAATAGAGAGAAGAATGGTGAAAGGAAAAATGAGAGATGGGAATGTTCTTCTCTTAATACTCATCTTTATCATTTTCATTCCCTCTTCTACGCCCAACTATTGATTTATTGATTATATGCCAGCAAGTGGGTGTCAACTCTTAGCAACCAAATAGATTTTCTCTGTTACAATCTATCCCCAACCTGATCTTTCAGGACTTCCAATCATGCATCCAAACCGTAATTTAGTCCATCCACTTGCCACCCCAAGTAGCTCTGTGCCTAAGTGTCATATCTGCCCTCACACTGCTTCAGGTTCGCTTCACATTAATGGGATCCTGACATAAAAGGGGGGAGGGGGGAGCAAGGCAAGAGAACACAGGGAGAGGTAATGACAGGAAACAGAGGTGCCAATCGGACACAATGGTTGAGAGATCCAAGGACACAACCGTGAAAACGGAATGCAAACATCCATGAAAGAGGTGCCAAATCCAGAACTGTTACCAAAATGATGTATTTGAATACTATTGGACACTGACCAGATGGCCAAGGGGAGGAGGACCTGGGAGGACCTGGGGAGAAGGAAAATGTACCATATTTACATGGGAATATTCAGATCTGTCTTCGCTTAAACTATAACTACTTAACCTTAGTAAAAGCATACGTTTTCTCAAAAACAGACACTTCTTTTCTAAGTGTCCAAGTTGGGACAGGAATGACACTAAGATTACTTGTCCAAGGCTGCAAACCACTGACCAAAAAATATCTTTGAACTGTTGTTTTTTTTAAAGGACATGTGGGAGTCTGTTGGAAGGGGGCACTTGCCCATGGAGATATTAAGAGAGAAAAAGACACATCTGTTCTTTTTGATCCATGGTGTGTTGTTGTCTTACATAATGAACTGGTTTAGTAATCCATTTTATTCAGTCTTCAACTAAATGAAACAATAACGAGGCTTTCTAAAGGACCACTTGCTGTAGACCTCTACAATATCCAAGTAGAAGACTTTTCTTTACACAAAAAAGGTAATAGTCTTTAGCATTTGTGAAGTTCAGAAAAATAAGTGAAGTAGAAATTATCTGGGACACCATCCATTTCCCTGAGATATACCAGTTTAATTTATTTTCCTGTCTAATCTGGAAGATTTGCCTTTCAATATCTTTTTTATTATTGTTAGCAACTTGCCTACAAGCTTATGCCTGAGACACAGTTCACCTTAAAGTGAATTTCAGAAACTACTGCTAGAAGCCATAGAAAAAAATAGTTATCATGGGGGGCAAGCATCTGGTACTCAGCGCAATAACACAAAGAAGCAATGCTTTTACTCTGTAGGTTACTTTTGCATGGTAACTAAATGGGAAATACAACTGCAGGATTCCAAGATTGTGTAAGTTCTGGAGTGCCTTCCCATAAATCCATGCGCATCCTAAAAAAGAGGAAGTTAATAGGTTTAAAGGGGGGAAAAAACACCTCTCAAAGCGTAGTAAAATTCCCAAGCAGTTTTAAAATGCATTGGAACAAAACTGCTGAAATAATATCCTAAATATTTAAAGAATAAATTTAAAAGTTAATAGTTTCCTGACAGAAATATTGTACCTGGGCCCTGGTGTGAACTTCCCCAAGGAGTCCAGAATATTGCTGTTCCAAGTCTTTTTTCTGCTTTAACCAACAGCTTTCTTGAGCTTTCATCTGTTCTGCAAATTTCTTCAAAGTCTCTTCTTGGGTCTGTTGAATCTCCTTCATTGTATCTGACTTATTTTTACAAACATATTCAAGGTGTGATACCTGCGTGATTGGCATTAAAAAAAAATCCTTCAATCTTCTCAAACACAATTCTATTTTAAAATAGACGTTAATAATACATTCAGGGTGCTATAACTAATCCCATAACTCACAAGGAATTCTCAGCAATGGAAACCTACCAGTCAAATTTCCTCAGCCTGTGACCTGTGACCTGGATCTTTTACTATCTATACTTGACTACCCTTTCTAACACTGAAAGTTTTAGGATCAGGTTTCTGTACCAGCCCACCAATTTTTAATGCAAGGTGAATCTGAAAGTGAGCACGGTGATTGGATTTTCTCAATACAGAATGCAATTCTTGACCTATTTCTGGGTGAGTTGTTGGTTTTGTTGTTGGTAGCTGCTGCTGAAGTTTTAAAAGAGTTGTGCCTCATGCTGAAAAAAAAAAACCCAATTAATAATATGTAAGTCTTTTACAACAGAAATTAGACGAAGGATATAATGTTACCCCATTAGTAATACATTTATACAGGAAAGCAGCCCAGTTGATGAAGAGTTGTGGCTAGGTTGTTGTTTATCTTAAATATCACATTTTTAATAGATAATAACATTAAATGCTGTAGCTGCAGCAACCACAAAGAGTTTTCACGGAAAAAGGACTGGCGGTCAGCTAAACCATACAAATAGTTAGTACTGGGAACAGAAGAAACTTTTCATACAAAACGGTGCTAATGATTTTTAAAGGGTATCAAAAATAATTTTCATATTGGATAATTCAGAGGCCTTTAAAACAAAGGCCTAGACCTTTTAAGCAAGCAGCCAATAGCATATTATTTTGCCATCCTTTTTTTTTTTTTAAATTAGATTTATATGCCGCCCTTCTCCGGAGACTCAGGGCGGCTTACAATGCGTTAAGCAATAGCCTTCATACTTTTGTATATTTTATACAAAGTCAGCTTATTGCCCCCACAAACTGGGTCCTCAATTTACCTACCTTAGAAAGGATGGAAGGCTGAGTCAACCTTGAGCCTGGGGAGATTCGAACTTGCAATAAAGGTTTGTTGGTTTATTATAAACCCTTGATTTCATTTTGCCTTTGTGCCTATTTTATTTCTTCCATTGTTCAAAACTGAATTGAATTTTATTCATCTAACAAGACTAAAAAGCGGACTTAAAACTATACTTGCTCAGTTAGCCAATAATACAAATCTAGTTAAGCCCTCCTGTCAACTCCTAGAAGCACGTTCTACCCCATTGGGACATTTGCCCAGAAGCTTATGTCAGCAGGTTTCTTCTAGGTTAAGGCATTGGTTGAATTTCTGATTGCACTCTCTGTTATCATTTTGCATCAACTGGTTCTTAAACTTTAAAAATAAAGTTCCTTAGAGTTATACTTTATTTCCTATGGCTTGCCTTAAACCTGAATGTGAGATGAATAGCTCAGCTCATATGAAATGCTTTTCTTCCTACCCTTGGGGAGCCTAATCTAAGTGATGACCAAACTCTGGAATTCTTCTCCTAGATCACAGAAAACTATGGTAATAGTGAACAAGTCAGGAATGCAGATGGATGGAAGTGTTAAAAGATAGATGGTACAGATAACATAACAAAATGTTTCTTTTTTAAAAAAAAAAATCTGACCTTATTTTACTAATCTTATCTTCAGCTAACAAGTCAACTCATGTCAACATATGCATGAACTTCATTGTTAAGCTTTCTTAAACATTATGTTCTTTAAACTTATGATGTATAGATTTGCAATTTCTATATATGTTTACAAATCCAAAAGGATCAAAGAGCATCTGGCATTTCATGGAAACATTTTTTTTCCCTTCCTCAAATAATTCCTCCAACCCAACAGCAAATATTTTAAAGAGGATGTTCCTCAAACAAGTGCGTTTTGTTTCTGTTTTATGCTGAGATAAAGAGTTGGTTTATTAGTGTAAATGACTCGGTCCTTTGAATAGCTTCATCAGTAAGATTAATTTATTTTCTTTTAATTAGGTCCCTGTGGCTAACACTGGCTAATAGTATTAGCAAGTCCTGAACAGAAGCTGGAGCTTAGAGATTTCATACAGACTTCAGTCACATTTACATGCCCACAGCAATGGCATCAAACCGAGCTGTAGACAAGCCATAATTAACGGTACTGAATTATTAACACCCAAATTCTTTTTGAAATAAGATGAATGTCAGTCCTTTTTAACGATATTGTGATGTGGACAAATGTCACTGAATTTAATAGAGGTGTCTGGTGCCTGAGGACAGTACCTTCTCATTAGCCTTGTTGAGGTCTAAGATCAGCGTATCAACATTTTCTTGCAAGACTGTGCAAAGCTCCGACCAAGAGAATTTATCCAGGATGCCTTCTGATTTCTTTATAAGAACGCAGCCTGCTACTAAGTGCTGGTACAAAGTATGGAGGAAAGTTAGCTTCTCCTGCAAAATGCAATTCAATTTTTGGAAGAAAAAAAGGAAAAGGAAAAGGAAAAGAAGTGGAGAGGAAGAAAGAGTTAATGGCAAATATTTCTACATCAAAATGTTAACATAAATAAAAATAAATGAGTGTTCCAAAGTGATGATCTATGCTCAAGAAATTAATCGAAATCACAAAATAAATAATTGCCTATTATATTTACACTAGGGCTGAACCTGCAGACCTTTTATTTAAGCAGGGAGGGGTTTCCCCTTGTTTAGTAAAGTTTAAAATGTATAGCCTACTAAAGATTACAGAGAATCAGACCTTGTAGTACTTTTATTATTGTATCTATTAATAAAATGCTGGTGGCAATTTTTTAATGAATAAAAAAGATCATACTAACAGCTTACACAGGGAGTAAACTAAGTGTTAAACACAGAGCAGCTCTTGAAAAAACAACTGCTTGTTCAGCTCTACTTCTCTCGTTTCACACCCAGGGTTTTTCTGCTACACACACACACACACACATACACAAAATAATTTGGAATATAAACAGGACTATGTAAAATACTATGTAAAATACTTTGACTTCATGACACAAAATAGATTGCTAGTTTCATGTTTACTGCAGTATTTAATTTATTCTTATTGATAACTTTATTAAATACTTTGAGCCAGGGATAATTTATGTAATTATGCAGCAAAATTATAGTATATTGTTGCATCTTTTTAAAAACTGCATGCATCCAACTCTTTAAATAAAGTACAAATCTGCAGACTAAAATAGTTCTTTTAATATCTATACTGCTGACTTTGGACACTGAAACATTTTTTTCATTAATGTAAATGGGAAAAGGCTCCCATTGTGCATCGTTTTGCTCAACGCAAAGGGCTTTGAAACTTTTCTGCGAATCCCCAACCAAAACTTGAGCCTGTGATCCAAACCCCACTATCTTCAATGAAAAGACTTCCACTGCTTTTAGTGTGCTTTAGACGTAGTCCAACCCAAGCTATTTCCAAACAAACTTTACGAAAGCATTAAAAGCAGAATTACAGTTGTGATTCTTCCAACCCTAGTTCGGTGTTTAAATCGCTCAGAAGAAAACACCAACAACACATGGCGAAAATAGCAACAAAAGCATTTCCATGCAGTCTTTCACTTCTCCTTGTTAATTTAATCTGTCGCCATTCTGTCCTTTTTGCTTGGGCTGTGATAAACCAAGCATAGTAATCATCCATTTGGCCTGGAAAAGGAATCCAAAGGCCTAGAATCAATTCACACATGTTGAACCCAACCACAATACTGTAGACATGCTGACTTTACAATATTGTCAGGCTTCTAGTTTCCTCTACTTTAATCACTATCTGATGAGCAGAACAATTCCAGTTGATTCATATGGACACAATTTAAATCCCAGACTGGAAGAAGGGTGGAAATAATGTTTCCTTTTAGTCGCTTGGCATTCATTCTCAGATTCGTTAGAATAATGAGCTCAATATGCAGCACAATCGAAATTTTTAAAAAAGAGAAAGAATACATTTAATATACCTAGCGCAGAAAAGCTGTGAGCGTAAAAGAAAATGAAACTCTAAACACAAGCAAACGATGTATTTTTAAAATAGGATAAACATCAGGGTGGAAAGCATGTTTCAAAATAACACTTCATGAAACAATTACTGTACACAATACTACAATCAGTTGCTATCCCAAGAATAGGCAAGCTAAGTTGACTTTGTTGATGGGTGAGTAAAATGATATAGGTCCTTCTCATCTCTTGGACCTGCCATTTGAAACAGTTAATAGGGATTGGTGCCAAGGGATTAAACAGCTAATCTATTCCAAATGCAGACATATTTCAAATGTATGTATTTTCATTCAGCTAAACATTAACTTTCAAAAATTCCTTAGGCATATATTTACATTTCTCATCTCAAGAGAACAGCAATATTCTTTAAATGTAAAGAATCAGATAAGTTGAGCAGTTATTATTTTTAAATCCTAGTAACAATAACAATTGATTACATTTATATGCCACCCGATTCCCAGCAACTTTGGGTAGTTTGGACATTGATTAAAACATTAAAAGCAATAATGAGAAGAAATAAGAAACAAAAGGCTAAAAATGGCGGGAAAACAGAAAAACAAGCCAGGTTAATCTTAAGTGGAAAAATAAAATAAAAACATAATGCCAGAATTAAAAGTTCACGAAAACATTGGAAAGCAATCATTTAGCTTTCTTATTGAAGTGGCATAAATATGTATCTACAAAACAAATGATCTGATACATAGAAATATGAAAGGTAAGGTTTAAATAATTTTTCTCACAGAAATCTTGTTTCTGGTAATACCTCTGTATCCTTCTCATAAGCCTGTGTGAGATTCTGAATTTCATTTTTATATTCTGTACAACACGCTTTCTCTTTCTCCAAGCAATGCAATACGTTTTGTAGTTCCATTTTTAATGTAGCTATTAAGGATTCTCTGTCTGCACACTTAGTTTGCAGATTATTTAACTCCTTCTTGGTATCAGTGAGACTGTCATGTTTTACCTAAAAATAGTATATAAAAAAGGAAAGATAAAGGCTTCATGCAATAAAGCACAACCTTCTTTATCTGATAACTCTTTTCGGATATACATGTCTAAATGTCCCACAAACAAGACAGTTTTAGTCCAATGGTTAACTACAATAAGCAAACCACGGAATTTAAATTTAAATTAAACAAAGCCACTAGTGGGACTCCAGTGGAACTGTTATTTTACTTTTAGGCTTGTTGCACTGGCATTTTTCAAAACCATCATCACACATTAATAGTCTTAAACCATTTATGCTGAAGGTGTCCTGCTGCACCAACAAAATCCCTTTGATTAGAATTTTTCAAGGTTATAACTACAATCGTTATAACAGACAAAACTTATTAGAAGAATATACCATTTACTTAGCTTTAAATTAACAGATATGTTAAAGACACAAATACCTGAAGTTCTTGAGTTTGAGATCTTAGCTGGTGTTGGGTAGCCTCAAGTTCTTTTGCCATCTTCTCAGAAAGAACTGTCAGTTTCTCTAGCTAGCAAAAAAAAAAATGTAGCCAACAATTCATTAGATTCAAGAGAAATGAAATTTCAGCTTAATTGCCTACAGACTAAAGCTGAAATTTCATGCCGACTGATTTTTCTGGGAGTAAAATGGCCGATATCACAGCAACAGGCAGCTTGACACTAAATTAAAGATGTTGTTGCTTTTCTGTTGTATATTAGTAGCTCTGTCTGCTGTATATTAGTATCTATAGCTGCTTTAGATATATTTTCCAATCTGCACGGATTGGATTCTCCCAAATAATTTATTAATTTAATGTAGCAGTTGCACACACATTTACTTGCAAGTCATTAAGTTCAATAGGAGCCTATAGATCCGTGATGACGAACCTATGGCATGCGTGCTCAAAGTGGCATGCAAAGCCATGTCGCCTGGCACGTGTGGCTTTGCCTGTTTGTCTTCCGGGTTTCTGTGCGCATGCGTACATGACGATCATCTGTCCTTCATGCACGTGGCAGTGCCGAAAACCAGCGAGCGCATGCATGCCGGCCAGCTGATTGTTGGGTGCGCATGCACGCCAGAACCCGGAAGTTTGGCTTTTCTGGAGCGTGATCCCTTTACATGCACGACAGTGCTGAAAACCCACATGCGCACCAGCCAGCTGACTGTCAGGCACGCATGTGCGCTAGAACCCGGAAGTTTTCCGGAGTGCAACCCTGATGAGCGCGCACACGCGGCATTTCCGTGCAACCTTTTCAGCACTCGGTGCCGAAAAGGTTCGCCATCACTGCTATAGATAAATGCATTTAGCCTCATAGTCTCAGCCTGACTTGGCTTGTAAAACTGCTAAATTGCTCTGACTGAACAAATTAGTAGAAAAAGGTTATCATGATAAGTGTTTTTAAAATGGCTGTGGAAACGTACAAGCACAATAAAAGTAGACTTTTTCCCCCCCTGAATATGGCTCTGGTTATCTCATTGCTTAATTGCTCAAAAAAAAGTTTAGCTATTAATTACAGTGCAAAGAAAACAGAACACCAGAAGACAGGACTGCTACCAAGAAGGCAGAGAAAGGGCACAGAGCTACCCCATCTGCCTATCAGGAGGGTATGCTGTGGTCTCTGGCTCCATATGACAACTTCAGGGTCAGGCCCATTGAGTCCTACTGGGAAGTCTTGTGGCAGGTCATCTGTTGGTCCTGGGCTGCTTGCAATTTATTTTCCTGACAGTTCATTCTTCTTGCTGACAGAATTGTCTTTCTGCTTTTTTTTTTTTATCAGTCACCCCTTTGGTCTCTTCCCACTGCTGTCTCTGGCATCAATTCACAACAAAACATGTTCCTCAGCCAAAGCCTGCTGAGTTGGCTTTTCAGTTGTGTTGAAGATCAGGTGATGTTCATCCTCCCAAATAACAATTCACAGCTGATATTAAGGGCCTCTTGCCTCCAAAGGCCACTAAGCATGTGGGTTGTTAACAAAAGAAACAAAGTAAGGGTGGTAGTATACCAAGACATGTAACTAATTCCCTTGGGACTCATTTGGTGGCTCTCAGATAGCAGGAAAGATTTGACTGCAAAAAATTTAAAACTTAGCTCTTTTTTTCAATGTTGTAGTGCATTAAACACACTCTAAAGTAAGAATTTTGTATTTTTGTATATTTAAGTCAAAATTGTAACAGTTCGCTAAAAATCTAACCTTTTTCATGTACTTAAGTGGCATAAAACTGGTATGTTTTATAGCTCTATCAATAACCTCATTAAAGTGAACTGAACACTCTGAGAGATATGGTGCTATAGGTAGTCTTATAAAGTTCAGTTAGGTTTACTCTGGAGTAGTGAATACAACATTACAATCCAAACTGAAATAATTCAAAAATACCTGCTTATGTACACTGTGGGAGCACAAGGATCTATTTTATTAATTTTAAACATTAAAAACAAAGCTAAAACCAGGTTTAACTATTTCTCCTTTGAGGATGTTAACAAAAAATGCTTCAGAAACATCTTTCTTAAAATGCATACATTTTACATTAAGACAGCAAGAAATCAAATTCTAACACTTACCCCTCCAATGCTAAAGTCTCTACATTTATTTCCACCTGCTATCAATTTGTACTGGATGTAAACACTTTTAGTAAACTATGTGAACATAGTTTTATATATTGCACTGTATGTGAAATCTTAAATGGGTAATAAAAATCAGTCACGCACAGAGCTTAACTTAAAATAATTGGACATTACAACATTTCAACGCAAAAAAAAAATTAATCACATAAATACATACACAGAGCTAAACACGTTCTTAAGTTAAAGTGAATCATGACCACGGGGCAAGCTTAAAGGAAGAGCTGTGACAAAAAAAAATATTTCTTCTTCTCTGCAAAGCTGTCAATTCAACATTCCCAGTGTTTTGACCTCTGTAACAAGCAAGGAATCGCTAGCATTGTGGGCTGAAGGCTATATACGTGGAGCTGAGCAGTGCAACTGTTACCTCATTAGATGCCTCTTCCTGCTTGTTCTGGTAATCTGTCAAGGTACACCTCAAAGTCTCAAGGACAAGAGTGAAGCTCGGAGGTTTATCTTTGTCCTTGTGAATGCCTGAAGAAAAATACAGAATCAAAACGAAGCCCTTAGAGCTGAACAGTGAAAACTTCTCCAAGAGCAACAGAGATATTTAAATCAGTTGGGCTCCAGTGACAATACAGAATGTTGAACAACCCCTGTGTTTTCTCCAAGGCACACTGGTGGATCTGTTCTTTAATATCAAATAAAGCTGAAGAAGAATTTTTGCGTTATGGTTACAGTTCACCACATGAAAAAATATGAACTCTGGCTTGTTTTCCTACACATCTTCAGGCCTACCTCCAATCTTATTTAAAGGTATCTAATGATTGCAAGTCTGCGTGTCGTTCAAAAAAGATCATCCTCCAAACGAAACAAACATTTGCTTTCAAGCACAGAGCATTCATGCCTTCAATGATTCATGTTCTGCCATGCATTTTGGAAAGAAACTTTCTTTCTATGCCAAAGGACCGCAGGCTTCCTATTTTGCCTGGGTGCAAGTTAAAGCATTTGAAACCTCAAAATATTATTTCTTCTCATACCCTGCACAGGAAAAAAAAAATGAAAAATAAAACCCAAATGATTATCTAACCTAATTTAGCTGATGGCCACATTTGTCAATAGTGACATCTCCTAATTCCTCTTTTTCTCAAAAATAGTCTTTTCACTGTTCATTAATTAAGTAGTCATGGCAGACCTTAATCAAGAGTTTAAATCATGGTTCATCAGCCAGGATGTCATCTGTAACCAAATGTAAAATTAATAGTTTAAACAGTGGCCACTTCATTAGAACACAATGTCTGAGAGTTCAGACTACCATAACTGACTTCTTATTAGTATCATCATCATTATTATTATTATTATTATTATTATTATTATTATTATTATTATTATTATTCTGTGTTTTGCATGTATACAAGAGCTTCTGAACCGGAGACAAATTCCTTATGTGTCTAATCACACTTGGCCAAATAAAGCTATTGTCAACCCTGAAGCTTACCTGACAGAAGCCATTTTAAGTCTTCAGTGTTGCCACAATGGAGCTGGGGAAGGGGGAATAGAGATAGCTGGGGTTTTGTAGCCAAAATAAAATACTTTCCCCTGGGAACCAAGGACATTCTAACACCTGGCCAGAGAGAGGAGGAGCGACATTACTAGGCGACCGAACGCCACTTTGATTGGACCATGTGACTGTTGGGGAAGGGGAAAAACTTTTACTTTTAATTAGGTGAAAACCATGGGAAACCTTCAGAGTCTGTTTTCACCGGAACAGTGCCAATATAATACATCCAATAAAATTATTCTTTGAGGAATCTACCTGCCTCAGAGTTTTGTTTGCTATGAGTGTATTACTTGGAACCCTGACAGCTATTCTGTTCTGTTCTGTTCTGTTCTGTTCTGTTCTGTTCTGTTCTGTTCTGTTCTGTTTTACTCTACTCTACTCTTCCTGAGAGCTGGCACTCAAAATGAACTTATACATAGCACACACAGGTATAGGATGAATGGATGCTATTCTTTTTAAAAATAATTTTCTAAAGTTACTGGAAGCAGCATGATCTGGATGTACAGCATGATCTGCATATACTTTTAGCCACTGTGCTTTAAATACAGTTTTCAAAATGCATAAGTGCAAATGATTGTTAAATACAACAAGGTCTTATGCTACATGATGGCTAAACAGTTATTTCCAAAATCTTCAATTCTATAACAATATTCCCAAACTGAGCACTGTTAGTTTCTATAAAGATGTGTATATATGAAACGTATCTAAAAGAATATGCAAATAACTTTCTGAAGATGATTGGAGATCACTGTGATTTCTTGATATATTAAAGATATAGCTTTTATTAAGAGAGTTGTTCCATACATATTGGTTTTGGAGGCCATTAGTTCTGCATCTCACATTTCAAAATCATTGTCATCTAAAAAAAGCAATCTAAAAAAAATATTGAGAAATAAATAAATAAATAAATATGAAGCCAACACAATTCTTTATTCTAAAGACTAAAGACTCTTCAAGCCAAGGATATATCACTTTATTCACATTTCTTTTCTTTAAAAATAAAACTCTTTAAATTGGCTAATTTTATTTTGAAGAAAAAGCAACTCCAAGGAGCTTCAATCCAAAATGTGCTCTGTTTCTACACTGAACCTCTCCTGTTTCTCATCCATTCATTGTTGTTATTGCAACCAAAATTTCTGCTTGCCATAGCCACAATTATTTTTGATAAAAACCATGAAAGTCAGATGCTTTCACAACTTGTGGCAAAGAATATTCTAATGCATTTTTCCCCGGATGTCTCCTGTCTCTTTGCCGTGAAAGTTGAAATACAAAAAAAAGTAAAGTGAAATAAAGCTACTGAAATGAGAGAATCATGAAAGTGTTTAACTCAAGAATGTTTTGATATTATTTATTTGATTTCTATCCTGTATTAAACATGGCCATTACTGAACCTGACCAGATCATGAAGAAAAAGAGCCGGCACTATTCTTCATTACAGTCATCATTGTAGTTAAGGATCAAGAAGCACCGCAAATCTGCACTTTTAAGAAAGTCCAAAACAACTCAAAACCAGATAAATTTCAGTTTCATACTCATCATTAGACTGATTAGATGTAATTTCAGCTTATTATCTTTTATCTAACCCATTATGAAACTTAAGCAATTTTCAATAGTTCTCCAAAATTCCAGATACTTTTCGAGAGTGGCTTTATGAAGGTGTTGAGCAACACTGGGCAATAAGGTAGAACCCTGAAGGAGGCCATTAGCTATAGGCCTTGATGCAGAACGATCGTCCCCCAATGCCAGTTTCTCAACACAGCCCAATGAAAGCAACAGAATCAGGATAAAACTGTGCTTCCAAGAGCAGGATCAGTCTAAAACAAACCATGGAATGATGATCTGTCAATGACAATAGAGCAATACAGAATTCTTCTACACGAATACTTTCAAACAAATTTCTGGGCTGCAGTCTCTCATGCCCATTAGTAACATATATACTTTCCAAAAATTTATAAGCAGGGGTGTAGAGTGTGAGTTTGTGCATGGATTATAATTTGGATCTGAGTTGGTGTGGGAAAGCCTTCTGTACACATTGCCAGCAAATCAGTAGCAGAGCAACAATTGGTCTTTTGATTAACCTCTGCCTCAAGAAAAAGTAATGTTCTTAGAAATGTTAAATAAATATATCAAGCAGAAGTATTTTACAAGAAAGATATTGGATAGAGGGAATAACCTGAAGTAAGTCACTTGATATTAAAATGTAATAATATTTTATCTGGGATGAGAGGCTTCCTGGACTCCTCAGAGGGAATAATAAACTTAATAGGTAAAATGTTAAAAGAAAAAATATACTGGATGTTAAAAAGGATGTCCTATATATCTGTTAAGAAGCAGTCTGGTAGCACCTTATCCAGCTAACCAATTTTATTAAAAGGCATAAGCTTTCATGAGCTGCAGCTCACTTCATCAGAAGCACAGAGCAGGTAAAACTGATGGCTATCAGCTCATTTCTCACACTGCATGTTTCTTTCTATTTGTTTAAATATTTTAAAATTCTCAACTCATAAGCAAAGGCAGCTTAAGTATGAATTCTACTCCAGTCCTGTGATTCCTATGTTCTGGTAAGGCAGTTTTCCTTTACTCTGTATTCTAGGGTCTCCTTAGAAAACAAATCCACAGATCTGTCTATGGGCACAGCCTTGCGTTTCCGCCTCTTCCCAGTGCTATGCTACTAATGGTTTACACGCCTAAAGCAGGGGTGTGCAACTATGGCCTCTTTATGACCTGTGGACTTCATGGCTGGCTCAGGAATTCTGCGAATTGAAGTGCACAGGTCATACAGTTGACCATAGTTGCTCACTCCTGTCCTAAAGCAAAACTAAAGCAAACCACAATAGTTGCCATATTAGCTGTGTTTGATATTACCCTTAGAAAACTGTGTGTCCAAATGCTCAGCCCCACAAACTGTAATGTATGGTTTACTTTACACCAGAGGTGGGGGAAAATGGCCACTTTATGACTTGTGAACTTCAACTCTGGCACAGGAATTCTGGGAGTTGAAGTCCACAAGTCCTAAAGGGGCTGTCGTTCCCCACCCCTGCTTTACACAAAAACTGGATCACCGTTCTTTATTATATTGGCCATAACCATTCATTTGATCTCTCTTTTTTCAATGTGCTGAAAAAAAAGACATGACCCTGGTCAAAAGCTTAAGGAAACAACCAAATGTCAGCCTATTCTTTTGTTCAGCCTCAAGACATGACCTACCTATGAGTCTGTTTAATGTAGTGGCACATTACAAAATGTTAAGTCTATAGAAAGGAGACAAGAAAGCAGTCATCCCAAAAAATAAGATAATAGCATATTTCCCACCACCACCTTTTCTCCCCAAGACAACAAAGACAATTCTAACATTAAAACTAAAAATAATACCTATATACAAAAGCATATGTTATATGAGAATGATTCTTTTCAACTTGCTTTACTTTGGCTCTTTCTTTCTAGGCAGCTCAATCTCCTTTGCCAAAACCTCTGCACTAACCAAGTTGTTCCAAAATGCTCCGTTCAGAAACTTATTCAATGCTTCTGAAAAGGAGGAAGTGCGCTCCTAGCCAATTTCAACAGTCTCAGTTCCCTGGTTTCTCTAAGCTTTGTCCTGTGTGTCTCCCTATCTCCCCAGATGCAGAACGGATTTTGGTTCCAAACCTTTGGCTGGGTTGGATGAGGGCCATGAAAAATTCATGGTAATTACATCAATACTCATTTGCAGTGAAAGCTGAAATGCAAGAGGGAACGGCGAGTAAATCCCCGCTGTGTGAAAGAAGAAAACAAATCTCAAATATGTAGTGGGAAAGTCCCTGCTTCCAAATGGTGATTAATACGAACTGGGGCTGTATCACCGTGGAATTGAAGGCCAGAAGTCTTCCAGTGCCACTTCTGTCATTGTAAAAAGATGTATTATCAGGATCCTTTCTGTCTAGAATTACTTCCCCTCTGACTTAATGTGGGTGGCCCACTGGCAGCCTAGTCTTGAAAAATAATACAAGTGATAGGACAGATTTATGCAGAAAGAGTGGAAGAATTCGGTAAAGTATGGTTGTTTTTTCACTTTTTTGGAGAAAAGAGAAAGGGTTGAGCTTGTTTAAGACTATTTGATACCATTTTAGGAGATCACTTTAATGCATATCGTCTGCTTCCGCAAAATGCAAGTGTTTGCCCAAAGTAGACTAGAGTTATACTCTCCTTTGTGAGTTTGGTTACCCTTCTGGCTACCAGAAGCAGACCAACTGAAAAGGAAGGCAAATGTGTGTAAAGATGGAATTACAGTGGCTAAACAACAAATCTCAAAAGAATGAGGGAAAAAGACCTTTCATCTCTGAAATTTCTTTCAGCACTTTCCTCCATTTGATGATGCGGGGCAGACAATGGGGGTGGGGGGGAGCCACTTCTGCACTTGGGTTGGGGTGGAATTTGCCTTGGCATCACAACTCTGTTAGGAGTCATGTGATAAACTGTGTCCTACACGACTTTTTCTGAACACACAACCTTTAAGTAGCTGAAGGTTGCCTGTGAATTTGGCTCAGTTCAATCAAAAACATCTGTTCCCCTGGTAAGTCTGCTGTCAGGACTTTTTTCACATCTGGCTTTCGCCGCAACCTTTCCCAGCCAATCGCAAACAATCCAACACTTGTAAATCAAGTTTGGGCTGACAACAGCAGGTCTGCATTCAGTCACCCCATCTCAGCCAGTGAGGCCACTCAACTGCTGTGAGAGCTGCTCTTAGCATGTCATCAAATCAAAGCATGTTGAGAAGAGGGGAATGTAAGCGGCATCTGCAGAATTCCCCTATTTAGTGATGTTGGAACATTGACAAATGCATCTGTCATTTCAAAGCTTCAACTAACCTGCTGTCCACTGGCTTGACATAGTAAAGCTGTCCAGAAGTGACTCCAGCTCTCTCACATTGTTTTCACATGTCTCTGCTAGGAAGGCCTGGCGTTTCCTGGTCTTCATTTGGCATGAGTGAGAAGAAAGCAAAAAAAAAAAAAAAAGATATTAAAGGCATAGAAGAGTCATTCATAACCACCAAAACTGTTGCAGGATACACCATGGACTAATATTTAAGTGAAACAAAAACAAATTGGAGGAATTTCCCGTTACCAAAGTAACAAAATTAAAGAAAAAAGTGGAAAATATTTCAAGGAAGTAGTGCCATGATGATTGCTTTTCCAGGTTAATTTCCAGGCAAATGGTGGATTTTGCATAATTTTAATGTTCTGCTGTTGAGCAAAGCCCAATTAAACCATCAGGAACTAATTAAAACGTTACCCAGGAACCATTCATATTTTTCTCTATTGCAAAATACATCCTGGCTGGGAAATATGGCAATCCCAAAATCTGGCATGGCACCAAGATGCCCGTGAAGAAGTCCGATAAATGGGTTCTCTGCTGAGATGTCTGGTTGATGTATTTAGTTTTGGTCTTCCAAAGTAGCTTCTTTTGTGTAATCTCATCTATAGGAAGCTACAACTGGTGAAAACTACACTCTGCATTTATAACTAGGAAAGTACCTTCCTGATGTTTATTTATTTTTATTTTTTTATTTTATGTGATTTGTATGCCGTCCTATCTCCGTAGACTCAGGGTGGCTCACAACAATAAAAACAAACCCAATGAAACATAAAATACATACAAAATACATAAATGTATAAATATAAATTTAAAACATATATTAAAACCCATTAAAATAACCCCCTCAGTCCAGGTTGGGCGATGTAAACAGCCATGTTTTTAATTCGCGGCGGAAGGTGCGAAGGTCAGGAGCTAACCGAAGCCCTAGGGGGAGTTGATTCCAAAGAGTGGGCGCACCCACAGAGAAAGCTCTGCCTCTGAGGGTCGCCAGCCGGCATTGTCTAGCCGACGGCACCCGGAGAAGGCCCTCCCTGTGAGAACGCACCGGGCGATGGGAAGCTGTTGCTGGCTGCAGATGGTCCGACAAATATCCTGGGCCTAAGCCACATAAGGCTTTATAGGTCATCACCAGCACCTTGAATCTCACCCGGAGGGCAACCAGTAACCAATGCAAGTCACGCAGGAGAGGTGTAACATGGGAGTATCGGGACCCTTCCATCACAACCCGCGCGGCCACATTCTGCACCAGCTGAAGCCTCCGAATGGTCAAGGGCAACCCCAGGTAGAGAGCATTACAATAGTCAAGACAGGAGGTGACTAGCGCATGAGTAACTGTGCGTAGAGCATCTCAGTCCAAGTAGGGACGCAACTGACGCACCAGACGAATCTGGGTATACGCCCCCCCTTGGTCACGGCTGTTATGTGATCATCTAAACTCAACCGTGGATCCAGGAAGACACCCAAGTTGTGTGCTCTGTCTATGGGGAGTAAAACTTCGCCCCCTATAGCCAGCGATGGAACCTCTCCATCGGATCGAGATGCCGGTACCCACAGCCACTCAGTCTTGGCAGGGTTGAGCCGAAGCCTGTTCCTCCCCATCCAGACCCGTACCGCTTCCAGGCACCGGGACATCACATTGAGGGCATCACTGGGCTGGTTCGGGGTGGATATAAAAAGCTGGGTATCATCAGCCTGGATACCTCACCCTGAAGCCATGGATGATCTCCCCCAGCGGTTTCATATAAATGTTGAACAGGAGGGGCGAGAGAACCGACCCCTGAGGCACCGTACAAGTGAGGGGCCTCATGGTCGATCTTTGCCCTCCTGCCAACACCGCTTGCATCCTACCTGAGAGGTAAGAGGAGAACCACTGTAAAACGGTGCCTCCCACTCCCAACCCGAGGCGCCGCAGCAAGATACCATGGTCAATGGTATCAAAAGCCGCCGAAAGATCTAATAGGACCAGAACAGAGGAATAACCTCTGTCCCGAGCCCTCCAGAGATGTAGTGTCTAAATCAGTATATCTTAACCTTGGGAACTTTTAAGATGCATGCACTTCAACTCCCAGCATGGCTGGCTGGAGAATTCTGGGAGCTGCAGTCCACACATCTTAAGGTTCTTAAGATTGAGAAGAACTACTCTAGATGTGGAATAGGACAACTCACCACAGCCAAGTCATAGTGGCCATCTCGCCATAGCCATTCTGCCACGGCCAACTCGCTGTGGGACAACTTTCTGCAGGACAATCCCATGTGGGATAACTCAATGCAATAAATGTTATCTGCCATTGTTCCTTCAACATTATTTCTATTGACAAAAATGGAAATAATGTAGAAGAAACAGTGGCGGATAACATTGCATTGAGTTATCCTACATGGAACTATCCCATGGTGAGTTAACCACAACGAGTTGTCATATGGTGAGCTGGCCGCAGCGAGATGGCCACATGGAAATGGCCACAGCAAGTTGGCAGTGGTAAGTTGGCCACAGGGAGATGGCTGTGGCAAGTTGGCCAGGGCGATTTGTTCTTAGACCCTCTAGATGACAGACAGCAAAGATGAAGTTTCATCCTTGACCAGGCAAAGTCTCTCTAAAGAGGCAGTTGGCTTTCATTCACATTCTGTGAGATTAGGGATAAGTATTCAAAAAAAGAGCAAACAAGAAAGAAGTCAGAGGAACCAAAAGATCTTCCATATATCAAAACAGTCAGAAGATTTTTCTTCAGCCAGCATCTCTGCAATGAAGATGTGTGGAATCCAAGATCTTCTTCAAGGATATAGCAAGTGAATTGATTATATTGATTTTATTCCTAATTATTTGTTTGTGACCATTTCTTTCCCTTGTTTTCTCTTATTTCCCCTTTTCATATCTAAAGATTGAGCTTCATTACTTTTACCATGAAATTCCTTATTTTTTTCTTTATATTTACCATACAATATGCAGTTGTATAGTTACATGAGCAGCACATGGTTACTTAAGTTCCATAATCTAGGGCTTTGGGTAGGAATATCCAAAGTATTTTCCTTTATTTTCTTAGAAAAGGGCTGAGAAAAGAGCCAACCAGCTTTGCTTAGTTCGCCAGAGGCGGAGGCATCTAACTGAGTATTACCAGTTACTGATGATACCTCATCTCCTGACAATGGATGATCTTCCCCAGTGGCTTCATGTAGACATTAAACAGAAGTGGAGAGACATTGAACCCAGGAGCATCCCACACAGTAGGGCTGATGGTGGGATCTCCCATCCAAGATCAATACCAGCTAGTATCAGTCCCTTAGGAAGGAAGAGAAGCAGCATAAAACTATGCTGCCTGTTCCCAATCCTCAGAGCTGATCATTGTCAATGGTACTGAAAGCCACCAAAAGATCATGTAGAGTCAGGATGGGCACACTACCCCTCCCTCCAGAGACCATCAAAAAGTGCAACCAATGCCATTTTTGTCCTGTGTCCAGCCTAAATCCTGATTGAAAATATTTTAGTCATGTTTTATTCAGGATCTACGGAACCTGCTGCGTGATCACCTACTCGATAACCTTCCCTTAAAAAGGGAGGTTGGGCACTCGAACAAAATTGTCCAATATGGTGGGATATATTAATGGCTTCTTATGGAGACAGTAAACCCTCCTTAAGAGGCAGAGGAAGAATTCCCTCTCTCAAGGATGAATTAACCACTGCTAAAACCCAACCACACATTTCCCACCCACCCCTGGCAGCATTAGTTAGCCAAGCGTAGCATGGATCTCAAAAGCAGATGGCTGAGCTCATAGTCATGAGAAGAACACGGTCCATTTTCTCTTAAGTTTTAAATATCTTACAGCCAGAGCAAACAGAAAATGTGTTAAGGAGCTCAGAGAGACACCTTTCTAATTCACATGGGCATAAGGAGAAAGAGATTCAAAACAATCAGATTTGCAAGATAATTCTCAATAAAACTAGTCTTAGCTTTCCTGTCACCACTCTGGTGCAGCTTAATACCTAGAGACTACAGCAATGTTGATTCCTGGTGGTTTCCTCTTAGTACTACGTGTTTCCCCGAAAATAAGACCCTGTCTTATATTTTTTTTGAACCCTGAAATAAGTGCTTGGCCTTATTGCCATGCACTCAAAAGCCCGTTTGGGCTTATTATCAGGGAATGTCTTATTTTGGGGGAAACAAGGTACCTAGACCTGAAACCTAGGTTTTTTAATTCAATCAAGGTTGGCCAGACAGTGCCACATGTGACTGTTTCTCAAAACTTTTGGTTTTTTGCACTCATTTCAGAAGACCTGAGGCGTTTCTGGGTTGAAAGGATTAGCCAGTGACGTCATCATTGCCCTGGGGACGCCCAGTTAGGGGCTCCTTTCATGTCCCCTGCAGAGTTGGAGTGAAGGACAAGAGCTCAACCCCATCCCACAGCAGCTTTTGGGTCTCAAACACAGGCTTGCTAACTTCCTGCCCAGCATCCCAACCACTCAAGTCACCACTTTTCTACTTATGAGATAAAACTTGAACAATACCATTAAGATGGTCTTCCACATTTTATTATAGTACAATTCTATTATACCTAGTGTTACAGTTTAATAACTTCATTTAATTAACCATGCAGGATGATCTGTAAAGAAGGGCATATTTTATTTGCAGGTTAGTCTTACAGAAATTTGCCAAAATGGGTCATTTGTCACTGGTATTAGTAGATACTGGGTCTGAGTTTGGTTTATGATAGAAAATCCTGGTTAATTATTAAAAAATCTGATAGCATTTCATATTTCTTGTTAGATAAAGGTAAAGGTTCCCCTCGCACATATGTGCTAGTCGTTCCCGACTCTAAGGGGTGGTGCTCATCTCCATTTCAAAGCCGAAGAGCCAGCACTGTCCGAAGACGTCTCCGTGGTCATGTGGCCAGCATGACTAAACGATAAAGGTGCACAGAACGCTGTTACCTTCCCACCAAAGGTGGTCCCTGTTTTTCTACTTGCCATTTTTTACATGCTTTTGAATTGCTAGGTTGGCAGAAGCTGGGACAAGTAATGGGAGCTCACCCCATTACACGGCATTAGGGATTCAAACCACTCAACTGCCAACCTTTCGATCGACAAGCTCAGTGTCTTAGCCACTGAGCCACCACATCCCTTATTTCTTGTTAGACCTCCCCTTTTTGTCATGTGCTTTCCTTTCCCTAGATTGCATTTTAAATATTTTTATTCTTTGACTGGGAATAATTAAAAATAATAATAAATAAAAATATTAACAGGCAGTTTGTTTCCAGTGGGGGGGGGGGAAAGGAAATAAAGTAGATCCCTTATCAACTTTTCTCCTAAACTGAACAGAAAAAATATGTAATTTTAATTTGTGTCAACTTTCTAAAACCTCTATACAGGTGAACTCCCCCTCTTTTTTTCTCTCTACTCTAGTGACCCATAATCCAACTTTGGGTAACAGCCATCTTAGCTTTTGAGTTATCAGCACTTCCCACAACAAAAAGTCAGCCTGAAGATTTAAGGATTCAGGATTTTTATGGTGAGAAACATCTTTTTCCTGTTAACTGAGCTCTGTTATGAGCCAACAGTGGATCATGACTGACTGGAATGTATGCGGATCTCTTCTGTGTTCTCCACCATTCTGCTTAAATATTTTATAAATTTGCTCTACCATTTCAATTTTAATTATATGTTCTGTATATCTACTAATATATTATTCATATACATTTCAGCGTTTGATCCCCAGTAGCATTTACATGGTCTTCCCTGTGTGATGGTTAGTACTATACATCACAAAGAATTTCCAGCGCCAATGGAATTCTCATGCTGAGATTTTTTTTCTTTCTTAAAACATCAGTATTCCAAAAAGAAATATAAAGATGCATGCAATTTTTACAGGGTCTAAATAGACTAGAATGCTGAGCTACACAAAATTCTGTCAACCCTCCTTTGCTGTCCCCACAGAAAAAGCATATTGCCCATAGAACAGCATAAAAAGCAATATCACACCAATAAAGTAAATACTTTCATGCATGTATATGCATTTGAAGCAGAAGATACTCAAACTGTGCTCCAGCAGAATCTCTTCCAGCACAAAAGATTTAGGCAAGCTGTTCAAAGGCACAGAGCAGTTTATCTGTGCCTTTGATACATCTGATACAGATGTTTTATTTTTAATCTACCATATATTAGTGTATTTAGGTTGGTGCAACTTTTCTGAATTGACATGTTGCATTCATGTTTGCCCTCTGTAAGTCACGTTTGGCCACTTGATTTTGCCAAATTCTCTCTCCCCCGCCCCCCGTCCAGAATATATGTATACATTCAGATTTCCCAGCAATCCTGTCACAATCTAGTTCCAGACAATTGGGGATGCAATCACTTTAGCAATTAAGAAGCTGAGCTTGTCAGCTGGAAGGCTGAGTTCGAGATCCGAACACCACACGATGGGGCAAGCTCCCGTCCTTGCCCCAGCTCCTGGCCACCTAGCAGTTCAAAAGCATGCAAATGCGAGTAGATAAATAGGTACCACTTCAGTGGGAAGATAAGAGCACTCCATGTTTCACCACATGCTCTGCGCTGTGGTGTGATATCATGCTGGCCACATGACCATGGACATGTCTTCAGACAACACTGTCTCGGCTAAGAAACTGAGATGAGTACCGCCCCCCTAGAGTCAGATACTACTGGATATGGGAAACCTTTACCTTTATCCAGCCAACCACTTACATTATTTTCTCTCTCAAGCCCCCTCTAGTTCCACAAGGCTCCCCAAATCTCCTTTCCATTCAAAAGCACCTTAAAATAACATATGCATAGAAGCAGACTAAGAAAAGTTGTTCTTCATATCTGAGCTTCCTGACAATGTGAATGAGAAACTCAGAATGAGCTGCTTACGCTTGGATTTCCCAGGCAGCGTTCTGCCACTTGTCCAACATATATTGATCCTCTGGGAAAAGGTATATAAGCAAGAGATTCCTGACAGCAAGGTGCAAGAGGAACACACAGATGCTAGCGCCTGAGTTTGGTGTAATTTGCAGCTAATTGAGCTTTCTGTTTCTCTACTGTTACTTAATCAAAGAGCTGCTCTGTTGCAGCCTGTCAAGCTTGGGAACTCAATTTATATGTAAATGCCTCTCCAACTACCAAGAGGCCACCCAACCAAACAGTATACCTTGAAATGGGCCAAATACAGCTAAACGCAGCTGCAGAACCATCAGTTCCTCGAAGCCTTGGAGGTATTCACTATGTTTAGTTACATGACAAAACATTAGATTGATTTTCAACTTGCCTACCATGCCATTCCATATTCAAATCATTCCCTTTGTACTCAAAATGATTGCATGCCCAAAATGATGCCATCATGTAACAGAATCACTATTGACAGGCGTCTGGTGGTTAAGGTGCTAAACTACAATAAGGAAACCTGGTTCGAGTCCAGCCTTATTAATGGAAACTTGCTGTGTGACTTTGAGCCAGTCTTTCCTAGCCTAGCCTATTTTGAAGGGTTGGAGGAATAAGGGCCATCTATCCCACTTTTAGCTCATGGAGGAAAGGTAGAATAGAAATAATAATTGGCTTTACCACTGCAAAAATCTTAATGACCTAAGATGACAGTATGTTAGATATTTTCTGATTCCTTTGTGGTTATCTCATGGTCATCTAGACTTTGCAGCCCAGCTACAGTAGCCCTACAATCAAAACACAAAACTACAGGAAGTCCTCAGTTGAGCCCAAAATTTGTGTTGCTAAGTGAGACATTTGTTAAGCGAGTTTTGCCCCATTTTTCAACCTTTCTTGCCACAGTTGTTAAGTGAATCACTACAGTTGTTAAGTTAGTAACTCAGCTGTAGAATGAATCTGGCTTCTCCATTGACTTTGGTTGCCAGAAGGTCGCAAAAGGGGATCATACAATCCCAAGATACTGCAACCGTCATAAATATGAGCCAGTTGCCAAGCATCTGAATTTTGATCACATGACCATGGAGAGGCTGCAATGGTTGTAAGTGTGAAAAACGGCCATAAGTCAATTTTTTTCAGTGCTGTTGTAACTTCAAACAGTCACTAAATGAACTGTTGTAATTTGAGGATTACCTGTATTAAAGTACTTAGATACTTTAATACAGGTAATCTTAGATAAAAGATTAGTACTTTGAATCATCTTATTAAAATCAAGTTTTAAAAGTGAATTTGAAATGCCCAAAACTGCAAAATGACCAACAAGAACTGAAAGAGTCAAAGTGGGATATAGATGCATTCAATCAATAAATTACATGTAATTAAAATATTTGGTCACAATTTGGTCCTGATGCAAAAACATTACAGTGTAAAGCCCTTAAATTATTATCAGTATTGGACACTTGTTTTGGAGCATTCTATTAGTACATTTTAATAAACAAGAAACAATGATTTATTAATTTAATTTAAATTGTTAACTTTAATTTAATTTAATAAACAATAAAACATTTTTGCTAATGCAAGCATTATTTGCCAGGAGACTGGAATAAAGAAGTCAAATATCTCCTATTTAAAAAAATAAAAAATCAGTGGCTTTAAAGAATATTAGGTATTCTTATTATCCTGTTGCAGTTAACTGAACAACAATAACAAAGATCATATTTACTGGACATTCCATAGAATCATAGAATGCCATTAACCTAACTCAAGGGTTAACCACTATTGTTCCATTTTGGAACAATAATAACAATAAATTTGTTTTGCATGATCTTACAAAGATGAATATAATTTAAACTTGTGGATCTACTTGTGAATTATATATTACAAATTGGAATTGTTCACTATATCAAATATTCTATATTTATCAAGAATGGGAAAAGGAACCTTAAATATTTCTTTTCAAAGTTCAAAGACAGTGGAATTTTACATTTACCATTTTGGAAAACTGAGGTGTTCTCTCTTTGTTTAACAATTTGTCTCTTTACCAAAGCAATAAAAAGGCTAATCAATATTATTCCATGTGCCAAGGTTTACAGATGCATTTAAAGATTGGCCAGAATGATTTCATATATCGGTATGCTGTTTCTTCTTTTACTTGCTTTTATGGTTTTTGTCCTTTTTATTTTTTATTTATTTTTTGGAAATTTTGAGTTTTGTCATACTTCGAGGAATGTAGATTGAGAAAAGCTACACAATTGTGTTTATAAATATGACAACTATATTTGTTATCAAGAGTCAAAAGCTAACTTTGCACATTTAAGCAAACCATTCACTTAGGGCCTAAATTATATCACTGGTTGGTTATGAGGATAAATTATATGTTTAGAAAATTCTTTTCAGTCTTTCTTCCAATGAGTTCAGATGTGAACTCATTTCAACCTATGATTTATTGCATGTTCAAATTAAGCTGTAGCTGAAACAGACAGAACCTCCTTGAGCGACATCTGGAAAACTAACAAGTCATCTAAACTACAATATAGCAAGCGTGTGATCTTTGTTGGATGAATGAGCAAATATTTCAATGAGTGACCTCTGAATAACCCAAGATAATCATCAGCAAAAGTATGGCTGGAATTTTTAACAACTAGAAAGTCGCATTTTGATGTTCAGATAGATGTCACTCCTATGAAATGACTCTGATTTCATGAAAGATTATTCTGAAGGACAGTGGAATAGAAAAAAGTAGCTAAAGTATGCAAAGAGGGCAGATGGCTAGGAAGAGGAAGAAAATTGGCCGAAGAAGCTTGGAAAGAAAGTTCCCCCCTGGAGCTTAGAATTTGCCCAACTCTGAGCTGACTACACTCCCCACAAAAATAACTGTGATAATGCAATAAGAGATGGAAGATACATACCGGTAGGTAGAGAGGCAAGACATGGCTGTCTGTGTGGAAAGGGGATCAAATCAATCAAGATGGTGGCTTTAACTATACAGCCAAATCTGCCCCTCTATTATGTGGCATCAAAGCTGGGACTCTCATCATGCAGTCACAGCTGCCACCTTGGTATTTATATATTATAATCTAGTCTAGTGTAGTCTGAATCTAGTCTAGTCTAATCCAATCTAATATAGATCTATAGATCGATAGATCGATAGATCGATAGATTTTAAAATGAAAATAAAAACAAATTCAAACTAATATAAAACAAGGGGAAGAAAAGAAAGAAAAGAAATCAAAGAAAAAGCTAAAGGTGCAACAAAGAAAGAAAAAGTAAAAGAAAATAGAAAAGAAAGGAAAAAAGATACAAGAAATGGCTTCCAATCGTTTTTTACAACAGTTGTAAAATACAATTATATGTTTACCTTTAAAATTATATCATGACTCCCTTCTTTCTATTATCTATCCTGTCTAATCAAAATTGTAACTTTGTGTTTTTTTGTGTGTATTACACACAAAGTCGAAAAGGGCTTTCTCTCTCTGTAATAAATACAGGTGTTGCTTTTCTCTGATCAAAAAAAGTCAATTTGGCCATTTCAGCAGGTTCCACCATCTTCATCAACCATTCCTCCATTTTGGATACTTTGTGCAAACGATAATCTCACTGCACAAAAACAAAGTTACATGATTTTCCTTCAACTATTTGTCCATCGATTCCCAAAGAAAACCCTCTAGTCTTAATTGTATACTAATCTTTTGAATCAGTGCATGTATTTGATTCTAGAATGTTCTAGCTTCCTTTATACATACACCAAGCATAATAATAAAATGTCTTCCTTGCTGTTCAAAGCCATCTTCACACATGCATCCTGACGCAAGATAAAAATGTAATAGTACAAAAATGAGTCTATTTCCCAGCGAGAGAAAGAGAGAGAGAGAGAGAGAGAGAGAGAGAGAGAGAGAGAGAGAGAGAGAGAGAGAAAGCGCAATTCTCTATCTTCCCCCCACCCCAATCAAGGCCACCCTGAACATTGACACGTGGTGGCAGCACCAAGGCTGGACCTAAAGGCCCAGACCCCAACTTCAGCACTAGTGCCACTGCTGCCACTTAAAAAGGCCACCTCATGCCAATGGCATGTGTGCCCCCCATGTCCCCATGCTCCCCAGGATCTGCCACATGGCATTATTCAGGTGATGTTTTCTTTCTATTTGCTGGCCCCTGTGGCTTACAAGAGGCTATTCTGGGTCATGAGAGATTTTGATTTTTGAAGCGGCTTCAGAGAATGTTCTTCCTGGTCTGTGCAGCCTCTGAAAACCACACAAAAGCATGTTTTGTTCTTGCATAAGTTCCCGAGCACAAGGCTGCGCAAGAGCACATCTTCTTGTGTGTACTCTTCAGCCTCCAAAAACCGTATGAGAATAGGACATGCTTTCAAGAATAGTTGATGGTAATGTGTCACTGAAAAATCTGTGGCATTTCACTTTTGGCATATGTGTCATAGGTTTCCCAACACTGGACTAGATCACAGTCTTTTGCTTTGTCATTGGCACAAAGGTGGCTTCACATAACATCATGCCAATATAGATTCCTTCACATTAAAAGTTCTGATAACTACAAGTCTATGTAGTTTCCCTAGCACAGGGGTGTCCAAACTTTTTGCAAGGAGGGCCAGATTTGGTGAGATGAAAATGTGTGGGGGCTGACCATTGATCCTGACAATTTCCACATGTCCTGGAAACGGTGGCCCTCACTGTCAACTTTCCTTTTTTTTAGTTACAGTCGCCATTTTAGAAATGGACACACAAGCTCACAAGGGTCACACAGCGAGAGTGCTGACTCTGGTTTACTGCCATCTTCTGGTGAAAAATATGGCTGAGATGCTCTGCAGAGCAGGGTGGCTGTGGAGCAGGAGGCAGCAGGGGACAGCTGCGGGAACCGCTGTGTGGTGAAGGGAAAAACACCGGCCGACGGGGATGAGTGACAAGCTGAACCAACAGGGAAAATAGGCTGAGGGCTGCTCAAAATTTGAACACAGGCCGCAATTTGCCCCAGGCCGGACTTTGGACATGCCTGCCCTAGCAGTAATTCAGAAATAGTTTGCCACTGCCTTCTTCTGGATTCTTTTTTTTTTTTTTTAACCTCCCAGTGTTCCATGAGCTCTGGGATTTCCTGCTGGTCTCCAAATGCTAACCAGATACACAGTTTTTCTATTTGTTTGTTTGAGATCAGTCAATGTCTGCTAAGTGCCAGAATATCTGTGACCTGTATTGATTTTTAGTGATGCCATTATCCCTCCAACTAGATAGATAGATAGATAGATAGATAGATAGATAGATAGATAGATAGATAGATGTATTAAAGTATTGGGGACATGATATATATGTAAACTAGGCTACAGCTTCTGAATTTAAGATTGCTCATGTCAAAGATCGATTTTGCACAGATAAATGCCACAGACTGAAGTAGAACTTCTCCCTAGCAGAAACAAGACCATACTCGTCAGTCTTAAAGACCAAGCATGCTAACAACAGAACAATTAAACGGATGCAGAAACTGAGTAGATAGAAAGCTACACTAATCCCAAAGCTTCCTGCTCTTTCTAACCTTCAGAGACTTCTCCATATGAAAACGCAGCACTACGAGGGAAACCATTTCAATAAAAGCACAGTCAGTGATCCTTATTTTACCGTAAAGTTTCCCTCGGTGATCTTCATTCTGTTGCAAAGTGACTTTCAAAGTCGGTAGCTCATTAAACGTCTTGCCTGCCACCCACTTAAAAAGTAATTTATTTCCCTATTGGAATCCTTGATTGTTATACGGTTCTTAAGCATCATGTCCTATACCAATAAGTAGAAAGACTGAAGATGACTGCATTTGGCAACAACAGCACTGATAACCTTCAGCGTAACAAGCAGAAAGGAATCCTATAGCCTTCCCTGCAATGTGCTGGGGAGACCCGAAATAGGCTGACTGGAAAATTCTGGGCATGTGAACAGTAAAATACTACGGTAGGAGAGTCAACCCCAAGATGTGGCTGCTTATAAACAAAGTAGTGTAGCTATGTCCTCCCTTCCCAAAATATCCCACTTCCAAAAGGGTAGTTTTTGCTCAACAACCTCATGATTCCCTTAACAACTACAATGATTTGCTTAACAATCATAAAATTGGTCGTGACTCACTTAACAAGCACCTTATGCAGCAACAGGAATTCTGGTCCCAGTTGTCATCATAAGTCCACAAGTAGGAGGTGATTTCACTCAGCTTTAAGGCAAGTCAGTCCCAGATTCAAGTCTACTATATGAGAATGGGACAAGATTCCAAGAAATTGGGAAAGAAAAACAAAAGGCAATACTTTTTTCTCTAAATGTTGTACTATAGCTTTCTGTGTATTTTAGGATTCCAACATATCTAAATTGTAGCCAGGATATTCATGGGAGTTAGTACTAGCAACACCCAAAGGATCCCGTATTAGGGGAGGCTGGTATATATAGTCCACCTTCATGTGCAAGCTTTCCCCAACGTTGGCAACTTTAAGACCTGTGAGCTTCAACTCCCAGGATTCCCCAGCCACCCATGCTGGCTGGGGAATTCTGGGAGTTGAAGATCCTGTGTCCTAAAGCTGCCAAGATTGGCAGCTTTAAATTATTCAAATATCTTATGAAAAGTTTTTTTTTAAATCCACATACAAGACAGGAAAGCAAAACACAAAAACACTACAAAGTCCTTGAAGCAAGTTAGTCACTGTAGTTAAAACAGAAGACAACTTCTATATTTGGAAGTACAGGTAGTCCTTGACATATAACAGTTTATTTAGTGACCATTCAAAGTTACAACGGCATTTTAAAATATGGTTTATGACTCTTTTTCACAGTTATGACCTTTGCAACATCACCATGATCATGTGATCAAAATTCAGATGCTTGGCAACTGGCTCATATTTATGACAGTTGCTGTGTCCCAAAGTCATGTGACCACCTTCTCACAAGCAAAGTCAATGGGGAAACCAGATTCAATTAACAACCATGTCCCTAACTTAATGTCTGCAGTGATTCGCTTAACTGTGGCAAGAAAAGTCGTAAAATGGGGCAAAACTCACTTAACAAATGTTTCACTTAACAACAGAAACTTTGGGCTTAATTGTGGTCATAAATTGAGGATTATCTGTATACCTTTTCATGAAGCAATCTCTCTCTTTTGAATGGATACATTACCTCAGAGATTAACTGCCTGCTCCCATTTGCGTATTTTTTATATCTGCAAACAGCAATAAAGTCGCCACAAGCCCAGTTTATCTTTCACAGATATTTCATTATCATTTTGGACCCGCTGCCAAAACAGAATAAAGTTTTTTTTAAAGGCAAAAAAATAATAATCCCACAGTTATACGCTCAGGAGAGACCGCTGTATTAGTAAAATCATTTCACAAAACAAGATTGCTTATTGCCCTGGATATCACTACAAAAGTTAGCTATGTATCTTATCATTTAGTAAATAAATATTTCCCCAAAGAATGATTGGGACAGCTAGCTTCATTTGCTGAAATGGGCCGTAGTTCTGAAAGAACCTTAAGCACTTTCTAAAACATGGAGAAATCTTGCCAACAACCCTCCCTCCTGCCCCCATCGTTTAATTTATATACCAGAACTAAATTGGAGATGTTACTTATTTTTGGAAGATGAGCTTATTAGCATTATTAGAATTGTATAAATCAACTTAATTGTATGGAGCTCTTTCAATCAAAACAAAAATGTCTGGCATGTTATAAAATGTGAAGTTACTACTTTTTAATATAAACAGCTATGAATATTTAGCAACGCATCTGAAGATGCAGCTCATGTATTTTTATCGTCAGAAGCACTTTTGGGGATAGATGAGTGCTGATTGGCTGCGACTGGTAAGAAAAGTTATGTGATGCTTTGCCCACAGGGTGGCACTACAAAAAGACTGCCAGTGTTTTTAACACAGGTATCACCTGCAATACTGAACGAGTCCTGTGATGAAGGAATGACAGGCGGTCATTAAGGAAGTGTTAACTTAATGAACTCAGCTGGTATACAGCAGCTGCTTGGCTTCCCATAACTCCATCTAATGCCGCATAAAGTGAGCCATTGATCACTGCAGCAAAGAAAGGGAAATTGGATAATATTTTGTTCTGAGACCTGGCATAGCTTCTCATGGATTATTCATCTGACTTGGAGAGAACTATTTCTGGGTTTAGTCTGGCTTTTCCACACTCAGAAGTTTGAATCTGGACTTGTCTGAACGGCTCCCGAACCAGTACCTAAATACTGCTGCTTGCCCATGTGTCCCTTTTATTTTCCCTGTCTATTTAGTCTCTCTTCCTTACTGCTTTTCATATCTAACAGACTGACATTTTCTCTACTTCCTTGCATTCCCAAGCCAACTCTCTACTGCTGTGCAATTCATCCCTGACTTTGCCTCTACCTTAAAATCAACCTGATTCCTAAATCCAACCAAGAATTCTAGTGGACTATTACTCCATCGGGATTCAAAACCTAATAATAGATCTTCACCTATTTCCACTTTGTTCAAGTATGAACTACTGATTCTCAAATGTGAGCGTGCGCGCATAGTATCAAAAATGGGACCTGATGACATCCGGGCAGGTGGGCGGAGCCTCCTGCAGCTGCTGCTACCAATTCATCCGAACCGGATAGAACCGGCTGAATACCACCATTGGTGTGTGTGTGTGTGTGTGTGTGTGTTTGTTTAAGAATGTTAGAGCAGGTATTTAAGAATGTTAGGGCTTTGCGGGTCCATAAAATACAACAGCATAGTGTAGGACTTGAAGTGTTGGACTAAAATTGAGGTGACCCAGGTTTAAAACCAACCTCCTACAGCTCAACTATTTTACAGGGTTGTTTTTCAGGCAAAATTAAGGATGAAATGATATGCACATTTCCTCAAGCTCCTAGGAGGAAAAAGCGGATACAAACCCAATAAATAAGTGTTCCTCTTAAAGGTTAAGTGAACTTTACAAGCCTCCAAATGAACACAACTCCCTTTTTTTTTTAATGTCCTGTATAATTCTGATTCTCCTCACTGGCTCTTGAATGCACAATTTCCCTTCCCACAGATTTTTACATTATTTTATTATTTATTTCCCAAGGTATATAATCTATACTTCTAAGGCACAGAGAAGGCCTTGCTTTGGGTAGCTGAATTATACATAGAGGTGGGATATCAAAAGCAATATTTTTATTTCAGCCATATAAGAAGGAGATTGATCCTTTTTTTTTTTTTTTATGTTTCATTTTTTTTCCCCACTCTGATTGTTTGGAAAAGAAAAAAAAATAGGCTCAGGGCATTTATCCCTGGGCAAAAGTAATAAGTGATTGAAAAGTGATGTGTAATCAGCTTTCTTTGCATATTTTTTTGCAGATTAAACCAAACAGATGAGTTGGGGAAGACAACCAAAACACATCGCTTCAGAAAACAATAGGAAATTGTCTAGTTACCTACCCCCTCATTGGTAACAAAAATCAAGAACATGTCATTACAACATGCATACACCAAATTATTTCCATCTCCACTTCTTATATGACAACTAGAAAAATACAAGGGAGTTGTAGTGTCAATGGATGAGTCTTAAAATATAAATTATCATGTGTGAAAGCTCACTGGGGGATTTTAAATTTTCATAATAGTACAGAGAATATTTGTTCAGCTTACTCTTTCTTTGCACACATACAAATTAGCCAGCCCACCAGAGACTGTCATAAAAGCAAGAGAAACATGCACCTTTCACTGAGAATAGCTTGCATTCAAGAAAGGACGTTCGTTTTTCAGCAGAAAGGATTTTATAAAGATAGAAAAATAACATTCATCTACATTTTTTTTAATTTCAGACCAACTATATGACAAGCTTATCACTATCCAAATTGCTCCGATATAGCCAAATCCATCAGTTTTATCCAAAATACTGCATTTATTTTATCTATTTTGGAGGCAACCCTCATGCTAAATAATTGAATTGTTCTTGAACTTCTGTAGTTATCTAGCTATAGATAACCTATTATTTTCTGTGGTTTCCAGAACATATTGAATCTATTAATGCTTAAAATTTATAGCAGTTTCATTCTTATCTTAAAAATGCCTCTATAATATTTAATATTAAAAGGTAAATGCCATTAAAGTTGGATTACCAAATCAGCCAGGAGGAATGGCATTAAAAGTGAGCAAAAAAAAGGGGGGGGGATCTTCCAGCAGGGTTGCAATGATTCACATAAATTTCCAAAAGGGAAGAAAATAGACAAACAATTAAATCTGCACAAATTTTGAATTTAGTTCCTGTGGAAACTACAGGCCGTCCTCAGTTTACAACAGCAATTGGGACCAGACTTTCTGTTGCTAAGCGACCTACCCATAAACTGCAACATGACATGAATGTTGCTTAACAAGAGACATTCCAGCAATCCTGATTGTTATCAATAAGCAAATCACTGCTGGTCATTAATTGAAGATGTCATGTGGTTGCCATTTGGAACATCCTGCTGGCTTCCTCATTGACTTTTGATTGTCAGAAGCCCGCAAAAGATTTCAAATGTTGCCCATGTGATACTGCAATGTCTGGAACTCCAAGCACCAGTCCAAGGTACCTCTTGTTTAAGCACCATTTTATAGGTTAAAAAAAACCTATAAAATAAATAACTGGGTGAAAGAGGAATCCAAAATATTTTTGTCCTTTAAAACAGATAACAAACCTATTAATGCAAGTTACATCTTATTTATATCTACATCTCTATTTCTTCTTTAGCAGCATAAATTCTCAGTTTTCTGATCCAACTTGCCTAGCTTCGATACGGCGATCACCTTATAACTTTATGCATCCTAAAACAAAGACTCCATGATCATTCACAATTCTGAGGACTCGTTTTAGCAGAAGCCTACTCGGAAATGTATTTAAATACTTCCAGCTGGAAGAGTTTTCAAGTGTCATTGGCTGTACGGATACACACACACAAGACGCACACATCTATACACGATCTGGAGGCTGTGTGGGGACAGTGCCAATTCCCAATGCTGATCCCTGCTAGCCCACGCAGCAATCTGGGAACTATCAGAATAAGTGCAAGCAATATAATCAAGACCAGCAACGGCTGTGCAAAACTCCCAGGCTACATCGGATAATCCTCCCTTTCTAGCTGTCACTTCCAATTCTGAATTAAGTCAGACATGAGAAAAGCTGGTTGCTGGACAACCCTTCAGAGATCGCAATTGGTAACGGCCTCACAGCATAAGCTCCTCGCATTCATGGAATGATCATGGGAAAAGCAGAAAAAAAACAAGTCCAGACTTCTACTCAAATACCATACACAGGGGAAGGATCATAGCTTCAGAAGAATGTGGCAATACTAAAACGGGGCCTCCCCAAAAACTTAAATTCTGAGACTGTCTACTAATGTCCTACTGGAGGGAACATTTCTGGGCAATTTGTTTCCCTCAGATTAATCAAAGACTGATGAGGGCATCAGGGGTGGGTGGGTTTCTGACAGTCCCCATCCCCCTCCCCCCGGTCTATTACCCTCTATGGGAGATTATGGTTTTTGTGTTCCCAGAATATGAGGTGAGGACAACCATTTCTTGTGTTCCTGAATATTAGGTATAATCTGATACAAACAAATATACAAAAACACCTTGCTCAAACTGCAAATTACAATCTGAGAATGACTTTGATCTGCTGCAGACTTCATGGATTGAACATAGGCCTAAATTGTGGACTTTCTTGCTTTTTCCCTATCCTCCTTTTAAAACAGTATCTTCTATGTTTTTCCTGATGAAGATTTCTGAAGAAAGACTGCTTATGTTCATCTATGCTAATATACGTATTACTGAGGCATGAATTTGCATTCTCCTTTTTAATCTCTCCCAAGCAGAAGACCTAGCACTTACCAAAAACCTAAAATTATGCCTTATGTGGGGATTTTCAAACTAGCTTGAGGGTCACCAATAGTTTTAGGCCCACAGTTGTCTAATCCTGTAGAAACATACGGTAATAATAAAGGGAGAGGAAGCTTAGTAAAAAGATCAGGAACCCTCAGACGTTAAAGATGCTGCTCAATTTCATTGAACACCTCAGATTAGATGAAGATTTCTTCAGAAGGGAAATTTTTTTACCTAGCTTGAAGAGACAACAATATTTAGTGCCAAATATGTCTTCCAAGGAAGGGTATTCCATAGACAAAGCCTCACAACTGTGAGAGTCTTCTACATATACCTACCTGCCTCAGTTTACCCAGAAAATAACCAAAGAGCTTCAGCATGTACTGGAGATACTTTGGTCCTAAGCCATTCACAGCTTTTAAAAACTAACATCAAATATTTGAATTCCACCCTGCTATGGACTAGTAGCCAATACAACTTTTAGAGCACTAGTATGAAACGATTATATCAATTTTGAATTCCTGGAGGAAATGCAGGTTACAATTTAACTAAGAGAATAAATTGTTGACTCTATATTTCTTTAAAAATTTACAAAGGTAACCTTGTGCCCAGAATCCAACTAGGCAATTGCCAGAATGCCTAATCAGTGAGGGGTCGTTGATGCTCTCTGAGCTTGCTGGTGTTTCATTACCCAAACTAGGTAACATCATCAGTGCTAGCAGGGAGTGGGGCTTGTTCTCATTTTATATTCTACTGCCTTGCCCGGTCAGTGTTGGTGAGAATAGTCTTGATGGTTCTTTGGTTGGGCTGTTCACTGTTAGCTTGTTCAGCAGTTCCTTGATTGTGATATTGTTTGCGTGCATCCATATCAACTAACAGTAAGAAAACATGATGAAAACTCCTTAATTTCATAGCACATGGACACATGTAACCATAGGTTCAACTAGGAACTGTGACCAGCAAGTCCAAATATGCTAGAGAATTCCTGGAAGCCCGGCATTCTTAACAAATCAGTCATCAACATGCACTTAGACATAAACAACATTTATGTACCATTCAAAAAAAAACAAAAACCAATCATCTCCCCACCAGCAATTAACACCCAGATGAGCATAGATTAACACCAACATTATCATTAGAGAAACAATCAAAAGCTGCCAAACAAACTAATAGTAAACTGCCCAACCAAAGAACCCACAAGATCACTTCCATCAACACCAACACAGCGAGCCACTAAAATATAAGATGAGAACAAACCCACTGTCTACTAGCACAGATAATATTATTCAGCACAATCTGCCTGCAAGGCAACCATGTCCGTATCATAAAACTGAACGGGAACCTAGAATGAAGTGGATTTAGAAAATTAGCCTTCAGGTTGTTTGCAATCATTTACCCATCTTATTTCTAGGTATAGGATTAAATAGTTTATGTAATATAATTACTTTATTATTTGAAGCAATTGATAATGGACCTTGGAATGAAGCTCTATTCCACTTCAGTTCTTCCCATTCATTTTACTAATAGTCATCGCCACTTATTAACTAGAGTTAGAATTTAGTGTTAGGCAAAAATAACAACAGTAAACGCATAACCTTTAATCGTAGTCAAAACACCTATAGTAAGATGGACAAGTATTTAATCACGTGGCCTAATTATATACTTCAATCATGTTTCAGAGTTGCATTTGAGTCTGTCTGAGTCCTTGGCAATGCAAATACAGCGTGAAACACGTTTTAATCCCTAAAAGCAAAAGTTACAAATAAATAAAGAGATTCAATTTCATATACTGTGGATGATTACAGTGAACCACTTATCAAACAACTTACTGCATGGAGTTTCTAAATGAAATATGAAATCTCTGTGGAAGGTACACTTCAATTCAACCAGGGTGAATTTTGTAGCCAGTATGCATATGAGGTCAGACTAGATAATTGTAATAGTCCCCTAACTGGTCTTAAAAGTATATGAATTTAAATTGCTTCCATACTTAATAGTCTAGAAGCAGCTAAAGGGTATCCAAATTATGGTCAGTGAATGAGACCACAAAGAGGTTTAATACCAGTTGGGGCAGATAAAATAGCAAGAGAGCACATAATAAGTTTTGATCCACAGAAGGTTCTTGAAATGGAGAAGTGCATTTAAGTATTTTCCAACAATGAATCTACTTGAGGTTTCCATTGTTCAATTTAAAGTTTGAACTTTTTTTTTCGAAACAAAGCAAGGGAGTACATTGTTTTGTCTCTTCAAAATCAGAATTAAAATGGAGTTTACTGCTTTCGTAGTATATCGAGATAGCACTGTGAAAGAACTGATGTGCAAAAAGAGAAAAGCTTATCTAATAGTAATAATCTGAAGATAATGTTCTGTTGGCAACCTAGGAACCAATAGTATGCTAGGATTTGAAAGGAATAGACTCAAACTAGGTTGAATTGCCAAAAAAGATTTTTTTGAATTAAAATTAATGTTAACAGAGAAACATATAACAATTCACATCCTTTCAGTATGCCAGGAACTCTGAGAATAACAGCAGGCACACCTTCTGAAGCCAGTAGTACAGGTAGTCCTCAATTTATGACCACAATTGAGCCCAAAATTTATGTTACCAAATGAGACATTTGTTAAATGAATTTTGTCCCATTTTACAACTTTTATTGCCACAGTTGTTAAGAGAATCATTGCAGTTGATAAGTTAGTAGCCCGGGTTGGGAATGGAGAAAATGTGTAGATATAAGGACATTCTGGATGGCGGAGGAAATCTCAAATCAAATGATTCCTTGGGAGAACAAGGTATTAACTGGTGGCCATACTTACAAATAAAGTCTAGATATCAAAAAGATAAGGAGGAATTTGGTATAGAAATAGGATCAAATGGATTTGATAAGGGTTTGATGGGATCAGAGAAAAAAATGTTGGCCAAATTATACAATTATTTATTAGAATACGATAGGGAAGAGGTGGTGGTTAAAAATCAAATGATTGCCTGGGCAAAGAACATTGGGCATAGTATAAATTTGAATGATTGGGAAACTATCTGGAATAAAAATTATAAATTGACTAGAGCAGTAGCGTACAAAGAAAATCAATATAGAATGCTATACAGGTGGCATTTAGCCCCTGCAAGGTTAGCAAAAATTTACCCAAATATAAATCCAAATTGTTGGAAGTGTGGCCACAGCCAGAGTACCTTCTTCCATATGTGGTGGACATGCCCCGAAGCGATGAAATCCTGGAAAAAGATTCGGAAATGGACACAAGAAATAATTGGAGAAGATATTGATTCGGCACCGAAAACATTTCTCCTGGGAATATTAAAAAAGGCATATGGGAAAGAAAAGAGGTATCTAATAATACACATCACTACAGTTGCCAGACTGATATATGCACAATATTGAAAAGAAAAGGGATTACCACCAGAAGAGCATATAATTAGAAAAGTATTTGAATGCGCTGAGATGAGTAAATTAACTTATGAGATAAATGAAGACGAAAATTTGGATTACTATACCGTATGGGAAGGGTGATATAAATGGATGGATGATAAAATTAAGGAAGAAGTAAGGGATGGTGTGATCACTAAAAGGAATAAGTAATTTAAGAGACACCATGTATATATCCTGTATATATGTTCAAACACTGCTTAACCGATGCTAGTAGAATTGTAATATTATGTAACTTGATAAAATTAATTAAATAAATAAATAAATAAATAAATAAATAAATAAATAAATAAATAAATAAATAAATGTTAGTAGCCCGGTTGTTAAGCGAATCTGGCTTCCCCATTGACTTTGCTTGTCAGAAGGACGCAAAACGTGATCGCATGATTCCGGAACACTGCAACGGTCATAAATATGAACCAGTTGCTGAGCATCTGAATTTTGATCATGTTACCATGGGGATGCTGAAATGGTCGTGGAGTGTGAAAAAGTCACCTTTTTCAGTGCTATTGTAACTTTGAACCTTTAGTAAATGAAGTGTTGCAAGTCAAGGACTACCTGTAGTACACAGTACCCTCCCAAGATTTTGAGTCTACACCAAGGTACAAATTGCTTTGGCATCTTTTGATACTTTTCTTAAGAAACAAGGAGAACAAATAACACCTTTAAAATTTAAGTGTTAAGGACTTCAAAGTCCCTTTTATTCTCAGGCCACTTGTATGTGAACATGGAGACACAGAATACTGAAATCCATAGTATCTGAATTTCATTTAGAGAATTATTATTGACGATGGTTATGTGGGGAAAATTGAAGTTGTAGTGGGAAAAACACAATGCTCAAAGGTTAAAAAACTCTTTCTATCTATTTGGTCACACCTGTCACCTAATTAGAAAGAATCTCTCTTAATATTGAAAAAAATAATCATTTGATGAAGGAGGAGAGGCCCAGGACAGTCAAAAGGAAATACGTCTTCCCACATTACCTACTTAATCAATAGAATTCAGTATTGTAAGATGCAATGGTAGCTATCAAGCTGATCTGCTTAAAAGGTGATTAGATGCATTACATGCAGGCCACGCCCACCCCAGCTCCGCAAAGAGAAAAACATTACAATACGTCAAGTGATGGCAATGTGACACAGCAAGTTTGACACCTGTGCAATAAGGTATAAAGCTATCAGTGACTATTTGTTATTTCTACAATAAAAAGTAGTTTTCTTCTTTTCTTACCGTACTGCAAAACATTAGGAAGAGGGAGCTCCTACCCTTTTTTGGGTTTCTGTAGGTAAACGGCTAGCTACTACAGGAAACAGAATATTGAACTAAACAAGGGTCCCCTTACTAGTATGCTCCTAGCTATTTTGCAAGCTAATTGATAGGAAATTAAAAAATGATATTGAGAAAATTATGTGGAGCACAACTCTTTTCCTTCCCGTTCAGTTGATAAAATGCAGCTGCTTCACAGGTGCTGTTTAAAGAGCCATTGTGTATTTCTTTTTAAGACCCTGAAAGGATCTGGATCCATAGCCATATTTAACCGCCATTACACACATCTCACAACTAGATTTGGTACCTGATGACATGTAGAAAGTTTCCACAGTGTGGGATAAGATGATGAATTTGGATTACACACAGTAAAAAGAGGTTACAACCCGCTTACAGTAGAACACTTTAAATTAAATCACTTTTGTTCATACTCCCAAGAATGCATTCACATAGCCTGAAAGGCTAAATTCCAGATCAGTAGATAAACTCTCTTTGTTCATATCTTTGATGCAAACCAATCATGGGTTCTTTGCAGTGGTAGGATTCAAATAATTTAACAACTGGTTCTCTGCCCTAATGATTTCTTCCAACAACCAGTTCACCAAACTGCTCAGAAAGTTAACAACCGGTTCTCCCGAAGTGGTGCGAACTGGCTGAATCCCACCACTGGTTCTTTGGCAAAACGGATACAAACCTCAAAACAGCCACGCTCAGATTCAAAAGTTTATTTTGAGGAGAAAATATGCAAATTGAAAGGTTAGGCTTAGTGATCAGGCGGATTAATGAGTAGTGTATTTATAGCATGCGAAGAGTTGTGTAACGCAACAACTCAGACAGCAACATGCAGCTCCTTCTGAAATATAGATATTCCTTCCTTTCCTAATTATAACATCTATTTTATTGGTCCTTAATGGATGTTGTCAAACTATACACTTTATACCAGGGGTGTCAAACTTAAGGCCTGCGGAACAGATCCGGGCTACGGGGTGCTTAGATTTGGCCCATGGGACTGCCCTGGAAACAGCGAAGGACCAGCCTGTGGTGCCTCTGCCAGCGAAAATGGAGCTCAAGGGGTGTGCATGGCCCTCCAGGGCTCTGTTTTCACTGGCAGAGGGCTGTAGGAGGCTGTCGCAGCTGAAAATTGTGCCCGGGAGGGCGCGCACTGACAATGTCCACCCTGGTCATGCCCACCCCGGTCACGACCACTCAGCCATCTAAGGTCAAATGCAATCCTGATGTGGCCCTCAATGAAATCAAGTTCGACACCCCTGACTTATACTGTCAAGCTGGCCACAATTTGAACCTATGCACTTATGAATTGTGTTGTTTCAAGAACAGATTTGGTTACAAATCTGATACATGTAGGCAAAGGGTATCTTTTAAATCAAGAGTGTCCAACCTTGGTAACTTTAAGACTTGTGGATTTCAACTCCCAGAATTTCTCAGCTGGCTGGGGAATTCTGGGAGTTTAAGTCCACAAGCCTTAAGGTTGCCAAGATTAGACACTCTTTTAAATGCTTTTTTTTATATAGAAAGGTGTTCCTAAAGAAAAGAGAAAAGAATATAGCAATAAACATAGCATGTTCACATCAATAAAGGAAATGCCTCAGGGTTTCTCTCTTACCAGAAGAAGTTCAGCCTGTAATTCTTTGTAACTTTTTTCATTATCCTGGAGTGTCTCAGAGAGGTCTTTAATTACTTTCTTCTTTTCTTCTACCTCTTCGTTTAGCTGTTTGTTTGCCGCTAGATGCTCCCTTTGTAATCTGAAAAGACAGACCAGCATTTTTGGAAAGATTTAAATTTGTTATATATTCTTCTCAATGAACCAATAATACATCTACGCTTTTACTAACATTTAAGAAAGTCAGAAAAAAAATCTAAAGATATGCTGAGGAACCACTAGACATAAGTGCTGCAATCCTAAACTATAGTGTTATTATTTATTTAGCATATGGCACATCACACATGAACTAGCAATATATATTGGGTTGGGAGATTATTATTTTATTATTTTTCTTTTTTATTGTTTTTCTTTTTATTTCTCTTATACTGTGTTTTTACGTCTTTGTAAACCTCCTTGACTTGCCATGTGCGAGTTGGCGGCAATATAATTTTTTTAAATAAATAAATAAAACAAACATTACCTTTCTATAGGGTGAACTGGGCACAACAAGTCAATAAATGTGGTACTTTTTATCTATTTCAATAATCCAGTACATCTTCTGGGAATAATCAAATTCAGGTTATTTAGACTCATTGAATGGCAGCAAATATATTCGGCTAGCTCAAACATAAAATCTGAAATATAGGTAGTCTTCAACTTGCAACCATTTGTGACTGTTTAAAGCAGGCCTGGCAAATTGGAGGCCCGTGGGCTGGATACGTCATGCGCAGGCCACGCCCACCCCGGCCCCACAAAGGCAAAAAACCATTGCGATACATCACGATCTGGCCTGTGATGTGATCAACTTTGACACCCATGATTTAAAATTTAAATGGCATTGAAAAAAGTGACTTCTGACCATTTTTTCACACTTATGACATTGCAGCATCCCCATGGTCACATGATCAAGATTCAGATGCTTGGCAATTGGTTCATATGAACCAATATTTATGACGGTTGCGGTGTCCTAGGGTCATGTGATCACCTTTTGTGACCTTCTGACAGCAAAGTGAATGGGGAAGCCAGATTCACTTAACAACCCTATGACTTACTTATCAACTGCAGTGATTTGATTAACAACTGTGACAAGAAAGATTGTAAAATGGGGAAAAACTCACGTAAAAACTGTCTCGCTCAGCAACAGAAATTTTGGGCTCAATTGTGATCATAAGTCGAAGACTACCTGTAATAAACTGTTCATGCACATTTCATGTTCTTTACAATGAATACATTTCAAAATAACATGAGAAAATGTAATCCAAATGTAGGGACAGTGGTGGGATTCAGCCAGTTCGCACCTATTCAGGAGAACCGGTTGTTAACTTTCTAAGCAGTTCGGAGAATTGGTTGTTGGAAGAAATCTTATTTTGGTTTTTTCCACTTTACAGGGCTAATCCTATAAGGAAGGCAGGAAGGAAATATTCTGGTGTTGTTTCTAGCCTAATCTTTATTGCCCTGCTTACAGAAACTGCCTCTGGTTAACCCTTATTACATTGTAACAGCTAAGGCGAAACTCCCATCGAAGTGAGTGATGTTGAGTTGGCCACACCCACACAATCACATGACCACCGAGCCACGCCTACTCAGCTGGTCATTAGGGCAGAGAACCTGTGGAGGGACTCAAATTTCAAACTGTGAAGTGGGAATCAAGAAACATCTTATATAGGCTCATGTATTATTGTCTACAAATCAGATGTGGAAATTTTAATATTGCTTTCCCAAGGGTTGCTATAATTACAACTACAATGAAAGTATCCTGGAGTCTTTACAATAAGTTCTGTCCTTCTTTTTCAGTGGGTTTAGAAAGGGTTTCACTAACGGGAAGATCTCTCCTCACATCTTGTTCCTACCTATGGTAGGAAACTCTGCTGCTGAAGTTTCTCCAATATCAAAACAAAATCAAAGAAAAGAGAAATTTGTTTCAAGAATAAGAACTATAAAGTGAGAGGAACAGCAACCATCATCAAGCCTTGCTATCCTTCTGTGTTACCAACATGAATCCAGCAGAGCTACTATTGCGTTCTTCTAGTGAAAGAATTCACACAGACCTCCCTACACCTGTGGGACTGCTTTGATGTATTGCAGTAGTGAAATGCCAAGGATATGCTGATAAAAGGACAGCAACCATTTGGAGTATAGTTAAAAACAGTGGTGGATTGCAACCGGTTTAACAACCAGTTCTGTGAGCGCTCGCATGCGCGCCTAACACGCTTGCGTGCAGCATTCAAAATACAGCAATTTCAACCTCAGCTGCTTACCTTCTAAGGTGGCCCCGGTAAGTAGAACAGCGGAGGTACGGAAATCAGCTGTGCTGCGCGAATCAGCTACGCCAGAAAAAAGGAAATATGGAACAAGATAGGGTGGGGGCGGGTGGGCGGGGCTAGCTGATCGTCGGAACTACCAGTTCGCCCAAACCGGCAACAGCCCACCACTGTTTATGAAGGAGAATTTTTATGGGGTTTTCCCCCCCAATTTCTACCACAATATGCATATCTATCGCTTAAGAGAATATTGAAACAATATTGCAATTCTGGACTAACATACTGAAAATTACTAACAGATCCACTTAGAAATCTAAAAGAATCAATAAATCATATTTTGTTTGAAGCTTGAAATCAACATCCTGGAAAAGAACAATCTGATCAATAATTTATGAGTGATGTAAGAAAAAATAGTGTTTGATATTATCTATCAAATATTTTATCTGGGCTATTTGTAATAAGAGTAAAATAACACGGAGGGAATTGGTAGTATTTTTTTTAATACCAGATATGTTAAAGAAAGAATTCTGTAAGGTAACTTCTAGTGTGCAGTGAGGCCATTTTTTAAAAAATAAGATAGGAATATTCAGAAATATTTACTCAATATGTTCTCTAATGTACATTATTGCACTTTTTATTTCAATTTTATTTCCTATATTTCCCAGTTCTGGCCTGGCATGAATTAGCTTAGTCCTTCTCAAACTCTTTCTACAAGCAGGAAGAGGGTCCATTTTAACATTCCTAAGCGAAGGAGGGAAGAGGAAGGAGGGGAGGGGAAGGAAAGGGAAGGGAAGGGGGGAGAAAGGAAGGAAGCAAGGAAGGAAGGAGTGGGGGAAAATGAAGGAAATGTTTTAAACACTGGTTTGAGTTCTCATTTTGCACATTTACTAAATCAAGAGTAGTCAATTATAGTCTTTTTAGGATGAAGACTAACTATAAATCTATATATCTATAAGTATAGATATATCTTTAAAGTTTATTAATAAAATTGTTGCGTATTTTCAAATATTAATTTAACTAACATTTATTGCTTTTTAGGGAGCTAACTATTGCCCCAAATGCTCAACATTGTGCTATCTAATTTTAGTATCACTGCAAAAGGCATTCCAAAGGGTGCATATCAGAGAATGTATCAGAGAATCCAATTAAGCTTTGGATCATTTTCCTCAATAAAGAAATGAACAAGTATAATATTTTGACTCATTTGTTTAATTCGCTTCCCTTTATATTGTTTTAGAACATATGTGTAGAACATATCACATTTTAGTCATCTTTATGCCAAAATATTGAAAAATCCAAAGGTTTCACAAACTGTTAAGCACTGCTTTAAGCCCATGATGGCGAACCTATGTCACGTGTGCCACAGGTGGCATGCAGCGCTCTCTCTGTGGGCACGAGCCATCACCCCAGTTCAGTTCTGCTGCGCATGCACGCGCACCTCTCGCCAGCCAGCTGGTTGTTGGATCTCTGCCATGCATGCGCGAAGCATGTGTGGGGAGCCGTGCATGCATACACGGGGGTGCATGCGTGGGGGCGCACACACGGGAGCACATGCACATTGCATTTTGGGGGTTCGGGCGCACATGCGCGCTTTGGGCATTCAGTCCGGAAAAGATTAGCCATCACTGCTTTAAGCACTGAACAATCTTCTAGTTGAACCAAAACACTTGGCAAAAATATTGCAGCCTAAGTTTTCAAAGGGACCCATAGGCACGGAATTCTTTTAGGATCGTAAAAATGACCACACAGAAGCCAAATCACACAGCAACTCCATTAATTCCATATCACATCACCCACTTAAAGTTACCATCTGTTCTGTGCTGTGTGACCCATGGGGGCAGATGAGTATTTTGTGGACTGTGTCAATCTTTCCCCTCAAGAAATACCAATTCTCAGTCAGGAAAGAAGCCACACTCACGTGCTGAATTTTTCCAAGCTGTCGTGAGCATTACGCTTCTCTCTTTCATAGGCATTTTCCACCTCTCTAAATTTGCCTTTGAACATTTCCAAGTCAGAGATTGCTTCTGCTTGGCTGGCCTTCTCCACTTGCAAAGCTCCTTCAAGGTCTCGGATCCGTAACTGCAAAAAGCACAGGAAAACAATGATCAAGACTACAAGAGGCTGCAGAGCTTCGCTCTGTGTCAGATCAAAACGAGGCAAGATCAAATGGGTAGGCCGAAATCATTACACACACACACACACACACACAGAGAGAGAGAGAGAGAGAGAGAGAGAGAGAGAGAGAGAGAGAGAGAGAGAGAGAGGGAGGGAGAGAGGGAGAGAGGGAGAGAAAGAGAGAGATTTATATACATAAAGCAGGGTAAGTGTAGCTTTTCACCCACCTGATCACCATAGTTAGCTAAAAGAAATACTGGCTATGATGAACTAGGATTAATGCTGACAGGCAATCACAATGTGGTTAAGGGAATGGGTGAATTCAGGGTCATGTATAATCTTCTCCAATCCCAATTGCCCAATCAGAGTGAGCTTTTGCTGCCCTTAACCATGACTCTGTTGGAGCATGATCAATAGAAAAATCAAAGCACTGAGACATCTACACCAAAGTGCAAACAGTTCGAAACATTTGAAAAGAATCATATGGATCCAACAGATTCTAAACAAAAGTGAGAGAGAAAACTGATATGAAAAAAAATGCCTATCGGCATTGCTTAGCTTTTCCTTTTTCAGGAAATGTACATCTTTTTTAGTTATTATTGGATAAACAGTGCACAAACAATTTTTCCATTAGACTTTAGGTTGGTGTTTTGTACACCGTTGTGGTACTTGGCAGTGGGGCAAAAGATCTTAATGACATAAATTACTTAGGACACAGGTTTAAACACATTCACAGGGCCTTGGTTCAGAATTTGACAGAGAACTGAGAAAGCACGTAGAATCAACATGGCAAGCTTCTCAGATTTTTTTGCTCAGAAACATATACATTTCATGACTAAAGTGGAAAAGAGACATGGTGTACTTTGGGCATCATTTTGCCTTGGTATTTCTAGTCCGTAATCCAGGGGTGAAATCCAGCCGGTTCAATCCGGCTCGGGCGAATCAATAGTGGTGGCTGTGGGAGGCTCCACCCACCCACGCGGACGTCATGACATCATTTTGTGATATTTTAAGATTCTGTGCATGCATGGAAGGCTTTGCGCATATGACAGCGTGCACAAGCGGAGCGAACGATTGCGCGGTGCACGCACATTAGTGAACCGGTAGGGAAGGTAAGTAAATTTCACCCCTGCTGTAATCCCTCTTAGAGGCATTCATAGAACATAGAATAATAGAGTGTTGGAAGGGACCTCAGAGTTCTTCAAGTCCAATCCCCTGCTCAAGCAGGAGGCCCTATATCATTTCAGTCAAATGGTTGTCCATTTTGAAAGCCTTCAGTGATGGAGCACCCAGAAGCTATTCCATTCGTTTGCTATTTTCTGCAGATCAGCCTTAAGAATTCAATTCAGTTCCTAGACTTGAAAGCAGGATGTACAGCTAGTTACAGAACTTGAATTATGAGGGTTCTGCTTCAGGATGAATTTTGAGATCATCAGAGGAAGATGAAACAGATAAATGATGAAAAAGGCCACAGACATAGTCCTATAGCCAACTCGTCATTATTTACCACTCTGGAATAGCAATAGCACTTAGACCTATATACCACTTTACAGTACTTTACAGCCCTCTCTGAGCGGTTTACAGAGTCAGCATATTGCGCCCAACAATCTGGGTCCTCATTTTACCCACCTCGGAAGGATGGAAGGCTGAGTCAATCTTGAGCCTGGTGAGATTCAAACTGCCAAATTGCAGGCAGCCGGTAGTCAGCAGAAATAGCCTGCAGTACAGTACTCTAACCACTGCGCCACGGTGGCTTATTGTATTTTACAGATTTAACCTTAATAGAATAACTATTGATCCAGTCTGGTATGATGATCAGTGAGGCTACATCAATTTAGGAATCAATCCAGGATGTTTAAATTTCACTTTGCCTTGCCGACTGAGGCATAAAAATCCTCAAGTTGTCCAGCATGTTCTATTTTATTAGTTAATTGGTTACAAACCACCTGTCCACATACTTTCAAGGATTTTTTCTTGAAATAGGACTACATTTCATACATAAAAACGTAACATTAAATGTAAAATAATGAAACCCATGCTAACCAGCCAGGTGCAAAGAGCCTGCAATGCACTTATCAGTTCCATACGGTGCTTTTGTCAATTTACCTGAATTATTTCAGAATTAAATTTAGATTCCAGATGTGACGCCCTCTCTGCCTCGATGTTTTCCTCCAGTTTTTTTACTCTGGCCATAGCTAGCTGTTAAAAAATAAAAGTTAATAAGAGGTTAACAGCACATACACACACCCCTCAAGCGCTTCTCAAAACTCTCAGCTTAAAAGTACGACTAATATCAATCCAAACTTTGCTCAATTGCATTGGCTCCTAATTACTTCCAGATTGATTCGTGTTCTGTGAAGTTTTACAAGGGCCACATTCAGCATACCTAAGTGATCGTCTTCTTCTATATAAATAACCAGATATTTGTTTCATAAGAACTTTATTGCCTGGAGGTATTCTCAGTGGGTGGTGCCACAGTAGTAGAATATTCAGAATCCAGTATCCTGAAAATATACTGCTCACAAATACTGCCTTTTAATCTAATCCATTTTAAAAGGCGGTCAAGGGTTCCTTATTTTGCCTAACTTCGGTCTCTACGTGGTTGTGACACTTTCTCTAGGGTGGCCGTGTTTTTAAATCTCTCCCATTTTTTTATTATAAATTATAATTAATATCTGTGCAAAACAATTCAGAGAGGCCTTTCAGAGAACCAGTAAAATGTCCTTGAAATACACTGCTTGATGCATACTTCACTTCAGCAGGATGGTCAAAGCATCAATTGTCCTTGAACCCATACAGGTAGTCCTCGACTTATGACCACAATTGAGCCCAAAATTTCTTTAGCTAAACAAGACAGTTGGTTAAGTGGGTTTTGTCCCATTTTATGACCTTTACTGCTACTGTTGTTAAGTGAATCACTGCGATTGTTCAGTTAGATTTGTTTAACACATTTGTTAATTTTTTTTTTACTTTTTTTTTATTTATTTTTTTAATTTGATTTATATGCCGCCCTTCTCCGGAGACTCAGGGCGGCTTACAAGGCGTTAAGCAATAGCCTTCATACTTTTGTATATTTTATACAAAGTGAGCTTATTGCCCCCACAGACTGGGTCCTCATTTTACCTACCTTAGAAAGGATGGAAGGCTGAGTCAACCTTGAGCCTGGTGAGAATTGAACTCGCAGTAATAGCAGGCAGCTGGAAGCTAAATACTACCTTTAACAGTAGCATTAGTCTGCTGCGCCACTCACCCAAATAAATCTGGCTTCCCCATTGATTTTGCTCATCAAAAGGTTGCTAAAAGTGATCACATGACCCTGGGACATTGCAACTGTCATAAGTACATGCCAGTTGCCAAGTGTCCAAATTTTGGACTAAACAAATGGTCATAAGTTGAGGACTTTCTACACGCTCATGACATATAACAGTTCTTGTGGTGACTACTCTGGCCATTTGAGAGGATGCTGCTTTTAGATCCTTTCAACAGTAATTTTGAACAGTTGCTTTCATGAAATACACCTCTAAATGATTTACACAGCCTCAATAATCAATCCATACTGCATACGGCAGTGGTGGGTTTCAAATTTTTTTACTACCGGTTCTGTGGGTGTGGCTTGGTGGGCGTGGCATGGCTTGGTGGGAGTGGCTTGGTGGGTGTGGCAGGGGAAAGATACTGCAAAAACTCCATTCCCTCCCGATCAACTGGGACTTGGGAGGCAGAGAATAGATGGGGGTGGGGCCAGTCAGAAATTTGGAGTAGTTCAGAGAACTGTTGAATGACATTCAATGACTGTTCAAAGTTAGGACAGCACTGAATGAGGAGGAAGTATGACAGGTCTTCATTGTCACAGCCATTACAGCATCCCCACGATCACAAGATCATAATTTGGGTGTTCATCACCTGACACACAGTTATGACATTGCAGCATCCTGCAGTCGTGATCACCATTTGAGACCTTCACTGCTGACTTCCAGCAAGCAAAGTCAATGGGGAAACCTGCAGGAACTCACAAACGGCAAATCACATGACCACAACACCCTGCAATCGCGCAGGATTTGCCTAATGAAGGCAAATGGAACTGCCGCAACGACCATTGTAAATTGGCGCAGTCATGTACCATCAAGCTTTACAACCATAGCAACAAAGTTGCCACTCTCAATTACCATCTTGAAGTGATGACTACCTGTCCTCTTGCGGAAAGGCTAACGAAGAGATAAACAGGACAGGACAGAATAACAGAGTTGCAAAGGACCTTGGAGGTCTTCTAGTCCATCCCCCTGCTTGCGCAGGAGACCCTATACATTGCAGACAAATGGCTGTCCTGTTTCTTTTTAAAAACCTCCAGTGATGGAGCACCCACAACTTCTGAAGGCAAGCTGTTTCATTGGTTAATTGTTTTCAGAGTTAGGAAACTTCTCCTTAATTCTAGGAGCTGAGCCAGTGGTGAAATCCAAATTTTTTTACTACCGGTTCTGTGGGCATGGCATGGTAGGCATGGTATAGCTTGGTGGGTGTGGCTTGGTGGGAATGGCAAGGGAAGGATACTGCAAAATCTCCATTCCACCCCGCTCCAGGGAAAGGATACTGCAAAAGCCCCATTCCCTCCCCACTTCTGGGCTGGGGGAAGGATATTGCAAAATCTCCATTCCCACCCCACTCTGGGACTAGCCAGAGGTGGTATTTATCGGTTCTCCGAACTACTCAAAATTTCCGCTACCGGTTCTCCAAAATCTGTCAGAACCTGCTGGATTTCATCCCTGCTATGAGCTAACAAATGAATAAAGAGACTTTTACTACAAAAATCCACATTTCTGGAGTAGATTGCTTAAAAATTTATTCCTAGTTTTTCTTTGAAAAAAAATAAGATTCTCTGGCTCTTCTAAAAGAAACAGGTAAACTGTTCTGACATTGATTTGTCTGAAAAGGTATAGGGTTTCCTGACTGAATAGGGAGTTGGACTCTGTTTTTCTGATAACATATTCTGATAACATCCACACTAGTTAAAACATACTCATCTAAACACATCCATTATTTCTTCCAGCACCTAATGGTTCCATCAACATCAAGACACTGGGAAAAAAATAAAGACTTATCTATAAAGCCAATGCAGAAATTGTTTGGCTGCATGTGCTAACTTCAGTAAAAAGAACGTCTAGGGCAGGAGGGGTATTTTTATTTACAACACATTTCACTTTTATAGGATTTTGGCAGGTAAATAAATCAAATTAGGACTCCAGTTCCAGATAACTGAGCTGGTAGCCTCTTAATTCATAAAACATAATAACCTAATAATTTATTCAGACTATAAATTCTTATCTCCTCCCCATAAACTTTTAAAATATTTCCTTCATCTCATATTTCAGATTACGTTTATTTAATAAGTCCATACATAATAAAAGCTATGTGACAAAACCAAAAAGAAAAAGAAGCAAAAATTAAGCCAAGAGAGTGTGAAAATCTGGCTTTACACCAAGAAATGAGAATTGCATATCAGCAGTTTTCTGGTTCTAATAAAGATAAGGAGGCCTGAAAATGTATAGACTGAAAAAAAAATGTTAAGGAATTTAACATTTTAAATTCAGGAATCAAGGATACAGAGATTACTGTTAAATGTTCTACAATTGATCTCAAAAGCCACTAGAGGGCACCAAAGGAACACTAACACTAAAGCGACATTTTCCTTTTGTTATCAGATTGACCTGTGCTGTGTTTAAAAACATCTTAATTACCTAAAAGAAAAATAATACCCAATACTCAGATTATCCTCTTCTCGGAAAATTTAGAGGACTTTCCACATAAGATTGGGCAACAACTATCTCAAACTGCTAGGATTTATTATTTAATGCCTAATCTCTTCCGCTCTTGACCAAAACCACAAACCATTTAATTTCATCTCCTTTGTAATTCCAGACTTTAAAGGTTTTTTCTAATTCAACATTAGCATAATAAAAAAAAATAATAATTGTTATTTTTTTTAAAATTATCCCTGAACTGTGTAGATCCATAGGCCATAGCAAACTAGTTGCTCATTAAAAAAAAAGCTCTCCAGGGACTCTGTAAATTGTTTCCAAACAAACTTTTGGGCAACCTTTTTTTCTTTGCATTCTAAGAAATAAAAAGATGTTATAGCAGCACACTGATGATTTGGGGTGGATCCTATCTCTATATCCACCCTCCCTATTTTATTCCTGGCATTCTTACCCAACCTGATACCCTCTGGATGTACAGGTAGTCCTCCACTTACAACAGTTCATTTAGTGACCATTACACTGAAAAAGTGACTTCACACTTATGACCGTTGCAGCATCCCTCATGGTCATGTGATTTACATTCAGATGGTGGGCAACTAGTTCGCATTTATGACGGCTGCGGTGTCCCAGGGTCACGTCATCCCCTTTTGCGACTTTCCGATAAGCAAAGTCAACAGGGGAAGCCACTTTCCCTTAACAACCGGATTATTAACCCAACAACTGCAGTGATCCACTTAACAAACGTGGCAGGAGAAGTCGTAAAGAGAGGCAAAAGTCACCTAACTAACTCATTTCTCACTTAGCGACATACATTTTGGGCTCAATTATGGGTTTAAGTCGAGGACTGCCTGTATTACAATGAATTATAATTTCTTGGATTGTGGGTAATGGGAGCTGCTCTGTGAAAGGCGTCAGGCTGGAGATCGCTGCCTTGTGTCGATTTATTTCAGAGATTTATTTGTGGAGTGGTTCAGGCCTCTTCTATTCAGCCAATTTCTGCTTATGCAACCGACTTCCTCTGAGGGGCACACAGGGAAAGACAGACCTCACTCAATCAACAGAAGGGGTGGGTGTTACTTACCTTTACTACCGGTTCGCAATGGGGCCGTGCGCACACGCGCACTTCGCTCTCATGCACACATGCTCTTCTGCGCAAGTGCAGAAGCATTTTGATGACATTGGGGTCGGTGGGCGGAGCTTCCCACCAGTTTTACTACTGGTTCTATAAAACCGGTGCAAACCGGGGGCAACCCACCACTGATCAACAGGATCCATTCAACTGGCAGATGGGTATCACTTCCCGGTGCCTGATTGCCATTTGATTGAATATATCTGTATCTATATCCATAAAGTCACCCAGCTGGCTTTGTAGCTAAGGTGAGACTAGAATGCACGGAATCCTGGTTTCTAATCTGGTGCCTGAACCACAAACAGATAACCTCTGTAATAAAAACTCTTCTTTTAAAATTACTGATACAAAGCTGTATCAGGACAAAACCAAGTATTAACAGAATACAGGCAGTCCTCAAGTTACAACAGTTCATTTAGTGACTGTTCAAAGTTACAACAGCACTGAAAAATGTGACTTATAGGACTGTTTTTCACACTTATGACCTCTGCAGCATCTCCATGACCATATGATCAAAATTCAGATGCTTGGCAATTGGTTCGTATTTACGACCGTTGCTGTGCCCCAAGGTCACCTGTTTGCGACCTTCTGACAAGCAAAGTCCATGAGGAAGCCAGGTTTACTTAACAACCGGGTTACTAACTTATCAACCGCAAGGATTCACTTAACAACTGTGGCAAGAAAGATTGTAAAATGGGACAAAACCCACTTAACAAATGTCTGACTTAACAACAGAAATTTTGGGCTCAGTTGTGGTCGTAAATTGAGGACTACCTGTATAACACAATGCAAAACAGAACAGGAGCTGACAAAATTCACTCTCAGGTGAGTGGAAATTTCTGGCCAAAGCCCAAGGCCTCTTATAGGGATTTATAAACTCATTACGCCAAAGCTGTGCAAATAAGAGAAAAGCCTCCTTTATCTGACTTAAATTACGGAAGAAACTGCTTTTTAAAGTATTTTCCTTTCCTTTAGGGCCTTTCGCTGGTATTTCCTTATCAACTTTTACTCCAAAGGGCCTCCACAAGGTCTCCTCGCTATTAACGGCTCCTTTGCAATGAAACAAACCCCAGGAACAAAACGGAAGGCAGCTATCGGATACCAACCTCATTATTTGGTGAAGTTCTTACCTCAAGTTCTTTTCTAAGCCGAGTCTCTCGCTCAGCACCAAACTGAAGTTCGCTGGCCTGTCGCCTCAAGGCTTCTGAACAGCCATTATGTTCTCTTTCTAGCTCTTGTATTTTTTTGTGGACATTCTGCACCGTGCTGGTGCTTTCCTGGTGGGAGAATAATAATTAGTTCCAACTTCAATATTTTCCCTGAAGAGAAAGATTTGGAGACAATTTACTCTTGGTCTTTAAATCTGAGAGTAGGATCAAGAGTCTTCACACAATTGAGAATTACACATTAATTGGCATGGCATAGTTGTCCCACTGAAAGGTCCCCATGATTTTTGTCTGCCGGTAGCCCCAAACACCATTACTTAGAAGTAGGATCTGCACTATCAATAAGTTTCTAAGTAAAAATGTTTTAGGGGTTTTTTTCCCTTCTATACTACCTAAGGAACTTCCATTTACCAGGGGTCTGTAACCTTAAACACTCAAAGAGCCATTTGGACCCGTTTCCCACAAAAAAGAAAACAACGGGAGCCACAAAACCTGGGTGGGCGTGGCCAACTCAATATCACTCACTTCCACCAGTCACATGACTCCCTAGCCACGCCTACCCAGCCAGTCATTAGGGCAGAGAACCGGGTGTTAAAAAACACCGGGAACCACAAAACCCTTTTGACATCTCTCCCTCCCTCCCTCCCTCCCCCCTCTCTCCCGCTCTCTAGAACTCTCTCTCTGTATCTCTCTGTCTCTATCTCTCCCTTTCTCTCTGTATCTCTGTCTCTGCCCTGGCCACTTCTCCATCACCCGCTGTCACCCTTACCTTCTCAGGCCAGGCAAGGAGTGACTGGGAGGGAAGGGCAAGGGGCAGGGCCAGCCAGTGATGGGATCACCTGACAGGGAGCCACAGCAGAGGGCCCAAAGAGCTGCATGTGGCTCTGGAGCCACAGGTTGCTGACACCTGACTTAGGACATTTAGAGGTTCACATTGCCATTTTAACTGTTTCAACTTCAGATTTGTTACAGGCTTACATAACACAGTACTTCTAGATAAAAATAACAGGACTAAAATTATTCTATCGACATTATGGTATATTTTTAAAATTTATTCCTTTCCTTTACATTCCACCTTTTTGCCACAAGCCTCAAGCCAGTTTCTGCTTCGTTTCCCATTCACCCATTCCCATTCACTGCCACTCAGCGTCAGTGCCAGTTTGCGTTGAGTCCATGACTAGCCCACAGAAGATTACCCAGAGAAATTCCGATTTCAATGTATATTTGTATCCAGATCCCTCCACAATAAATCCTACATGTTAACTATTACTCCTTGGTTCCCTTTATTTCCTAACAACAGACACCCACATGCAATCATTTAGGCCAGTGATGGCGAACAGTTGCGCGGAAGCGTCGAGTACGCACACACTCATCAGGGCCATGCTCTGAAAAAGCCAAACTTCCGGTTCTAGCATGCATGCGTGCCCGACGATCAGCTGGCTGGCACGCATGGGCAAGTTGGTTTTCGGCACTGCCATGGCGCGAAGGGATCGTGCTCTGGAAAAGCTGAACTTCCAGGTTCTAGCGTGCATGCGTACCCAACAATCAGCTGGCCGGCATGCATACGTATACTGGTTTTCGGCACTGCCGCACACACGAAGGACAGCTGATCATCGCACGTGCATGCGTGCCAGAAACCCAGAAGACAAACAGGCAAGGCCATGCATGCCAGGCCATGGCTTCGTGTGCCACTTTGGGCACACATGCCATAGGTTCGCCATCACGGATCTAGGCTATACAGTATGATCACATATGCTTAACATGGGAGTCCCAGGATCCTTCAAAAAGCTATCAACACAGAGATTTTTTTTTTTAATTATTGTGACAGATAAAAACAAGAACAATTATTATAGCGGTATTTAGTTAAAATATAACATTCCATTAATTCAAACGATTTCTGGTTCTGTCTTTGTTTCACTTTCTTTGTTGGCTGATTCAGTAAGTTTTTAGAGAACTGTCCTAGCATGAAGCCAAATATATTCCTTAGCTTGAAAGTGGGTATAGACTCCTGTATCACACAGAGCATACCCTGTTTTTTCAATACAGGTAGTCCTTGACTTACAACCACAACTGAGCCCAAAATTTCTGTTGGTATGAGAGAAAGTTGTTAAGTGAATTTTGCCCCATTTTACGAGCTTCCTTGCTGCAGATGTTAGGTGAATCACTGCAGTTGTTAAGTTAGTAACACGGTTGTTGAGTAAATCTGGTTTCTCCATTGATTTTGCTTGTCAGAAGGTCACAAAAGTGATCACATGACCCAGGGACACCGCAACTGTCATAAATATTAGTCAATTGTCAAGTGTTTGAATTTTGATCATGTGACTATGGGGATGCTGCAACCGTCGTAAGTTGCAAAATGGTCCTGGGTCACTTTTTTCGTCACTAAATGAACTGCTGTAAATCAAGGACTACCTGTACAGAGGAAGTGAAACCTTAATAAAGTCAGCTGCAAAACATAAGATGTTTTGTCTTTAAGGCTTTGCTTTTAGTAAACAGCTCATCATTTTATTAACCGATAATGCAGCATGTTTCTCTGCCCCAATTTTGGTACGTAAGAGCATTTGTGACAAGAAGGAGAATGTAATGATGAAAAGCAAGTCCAATCCAGAAATCATTGAATAGTTCTGTGTTTTAGTCACCGAGAAACGTAATCCAAAAGAGTTTCACGGTGGAAATTAAAAGCAAAGGTCTTGAGACTATGAATTTTCAGACCTGCAACTTCTCATCGCAATGCATTAAATCAATTTAGAAAAGGGAACATGGCAGGCTGGTTATTAGTCTGCCTGAGCACTTCACCTCCTCCCTTGCTACATCAGTCAAAACGATCTCAGTGGGGCATGTATTTACTGCCACTGCTTAACTGTCTAACACAATGCTTTCTCCGTCATTAATTCCTAAGCTTCTTGGTCTTGTTTTAGCACAGATGCCTACAACTCCTCTGTGAGTGGAGGAAAGATATAATTAGCTTGTTTGCCTGATAAGAATTCAGCAGCAAGATCAGAGTATTTAAAGCTGCACTGAAAACGAGTAATTTTGTTCTCCCTGAAGCAACATTTGCAGTCTTAATCCCAGATTCTAGGCACCAGACAATTCAAAGGTAACAAAATTAGAACTAGCTCTGCAGTCTTACAGTAGAACAAGCCTTCTAATCCAATCACGGTGACAGACTGATGTGCTAGAACAAAGCAGGTTGATCCCTGCTGGTTAGCCTAACAGTAGCATGTCTTCTAATATTTTTAGTTTTTCAATCTCACCATCTCTATTCATCTGCTGCTCAAAACTATGTTGGATTAAACCCCTTATTTTCATCAAGCTTCAGGATGTACCAACAACCACGTCATACATTCTCCCTCTAATTGAATTCAACCAGGCCTCTCTCCTATTGAACTAAAACATAACCCCTGAATCTATGTGTGACCCTAAACCATGCTTTAATGCTAATTATAATATGTGGTTGGATTCCCACATAACAAAAAAATCGAACCAACCGCTGCAATAACTTAGCTTAATGGGCAAAGTTAGCCCTTTCCACACTTTCATCTAATCCAGGATGAATTTCCTGTGGCAACTGTCCCCCCCTCCAGCTGCCCCCTGCCATTTGGTTGGTGAAATCCGTTAAGCACCTGTTGGTCACTTCAGAAAGTAGATGACCAGGGGTATCCAACCTTGGCAACTTCAATTTCCAGAATTCCCCAGTCCAGAGATACGTTGAAGTCCAAAGGTCCTAAAGTCGCCAAGGTTGGACACTCCTGGTGTAGATCCAACTCTTCCCCTTTAGTCTCTGCCTTTCGGGGCCATTCTGCTTTGACAGCACAAGGATCAGGTTCTTTCCAAGCAGGTTCTCCTCAGCCCAGATACTCTGATCAATCTGGTCAGCAATTTATTTGTGAGGATAGAGGAGAAAGAAGAGCGCTGATTTACTCTCTGCTACCTCACAGCGCAACAAAATCTTTCAGCTGTTATGAGCTACAATGTTCTTCAGTCATTCCAGTCTTCCTTTAGCAGACAGTTCCATGGGATGGTGGTATAGGTATGGTCAGCCCTATGGCCACTCCAATATGAAGAGCCCCGGATTCAGTCCTCTCCTGCTCCCCTCCATGTTTTTCAATATCTCCATGCCATCACCCAGTCACATAATCCATTGATTTGGAAGTACTTGATTTCCAACTGAATATCATCACCTCAAGTCCAGCTAAGAATACTGTCTTAGGTCTTAGTATTTGGAGATTGCTGAAACCTAGGGGGGCATGGCAAGTTATTTATTTCTCATAAAGTTGTCTGTCAGCCCCAGTGATGTCTCTTGGGAGAGAGGCACTACCTCTGAGGAAGTAGGTCTGTTGTTTAGGGGTCTTTGTGAATTCATAGTTACTACTAGATGGAAAGGGAGACGTTTTAGTCATCCCACCCAGAACAAAAGGATTTCACAACAGTGGTTCACATTCTTATTGCTACTCAGACTGGCATGTCACAATGTCCTCTTCATGGAGCCATCCTTGAAGACCACCCAGAAACTCCAACTGGCAAGTAATACAGCAGCTAATTTGTAATCAGGCACTCATCATCATGAACACATACATTTGTACTGTGAGCCCTACATTTGCACCAATAGGTTCTCACACACAATTCAAAATGCTTGTGACATGCTGTCAAGTTCTCTATGTGGGCCAGCACCTAAACTGCTGAAGAGTTGCCTTCCTCAACCTCTTACCTAATACAACCAAACTGGGAGAAGCTGCCTGTTGTTACCCATCTCAATGAGATGAGGCAAAAGAGGTTTAACTAAAAGAGAACTTTTAGCTCAAGTGCTTATTTTGTGATTTAGTGTCATTTGAAGTTTGTCTAGCCTCACCTTTGTGGTCTGGAACATCAAATAGATGTGGGAAGAATGGAAGAAACAGGAGTGTTGCGAAAGACACATCTGAGCCCAGGTGGAGGAAGGGGAAGCATGAAAAAGAGTACCTATGCCTAAATTATGCTAGATATAGATTGAGCTAGAGAATTCCATTATATTACCACATCAGCAATAAATATATTTTCAGACATCCAAAGATGTTCTTATTTCTTGTTTCCTCAGTTTGCTTGCCACTCTGGACTTGACCATTGCCTTATGGAAATAAACAAAGCCAGAGCTTTTCCAACGAGCATTGGGGGTTTTATTAGAACAATATATCTGTTATTTAATTATTAAATAACATGAGCCTTGATAGTACAGTGGTCTACGCACCCTGTTATTAACACAGCTGCCTGCAATTTACTGCTGGTTCGAATCTCTCCAAGGCTCAAGGTTGACTCAGCCTTCCATCCTTTCTAAGGTAGGTGAAATGAGGACCCAGTTTGTGGGGGCAATAAGCTGACTTTGTATAAATATACAAAAGTATGAAGGCTATTGCTTAACGCATTGTAAGCCGCCCTGAGTCTCCGGAGAAGGGCGGCATATAAATCAAATTAAAAAAAAAAAAAAATTACAGGCATTATATTTAATTAATAATGCACTGATTAGTTCACCTTTGATGCTTTAGTGTACATTGGTTTCCTAATGATGATTTCTGAAATAAACTGCCAGAAGCTCATTGTGAATCTGTCAACATACAAATGGCTATAAAAAAATATGTACAATTTTTAGTGTATAAATAAAAATAAAATACATTCAGATTTAATATGGGGTAGAATGATGTTAATTTCATCATCCCCAGTCAGTCTCTTCACCTCATGAAGGAGATGTCTTCATGTTGTATTAATGGGGTAGCAAATGACGCACCTTTTTCCCCCAAAAAAGAGGGTTAAAATCTGGGTGCATCTTATACTCCGAATGTAGCCCCATCCAGCTTCTCAAATGGAGATTTCAGAGGCTGAAAAAAGCATCAGAAACGAAGCTTCAGAAAAGAAGCCCCCAAACAGAGCTTCAGAGGCTTTTTTTCTGAAGCTCTGTTTCGGAGGCTTTCAGAGGCAGGAAAAAAAGTTTTTTCTGAAACAGAGTTTCAGAAGTTTCAGAAGCAGAAAAAAAAGCAAAAAAAAAAAAGCAAAGCACAGAACTCACCCCTGGGAACAGCTGATTGGGGGTATTCCAGGAGGCCGATCCACCTGCCAATCAACTTTTTTCTTATTTTCCTCCCCAAAAACTAAGGTGTGTCTTATACTCCGGTGCGTCTTATTCGGCAAAAAATATGGTACTTGTTTTTATAACATGCCATTGACTGCATTTAAATAGTTCAGCAGCCCCCCCCCCCTTTTTTTTTTTTTTTAGTAAAATGATGTTCTGTTTTGTTGCAATTTAATGCTAGTTTCGGTCAAAAAGATTTATGGGACTTCCATCAGTCAAGGACTATGCCAGGTTTTGATTGCATGTCAAAGGCAAGCATGCCTGCAAAGCAGATGGCATCAGAGCCTGTTCTGGGAGGTGGTTTGAGAATTTTACGCAATAAAATTGGTTCAAATTTTGCCACTTAAAATGTCCAATCATCAAAATTGTAAACGAGAGGACCAAATATTAAAGCCCATCTAAATTGGGAGCGACAAGCAGCTCCTGTAAAGCACAGTACACTGACACCAGTCATACAAGTAACAAAAATAATATTTTTTTAAAAAAAAAATTCTGAAATGGCAATTAAGAATGGGAATTTAAGTTGAACTAATAACTGCCAAATTAAATTTACAGATACATTAAGAAGTGGAAGACAGGAATCAATCACAATTCGACTGGGTAGCGCACAACAAGTTGACCATATATCTGCTTAATAAGCCAAAGCATCAATGAAACATTGCTATTCCCTTTATGCAGGAGCAAACCAATTTCATCCAAATCAGAAAACTATGATTTATGGCTTTAACCAACCAATGTATTAATACGAACAATAGGTTCATAGCATTCCAAAGCCATTAAATCATAGCTTTCCAGTTCAGTTGAAGAAAGCTGTGTTTTACTTATGCAAAAGGGAGGGTGGGGCGGAAGAAGGGATTACATGTGCTCAAAAAAAGATTTATTGATATTTCAGTTTATTAAAGCAAGCCATGATCCCTGAAATGTAATACTGCTATATTAGAATGCCATTTGAAAGCAGAGCAAGTATAAAATGTAGTTATTTCTTACAATCCAACCTCACTATGTGAAAGGATATTGATTTCAATACTTAATCCCCACAACTCCAGTGGAATTAAAATAGGTCTATGGTGTGTCCAATTTAAAATAAAGATCCCTCTGTTATAAGTAAGCTTAGAAGTTTCTCATGCAATGTTGGGTTGTTAGCCACAAGATGATGCTGTTGTATTTGTTACAGAAAATCCTATCTTCTTCTAGAAAGTAGGCAAAAGATTCAATATAAATCTTTCAAAAGCCCATCAGTACATATCCCTCTGCTAAAAATTCTTCTAAGGGCTTATGATTGCGTTTCTCTTCGCTACAGACAATCATTTTTATTCAATTTTCACAGATACTTTTAAAATAATATTTACAAGCCATAGCTTACATCTGGTTCAATTGACTTATTGAAGGGACTAGATCTTCCATTTCAAAGCTGCAATATAAATTGCTCACAGGTAACAGAAGGGAAAGATTAAAAATCAAATTGTTAAAGTAGCAATGAGCACACACCAGATTTACCTACAAATATAAATAATGCTAAGAAAGATAGAAGGAAAGAGGAGAGGGTGCCTGGCAGCAATGTGGCTAGTTTTAATTACAGTGGACGCAATGTTATCGTAGTAGACCTGAATAACCAGGTTTAGGACAGATTGCCATAGAAGAATCTATCTATGTGACTTCTAAGGATCAACACTCATCATAATCAGATCAAATCAATGCCCCCCAATTAGATTTTATATGTATTTCTGAACACACAAATAGACACTTTATTATCCAAGAGTAAGAAATCTGCAGCTGTTCAGAGATTACGGAATTAAAAATCCTTGCATGCTTCATTTTGGCTACGCTACCAAAGCTGAACTGTAATTCAACATTTCAGCAGCAACAGATAGCCCAGTTCTGTAACCTGTTAGCAAAGATTATATTAATGTAATATAGTGTAAAGATATTTATTATTATAGTCAGCTACACACCTAACCAGATGTTTAGACAGGATTTGGTCTTTTTAATCCATCTGTAAGTCTTTGCCAAGGACATAAAATAGGCAGAAGCTGTTGTTTGATGGTATTAAAGGTGTTGTCACAGGATGTAAAGGTATTAGAGGTATTGTCACAGTTTGTAAGTTGTTCCAAGTAAAGCTGCCTTTTGCAATTGACTGATAGTGATTTTATTGATGTCAATGGTGATGATTATTATTATTACATTAGGATATTTTCTCCTTTTAAATTTAATCCATGCTACTTGGTACCAGCTTCTTTTAAAGGTATCATTTCTCCTTTAAATCCTTTTTGCCACTATTAATTTGACATTTGACTTTCAAATAAAAACAATTCTTGCAAGAATATCAATGTATTGGCTTTTCCTTCCCTTGCTATCATTGTTCTCTGAAAATTAGAGTTTGCTTAATACCTTTTCAACAGAAAATTACTTTAAAAACAATCTCATCTTCTTGAGATGACTGAGGAAGTTAACTTTTTAATGTTAATTTTTAGTTAACTACACATCTTCTGTACTTCAGCATATACGGGGAGATAAACCTGACTGGCAACATTTATATTTGTACCACAGGAAACAATAAAGATATTACTTTATTTCCTGTGATACAAATATAAATACTGGTGGTCAGAAAATCGCCCTACTTGAACATCAGTCACTTTCTTAGCTCCTCTTTCTCTTTTCTTGTTGATTGGCACTGTTTCAATTCCGCCCTTATGAAGAGCTCTGGAGTAGTTGAAACTCTGTACTCTACTTTCTAATCTCAAATTAACCTAAAATGGATTTTGGAACAGATCTGGAAGTAATGTATCTACTGTACAGGGTAAAAATATGGAGGCCAAAGAGCTGGACATGCAGAGCAGCCTTTTCCAACTTCTCAGATATATTGCATGAGATTTCTGGAATCTGCAACTAGTGTGGCTAAAAACATGGTGCCTGGTAATTTTGGGAGCAATCTGAATGTATCAGATGTATATGAAGTTTTTAAGAAGAGATTGGATAATCATTTGTCTAAAATGATATAGGGCAGTGATGGCTAACCTTTTTCTCGTCGTGTGCCAAAAGTGTGTGTTCGCATATACAACAGCATGCATCTGTGCTGACACCCATAAAGCAATGCATGCGCATGACCCCCCGTGCTTCCCCCGCGTATGCACCTATGACCCCCCCTGCGCTTTGTTTTGGGCCTAGTAGGCATCCCTGCAACCTCCTAGGCCCCAAAAACGGGCTGTGGGGAGAGGGGCATGCCGCATCCCCCATGCCCCGTTTTGGGCCTAGTAGGCCTCCCTGTAGCCTCCTGGGCCCAAAAACAGGGTGTGGGTGGGGTGCGCCATACACCCCCACGCTCCCCCCACCCTCCGCGTGTGTGCGTGCAACCCCCGCCCCCCACATATCACAAAAATCAGCTGGTTGGTGGGAGGCACGCGTGCATGCGCGATGGAGTTAAGCTGAGCAACAGCTCGCGTGCCCACAGAAAGGCTCCAGCTGTGGCACGCGTGCCATAGGTTCGCCATCACGGGTATAGGGTTTCCTGCCTAAGCAGGGGACCTCCAAGGTCCCTTCCAACTCTGTTATTCAATGTTCTATATACTAAAAGTACTAATTTACTTCAGATTAAAACTATTTTACAGAACAGCAAAAACATTAGCAATCCAAATGTAACCACCTGAGTGCACAAGTAAATCTTCAGGTGGTACAATTTGTGATGCCAACCATAACTGAACAGGGAGAAATGTCTACTACCAGGGTCAGGAATACCTTCTCTTAGGAGACTGTAAACTTCTAGAGATAAAGCCTCATGAAGAGAACATCCCTGCTTTTATCAGGTCAGTACATAAAGAAGCTGACCTATCAGATAGCCAGACTAAGCAGACTTTTATATTTTAGTACAAGTGTTGAATCTTCCTGTACAGCATCCTGGCCTTTTGAACTGCAAAAATATTTTTGCGGCAGGCTGCCTCCTTAAATACTTTGCACTAGCTGCAGCCCAACTAACTCCTAAGGCCGTGATGGCGAACCTACGGCACGCATGCCCAAAGTGGCACGCGAAGCCATGTCGCCCGGCACGCGCAGCCTTGCCTGTTTGTCTTCCAGGTTTCTGGCTGTCTTTCACGCACGCGAAAGTGCCGAAAACCAGTGTGCGCATGCACGCCAGCCAGCTGATTGTCGGGTGTGCATGCGTACCAAAACCCGGAAGTTTGGGTTTTCCGGAGCACGATCCATTCACATGTGTGGCAGTGCTGAAAACCAGCATGCGAGCCAGCCAGCTGATCGTCAGGCACGCATGCGCATTATTACCCGGAAGTTCAGCTTTTCCGGAGGACGGCCCCGTTGAACACGTGTGGGCATGTGCGACATTTCCGCACGACCTTTTTGGCACTCGGTGCCGAAAAGATTCGCCATCACTGTCCTAAGGCATACCCATCTAAGGTATATAGTATTGTAATCATTTGGTCTAGAAATTTGGGACTTTACTAGTGCACTTTCAATATTAAGCAAAAATCAAGAACACGGGTGGGGGGGGCATAACCTCACACTGACAGCAGGGAAGTTCAAAAGTTAGAAAGTATTACTTCACAGAAAGAAGAAATGGAAGCTTGGAACCAACTTCCAGCGGAGATAGCGGGTCAACTATCAGTAACTGAGTTTAAAGACGCTTGGGATAAACAGTTGTCCATCATCCAACAGAAATAAAAAATTAAATAAACATTAATAAAATATATAAATAATAATTAAAAATGATAAACAAATAAAGTGAAAAGAAAACAAGCAAAAAAAAAAACCCTCAAAGGACAGACTCAGCCGACTACTAGGTCATTTTCTGCTATTAGTTTTCTATGTATCTATGAATTACTGCGACTGGGATATTCTGGCCAAAGATAGTATAAACAGATATCTTTAAGAAAAGATTAAAGGTAAGAAATTAAGGAGAAGAAACAGTCTACCATTATAGATTGACTATCGTGTTGTAAGAAGAGACATCAGCTTACAATATCCAAAGGGCAAAAGTGAAATAATATAATAGTACTGCCATTACAGGTAGTCCTCGACGTACAACAGTTCATTTAGTGACCCTTCAAAGTTACAACACCCCTGAAAAAAAAAGTAACATGACAGTTTTTCACACTTTACAACTGTCGCAACATTCCCATGGTCATGTGATTAAAATTTAGATGCTTGACAACTGGTTCATATTTATGCCCCATGGTCATGTGATCCCGCTTTTGTGTTGTGGCCCGTCATAAAATGGGACAAAACCCACTTTTACAAATGTCACATTTAGCAACCTAAATTTTGGGCTCAATTGTGGTCATTAATCGAGGACTACCTGTATTTTTAACAATTAATCCAATACTATTTTTGGCTTATAAGAAAGATATGACTACTTCTAGTTTAGCAGCATTACCTAACATAACAAAAGATACCTGCAACAAAAATTGGAGTTCATTTCTTTCTGATTTCCAATGTTCTGCCTGACACCTAAATTCTTCTTCTGCCACTTTTATGATCTCTGACTCTATCACGTTCTTCTGCTCCTTCTGGCATTCCAAAGTCTCCTTGATGTAGACACAGGTTAAAATGAACTTATCGTAACATACTGCAGGCTTTACATATAGCTTTAAATATATATATACAGAAATTAATTAAAGCTATCAAACATTGTATTGTAGATCCAGGTTATTATTTCCTAATTTTACCAGAGACAGGAGAAAACCATTTTATGAGGTTTCCTGTGCACTCAGTGAATCAGTCGGAATCGATTCTACCTTTATTCAGTTATAGTACAGGTTGTCCTCGACTTACAACAGTTCACTTAGTGACCTTTTGAAGTTACAACGACACTGGAAAAAAGCAACTTATCACCATTTTTCACACTTATGACCGTTGCAGCATCCCCATGGTCATGTGATTTACCTTCGGATGCTTGACAACTGTCTCATATTTATGACTATTGTAGCGTGCCAGGGTCACATGATCCCCTTTTGCGACCTCCTGACAAGCGAAGTCAATGGGGAAGCCAGATTCACTTAGCAACCGTGTTACTAATTTAACAACTGCAGTGATTCACTTAACAAACGTGGCAAGAAAAGTCGTAAAATGGGGCAAAACTTACTTAACCAATTTTTCATTTAGCAACATAAAATGTTGAGCTCAATTGTGGTCGTAAGTTGAGAACTACCTGTACTTAGACTTAAGGAAAAATAATATTTTTTGCTACACTGAAGGGAAAGCGAGACATCTTTCTTTAATAAGCAAGAAAAACTGCCATTGTATCTGAACAAACCAGGGTCCAGGTTTGAAATTCTGCCTTGGGCAAATAATTTACTACAGAGACAGCAACATTGGTAAACATTATTGAATTGCAACTCCCATCATGCCTTTCCTGTAGCACAGGTGGTGCTGATGGGAACTGCAGAGCAAAAACTACTGAAAGCACATACAATGTCAATCTCTGCTTTGTGGATCAGACTAATTTTTAACATGTGAAAAGCCCCCACTCTTTTCTGTCTCTCAACTGACCCTGCTACCTTCAACTACAAATCACTATTTTTTTCTTTCATGAAACATTTGCCTTAAAAATCTGGTACCTTGGACAAGGACTTCCCCACCCAAAAGAACATCAACCTATACTCTCAGATGAGTAGGTTACATTCTCCATCATGAATGTCTTGGAGAAAGCAAGGAATGCAACTTAAAAGAGGACTACACACTAAACCAGGCATGTCCAACCTGTGACCTATTGGCCATGTGTAGCCCTGGACAGCTAATAACGCCACCTCACAAGATAGTACACTTTTAACATTATGTGAGTTATATACATTAACTATATTGTATCTTTTATATATGGCCCAAGAATTCCTCTTCACTCAATGAGGTCCAAGCAAAAGAAAAGTTTGGATACCCATGCTCTAGACCAGTGGTTCTCAACCTGTGGTCAGTGGACCTCTAGGGGGTCCATGAAAGCTTGAAGAAATGTTATTATTATTTAAATCTTGAGTTACATCTTGGGGGTCCATGGCCACAAAGGTTATTTAAAGGGAGCCCACGGTGAAGAAAAGGTTGAAAACCACTGCTTTAGACTTTTCACTGGCCAAGAACCATTAAGACCTCAAGGAACACTGTCGTGTCAAAGAAAAAAAATCAATCTCCCACTTAATCATTTAGCGTTTAGCAGTTTGCTTACCTCTGTGCCCGAAAAGTAAGATTTATTATATTTAGCCAGGAAAACAACCCTGAATTTAAAATATTCCGCCCCCCCATCCTGCGGAGCAAGACAAAGGCTCATCACTCTCTATCACTGTGTTCTAGAAAACATGAAATCATCAATTCGCTTTAAAGGTAAACCCTTTGTCAAAAAGCAAACATTCCTTCAGATGAAGTCGGTTCCAGAATGTTGCAAGTGCCTAAACTTTCCCTTTTCCTTTTCCCACTGAATCTCTCTTCAGTTTGTGTCGTATCTTTTAAACTGCAAGATATATATATATATATATTTTGGAGCCTAAGAAACTTTTTTGTGGAAAAACAGAGCAGAAAATACAGTGCTAATAAGAATATGTGTTTACTTTCTTCTGAATCATAACATTTCTATTAAATACAGCAACAGCCATAGGAGTGGGTCAGAAAAACGACAACTGCACTGCCCCTTTGTACAGATATGCTATGTTGATGCATACCATAGAGCAGAGGTGTCAAACTCAAGATCCGGGGCCTGGATCCGGCCTGCAGAGTGCTTATATCTGGCCCGTAGGGCCGCCCTGGAAACAGTGAAGGACTGGCCTGCAGTGCCTATGCCAGCAAAAACAGAGCTTGGGAGGGCTGTGTGTGGCCCTCCCAAGCTCCGTTTTCACTGGCAGAGGCTTGCAGGAGGCCATCGCAACTGAAAACAGAGCTTGCGTGGACTGTTGGCAGCACTCCCAAGTTCCATTTTCACTGGCAGAGTTGTAGGAGGCTGTTGCAGATGAAAATGGAGTTCGTGAGGGCCGCAAGAGGCACTCCTAATGCCATTTTCACTAGCAGAGGGTTGCAGGAGGCCATCACAGCCAAAAATGAAGCTCACGAGGGCCACGGACAGCACTCCCAAGCTCCGTTTTTGCTGGTACAGGGTTACAGGGGGCCGTCGCAACCGAAAGGGAACTCAGGACCCCGTTTTTACAGGAAGAGCACTTGGACCACCACAGGCGCCCCTGACATGAGTGATGTCGAGCTGGCCACGCCCACCCTGGCCACGCCCACCCCGGCTCCCCAAGGTCAAACACAACCCTGATGCGGCCCTCAATGAACCCCTGCCATAGAGCAATGTTTCTCAATCTTGACCATTTGAAGATGGGTGGACTTCAGCTCCCAGAATTCTGTGCTAAGCCCTGCCCCTTTGTACATACATGCTATGTTGACACATACCATAGAGCAGTGTTTCTTGACCTTGATCACTTGAAGATGGGTGGACTTCAGCTCCCAGAATTCCCCAGCCAGCTATGCTTGAGGATGATGGTTATTATTGAAGCTCTATACTATGGCAGTGTTTGCCTTAACCACTAGACCAAACTGGCTGGCTGGGGAATTCTGGGAGCAGAGTCCATCCATCTTCAAATGTTAAAGTTGAGAAATACTACCATAGAGTATAAAGCTCCAATGATAACCATTATCATTAGTCATGAACTCCCTGAAGACACCACTAAATAAAGGCTTACCTTCAAAATATCATCCAATCTCATCCTTTCCTTCAAAAGGGTTTCGTATTCAGCATGACAGGTACTAATAAGCAACTCCTTTTCTGATAACTCATTGATAAATCTTCGCTGTTTTTCATCCCACTGACATTTATTGATGTGAAATGTTTTCTCTGCCTCATTCAATTTCTGCTGAAGAGCTCTGATGGTTTCTGTTGAAAAGAGATGCAAAGTGATTCTCAAATACAATTAAAATGTGAACTAAAGTAGCATAGGTTCTTCTTCTACAATATGCAAAAAGCAACAAACCAAATATTTTACAATGAACATTGCAGTAACACTTCTATTAAAAACAACAATCCTTTCAAATTAGTCATTTTACATTAACAGCACAAAAAACAGGTTAAACGCAATTTCTATCAATGAAGACGTTTTGTTATATATATTTGTTACACCAAAGAACTAGTTTGGTCTAGTGGTTAAGGCATCAGGCTAGAAACTGGGAGAACCAAGAGTTCAAATCCTGCCTTAGCCATGAAAGCCAGACCCTGGGTCAGTCACTCTCTCTCAGCCCAACCCGCCTCACAGGATTGTTGTAGGAGGAAGGAATATTAGATACAAATAAATAAAATACTCAGGACAATATACTATCCCAAATGATAATTTTGTAAATAATCTATGAATATAAATCTATATTTAAGGCTACAAATCTAGCCTTAAAACACCTACCAAGTACTTTGTTTTCTACAAACTCTTGCCTACTTGTTTTAATAACGGTCTCCTTAAAGTATTTAAGTCACAGCCCTTAAACCAATGAAATTAAAATGTCAATGTATAAATCTTGAAGCTATCCCTAAGTAGCTGACAGTAAGATATGTTAGACAGATACTGTCCTACAATGTCTTGTTAAGAACACAGTAAGACAGCTAAACACGTACATATTGGGGGCAATCTACAGCCCTAACAAGGAACATGTACCTTTTTTACATAAACATTTTACATTTTACATTAAACAATTGCAGGAATGCAGGAATAGACAATTAATACTGGTCAGGAAAAAGAATGTAAAATTTAATGGATTTATAGAAAAGAGTAAATCTGGGGGGGGGGGAATGCTACTAGTTATATGTAAATTATGAATTTGCTTAACTGGCATCAGTTTATTATAGTTGGAAAACAAATAATCCACTAGCTATTATTTAAAGTTGCTATTCAGCCAAGTATACAACATAATCATGATGTTAATATCTTTTTAATTAGGTAGTAATGAGCACCCAACAGAATCACAATAATTTCAAAATTATGTACCAGTTCTGCAAAGACTTGGAGACCAAATATTTTCCCATCTTTAATTTATATAGACACTGACTCTCTTGTTATTAAAAACAAATGATATTACTGAGAAATTTTTAAGAAATCCAGAAATATTTCCAAGTTAATAAGCAGGTAGGAATTGAAACATGTATAATATAGGATGCTATGAAGCTACTTATAAATATTACTCTATTAAACATAAGCAAGTAAAAGGAAAAATGAAATGGACACAAGATAAATAATAATTCTGATATATTTACTGCATTAAAGTATAACAGATATTAGTGATGGGTAATAAAATATTACTAAAAATATAAGGTTTAGTAAATGTAGATATTACAAATGTCATTTTGATGAATCATTTTTCTAAACTGTTAGCACCTGCTGTTAGAAAACAAAATAAAATTAAAAAATGAATGTATCACTGATACAAAGAGACCAAGAAAAAATGTAGTTAAATGTAGTTAAATGAAGTTAGAAATTAAATTATTACATTGCATTTTAAATAAAAATAGACTCTAAGTTCAGAATCCATGAAACTGACTATGAAAATGTGTCAAACAGTTTAAAAACTCTAAATCTGATAAGTTAAGTAAGGAACATAATAATGATTTTAACCAAACAATCAGTAATGGTAACAAAATGGGAAAGACCCAGGAGATTCAGACTTGAATATTATAAGGTGTTCCTAAAATAATAACTCCCTATTTATGTCAGGAAAACACTGTTAATGAATTATGTTCATAGGGGAAATGTTCACAAATATGTTCATTATTTATTGTAAATATTCTGAATTTTACCTTGCAGCTGTTCTATTTGTTTGTTTGCTCCACCTAATTTTTCTTCTGATGAATACCGTTCTATACCAACTTCTTTCCTTGCTACAGCTAATTCATACTCCAGACTTTGTCGGACAGCTTCGCTCTTCTCAACTTCTGCTCGCAGTTTTGCAATCTGGCTTTCATAATTTGATAGCTATAAATGAAATAATGTTTTTTTAAAAATTTACACGTAACTACTCATAAATTATTTTTTGAATCCTCATATTATGTAACTCTTTACACTCAGATGCCCTTGAAACAAATTAGGTTGAAGGGTTTGTGAAAATCATTTGAATTTTCCTTTTTTTCCCCTTCTTTCGCCTATTGTTAAGATGCCAAAATGCCTTTACATGACTGTTAAATTGCCTACTTGAAAATTAATATATTTACTTGAAAACATTACAAATCCATAAAAATCAAAACAAAATCTTGAATGGTATGTCCTCCTCTCTGCAGCGTGTTTCCCCTTCAGGAATAAAACAATTGATGAATCTCCAGTCTAGAAATAAAGCTGTTGCGCTCCAAGCTTTTGGATTTGAACAATAATGCATAGATAGAAATGATAGTCTTCTTGATGCCTTTAAATGGAGAAAGGTTTTCCAATGATAGACGGTTTTAGTTTGTCATATCCTGCTACAATAGCTGCAGACAAAAGCATGTATTGATATTTCACAGCCTTAAAAGCTTGCATTGTCTTTTCCTCTTTGGAAGTGTATATTCTTTCTAACGGTTCTCTTCCAGAACAATTCTGTGCCATCAAAGCTAAGGATCTACTGTGCTGTTTCATCAATTTCATTGATAGCTTCTTTTAACATCAGGATGCAGGTCTTTGCTGCATTTCTATTACCACCAGCAACTTCACAATTCACTTTCACGTTCTGAAAATTAGAACGTGAAAGTCTAAGTCTATTAAATTACCGCAAAGTTTGCATAAACTTCATCATACTTCCGTTCACAATGTCCGTAACTTGTTCACTTCAAATGTTCATTTCATTTGAATGCTGCTTTGTTAGCTGATTTTAAATTCAAACTTTTTACTTGTTAATTGTTGAGGTGTTTTCTTCACTGTTGAATTAACGAGGTTTACAGTAGCTCATATACAATGGAAGATAGGCTTTGCATGCCAAGACTCTTTATTATTTTCACTTTCTGCTCTAAATCATTTTATAAGGTAGTCCTTGGTTACTGACTAGCCTATTTAGCTACTGTTCAAACTTACCACAGTGCTGAAAAAGTAGGTTTACAACCAGTCCTTGAACTTACAATAGTCCCAAGATCACATAATCTCCATTTGCAATCTTCACAGCCATGTAAAGTGAATCGGGAAGCCTGCAGTAACTTGCAAGTCGTAGTAAACGTAATGCTGCATTGAACAACTGCAAGTAATTTTCTTAACAACCACGGTGGAACTGGCATCATAAGTTGGACATGGGCATGTGATGTTTCACTTAACAACTGCATTGCTTAGCAATGGAGATGCTGGTCCCAACTGCAGTTGTTAAGTGAGAACTTACCAGCCAGGCCTATATTGCATGTTCCCTTTCCAGTTATCACTGCAATGCAGTTCAGTGTGAAATAACATTGGAAATTGCTCTCTTTTAAAATATTCCACTTTTGAAAATTGGGGAGCTTATTTTAGCACCCCAACTTTATAAGGACTGCGGGAGATTATCCATACATATTTGTGAAGAAGATAGGTAGCTTTTTGAAGCTATTTTTCTGGGTTGTTGGGGTTTTTTTACATGGGAAAGATTAAACGTAGGAAGAGGAGGCTTCAGGGAGGCAAAGAGCTTCTATTCCTATATTTAAAGCCACCGCAAAGCCTAGAAAACATACAAAAATCAAAAAATCAAATTTTCCTCATTTTGCTGCTGAATTTCTGCAGAACAATCTCAATGAGTTGGAAGCTGCATGCAGCTTTCAGGCTAGTCATCCATTGAGGAGAAATGCATTATCTCCAGCCTCCTTCCAAGTCCAACAGGAATTATATTACAAGCAAGATGGAAATTACAGCGGGAATCTGACTGAGTACATAATTAACTCCACGAGCCCTAGAGAATTTTTGACTTGTATTTCTTAAACAACAACCCCCTTACATTCAGCTTTGGTTGTAAAAGCTCAATAATCCTATGTTTATTAAGATCAACATCTTAAACAGTTCATACTGATTAATACCTTTTGGGCAGTGATGGCTTCAGGGTTTAGTGATTGTGGTCTAGAAAACAGATTTATTGACATTTCCTGGCAGCTGTGGATGGCGCCTGTAGCGATCCCAGTGAAACATCAAGAAATCTGTTTTCTAGACCACAATCTCTAAACCCTGAAGCATAATGCTGCCAAGAGATACGGGTCATGAAAACCTACACCAGTATATAATGCCGTTTCTATTTCTTTTGAATAGTCTAAGTCATCTAAGCCTTAGAGTGTTAAGAATCTCTAGTCAACACTGTATAAATACTGCTGTATCAAAATAACATAATGCATTGTATAATACTGTATAATAAAACAAATTTTATTAAAACAATTTTATAAATAAAGAACAATAAAACTATTGCCAGGGACTCCAATGTGAAAAGCAAATTATGTTCAACAATTTTTTTTTTTAAATGCTAGAAGCACGTTTACCTTAGAAGACTCACTAAGGTAGATTATTGAGTTCTTTTAATCTCATACAACCTATCATATGTTTTTTAAAAAAATAAATGAAGTTTTATTCCCATGAGAATTATACCCATATTCTGGTTTCTCATTTTTTAAAAAAAGAGGTGGAAAAAAATCCAAGGGGAAAAAAAAAAGAAACATTCGGAAGTATTTTAAATATGGCTTTCCATTTATTTATTTATTTATTTATTAGATTTTTATACCGCCCCCTCTCCCGAAGGACTCGGGGCGGTGCACAGCCAAAGTTAAAAAACATACAATATAAACAATTAAAATACGTTTAAAACAGAATTAAATCTAAAATGGCTCCCCAATTTAAAATGCCTTACCCATACCCCTATAAAAAGACGAATTTAAAATTTAAAAATTTAAAATTTCCACATTTAAAAAGGGGGAAGATTTAGGCCAGGCCAGCTTGATAAAATAGAAAAGTCTTAAGCGCGCGGCGGAAGGTGCGCAGATCCGGGATCCTACGTATCTCCGGGGGGAGCTCGTTCCAAATCGTAGGTGCCCCCACAGAGAAGGCTCTCCCCCTAGGGGCCGACAGCCGACATTGTTTGGCCGACGGCACCCGGAGGAGCCCCTCTCTATGGGAGCGTACTGGCCGGTGGGAGGCTATTGGTGGTAGCAGGCGGTCCCGTAAATAACCAGGTCCTAAGCCATGGAGCGCTTTAAAGGTGATAACCAGAACCTTGAAGCGCACTCGGAAGACCACCGGGAGCCAGTGCAGCTCGCGCAGGAGAGGTGTCACATGGGAACTCCATGTCGCTCCCATCACCACCCGCGCGGCCGCACTCTGCGCCAGTTGGAGCCTCCGAGTGCACCTCAAGGGGAGCCCCATGTAGAGAGCGTTGCAGTAATCCAGACGAGAAGTAACGAGGGCATGAGTGACTGTGTGTAGGGAGTCCCGATCTAGATAGGGACGCAACTGGCGGATCAGGCGAACCTGATGAAAAATCCTCCCGGACACGGCCGTCACATGCTCTTCTAACGACAGCCGTGAATCCAGGAGGACACCCAAGTTGCGAGCCCTATCCGTGGGGGCCAATGATTCGCCCCCAATAGTCAGCGATGGCATTAGCTGACTATATCGGGACGTCGGAAACCACAGCCACTCGGTCTTGGATGGGTTGAGCCTGAGCCTGTTCCTCCCCATCCAGATCCGTACGGCCTCCAGGCACTGGGACATCACTTCAAGGGCATCGTTGGGGTGATCCGGGGTGGAGATGTACAGCTGGGTGTCGTCAGCGTACTGATGGTACTCCACCCCAAAACCACGGATGATCTCGCCCAGCGGCTTTACATAAATGTTGAACAAAAGGGGCGAGAGGACCGATCCCTGCGGCACCCCACATATGAGGGGCCTCGGGGTCGACCTCTGCCCCCCTGTCAACACAGACTGCGACTGGTCGGAGAGAAAGGAGGAGAACCACCTTAGTACGGTGCCTCCCACCCCCAACTCTTCCAACCGGTGCAGCATGATACCATGGTCGATGGTATCAAAAGCCGCTGAGAGATCTAACAGGACCAGGACAGAGGAGCAGCCCCTGTCCCGAGCCCTCCAGAGATCATCAACCAACGCGACCAATGCTGTATCCAGGCCTGAAACCCGACTGGAACGGATCCAGATACGACGCTTCATCCAGGTACTGGGGAAGCTGTCCCGCAACCACACTCTCAACAACCTTCGCCACAAAACGAAGGTTGGAGACTGGACGATAATTAGCCAATATTGCCGGGTCCAGGGAAGGCTTCTTGAGGAGGGGCCTCACCACCGCCTCCTTAAGGGCGGCGGGGAAGACATCCTCACCCAATGAAGCATTTATAATCCCCTGGAGCCAGCCTCGCGTCACCTCCCGGGAAGCCAGCACTAACCAGGAGGGACACGGGTCCAACAAACATGTGGTCGCGTTCAATCTACCCAGAATCCTGTCCACGTCATCTGGGGTCACAGGATCAAACTCATCCCAGATAACAGTCTCAAGACCTGCCTCCGTCACTCTCGCTGGATCTACCCAGTCAGAGTCCAGACCTTCCCGAATCTGAGTGATTTTGTCATACAGATACTGAACAAAGTCCTCGGCTCTTCCCTCCAAGGGGTCCTCCCGCGCTTCCTGGTGGAGCAGGGAGCGGGTCACCCTAAACAGGGCGGCCGGGCGATTATCTGATGACGCAATAAGAGCAGCAAAATGCGTACATTTTGCTGCTTTTATCGCCACTAGGTAAGTCCTAATATGGGATCTAACCAGTGTCCGGTCCGATTCAGAAAGACTAGCTCTCCAACTACTCTCTAGGCGTCTTTTCCGGCGCTTCATCTCCCTCAGCTCCTCGGTAAACCAAGGAGCAAGGCGAGATCCGCGCCGGGTCAGAGGCCGCAAAGGCACGACTCGATCCAGGGCCCCAGCGGCCGCCCTATCCCAGGCGGCCACTAGGTCTCCAGTCGAGGCGTGAGCCAGAACCTCAGGAATTGGCCCAAGCTCCGTCTGGAACCTATCGGGTTCCATCAGGCGCCTGGGGCGGTACCATCTTATCGGTTCCGCCTCCCTGCAGCGGGGTGCCGCGGTACGAAGGTCAAGGCGAAGGAGAGAGTGATCCGACCATGACAAGGGCTCGATGACTACATCCCCTATCTCAAGATCACTCAACCACTGTCCAGAGACAAAAAGCAAGTCCAGTGTGTTTCCCCCAGTGTGCGTAGGGCCATGAATTAGTTGGGTCAGATCCATGGCCGTCATGGAAGCCATGAACTCCCGAGCCACCTCAGACGTCTCGCCCACGGACGGCAGGTTGAAATCCCCCATGACCATAAGTCTGGGGGTATCAACCGCCACCGCAGCAATAACGTTGAGTAGCTCAGGCAGGGTTGCTGCCACGCGGCAGGGAGCCAGGTACGTGATCAGCAAGCCCATCTGAACCCCATGGCCCCACTTCACAAGGAGGGACTCACAACCAGCTGTCTGAGGTACAGTGGTCTCCCTGGGCCTAAGGCCTTCTCTAATAATAAACGCTACTCCCCCGCCCCTCCCTTGTGACCTCGGCTGATGGAATGCGCGGAAGCCTGGTGGGCACATTTCTACCAGAGGGACCCCTCCCTCCGGGCCCAACCAGGTCTCCGTAATACCCGCCAGGTCCGCTCCCCCCTCCTGAACAAGATCACAAATGAGGGGGGCTTTATTTACTACGGACCTGGCGTTGCACAACATCAGACGAAGGCCCGGGCCGTGAGGATCTGTGCAACCTGGCAAACGGGTGGAGCCTTGGGGGCCGGAGCACCCTACCGCTTGGAGACAGCGGGTGCGTGCTCCCTTAACATGATATGGCCCCCTGCTCCCACCATATCTACCCCTCCCACTCACAGTACTGATGGTAAAAACACAGTCCGAACAAGCTCGACCCCCTCCGTTGCCCCCGGGTCCCCCACCCGCCCCGCCGCGCGTCGTGGCCGGGCCCGACCCTCCCCTTGGTGGGTTATCCCCCAAACCCACGCCCCTAATTCCAATACCACCCCCCTCCCCCCTCCCCAAACCCCTTAAAAGGTTAGACATAGACAATTTTAAAAAACCCCGCAACCCCCTCTTTGCGACATGCCACCTCTCGGGGTTCCAAAGCCCGTCATCGAGGTAGGCCCTCGATAGAGTGGAGGGCCAAGCCTGCGAGAGGGGGGAGTCTCGCAGACCAAGAAGCTCCGCTGCTGAGTACAATTTGGTCATAGTGGCTCGCCATGACCATATCCTAAGGGTCCTAAAAGGACAGGGAAGAAGGTAGGGAAATGGGGAATCTCACACATAATTCACAGGACCAAGTCCACTGTCCCCTCACAACAGAGGACACAGTCACAATCCACAACGACCACAATCCAAGGGGGAAAATCGATCCAACCACCCTCTCACGGTGATTAGGTCAGCTGGTCCGCCCCCATTTGTGGTGAAGTGGCAGCAATAGTGTCAGTATATCCAGTGTCCAGGGATCAGGTCCAAAAAAACCGCCCTCTCACGGCAGTTGGTCCGATGGTCGGGTCCCCACCGCTGGTAAAGTGCTTATGTGTGAATACATCCCGATTCAGCCCTCAGGGGCCCCAACACCAGGCCACCCTCTCACGGTGGCCAACTGGTGTCCAGCCCTCTTAGCCGAAGGGATGCAGCTATGGACCGACCTCCAATTTTCCATAGCCCTCTCCACAGTCAGGGGGTTCAGCTGGTAGTGAGAACATAGCGGAAGTGAGTCCCACCGGCTAAAGTTGGTCCCCGTGGGCCCGGTCTTAAAAGAGAGCGCTGGGGAGAGACAAATGAGGCAGAAGTGGGGCAGTTGTTTCAAGTCCCCAACCTCCCGCACAACCACAGTTTGAGGCCGCCTAAGGCCTGGGAAAAAAAAAAAGTCAGACCAGGTCCTTTTCGCCCCAGCCATGGTTGCAGGTCGCCCGGTCTTATTTAATTCTCGTTGGTTCATTGCCCCCCCAACTCCTAAACTCCGACTCCAGCTCCAGGAGCTCCAAGGGGGGGGCACCAACGCCCTCCGACCGCCGGCTGCCTCCGCCGCCATCGCCATCGCCGCTGCGCCATCGTCTGGCATCCCAGAGATCTTCGGGGGTGCCCGGCACGTCTTGTAGCTCTTCGGGCAACCCCCCCCGGGCTTAGAAACCCACTGCGTAGCGGCGCCCCGGCGCCTGGACGGCCTCCAGCCTCGGAAAACGCCGCCGACGCCCAGCTGATCGGCCCGGCGTCGGCTCCCGACATCGCGCTGTCCTCTCTGCTCTGCTCAGCCACGGAGGAGAAAAAACCCTCTCCGTGCTGGCAGAGAGCTCCCCCGGCCAGTCCTGGGGGTCATAGCTCCTCCGAACGACCCCAAAGGGCCCAAAAGGTAGGTCGGCGCCCCATCCTCAAATCGCGGTCCCAGCGGGCGCCGCCATCTTGGGCATGCGCAGAGTAGTAATTGTTCTGACTACTACGCAGAGTAGTAATCCATGTTCTGACTATGACTTAAAAGTGCTTTGGATCTCATGAAGCACAGTACCTCTGGCACTCATTAAAGCAGCTTCCTCTTTTAGGCTTTTGTGTGAGCCTGCAAAATGAAAAAACACTATCGCTGCTCTAAGAGATGTAGTAACTTTAATACCACAAAGACTGAATTGGGACAAGATTAAGAGAAGTTCTTTTAAATCAGGGTCCAAGAGTGCACAAGTTTAATACAAATCCCTTCATTAGCATTATTGTGGAAGACTGATGTAGTCCTTTAGATCAGGGGTCTCTAACCTTGGCAACTTGAAGCCTGGCGGACTTCAACTCCCAGAATTCTGGGAGTTGAAGTCCACCAGGCTTCAAGTTGCCAAGGTTGGAGACCTCTGCTTTAGATACATCAGAAATGTGGCAAGTTGGAGAAGGCCATCCATCCTTCAACATCAACAGGATGAGTAGTTTGTATAAGAATGTTGCACACCCAGCCCGACAACAATGAAATTGTTACCTCTGCATTATGCTTAGCAGTTATGTCAAGTTTATCTTTCTTGGCTTGATGGAGTTTCCTTCTTAGATCTTCCTTTGTTTCCATATCAGCTTCACTGTGCTTGTGGAGAAATGTCTTTCCAAAGTTCCTGTTTAAAAATACAAGGGCTTTTCATCACGAATGGTCTCAGTCATACCAGCTCTGAATTTTCAAATAATCGAGGCAGCAAGGTTGAATTTCTTACTCAGAACTAAATCCATTCAATTTATAAGATTAGTTTCTAAGGCAATATACTCTGGAGGTGGCTATTAATGGAACTGTTTTGCTTCCAGTTCACAACCACTGCATTCAAGAATGTATCTGAAGCTACCTACTTCTGCGTCTGCAGTTCACTGAAGGACATTTTAAAGATTATCAACTTTTTGTATTTAATTCTAACTGACTCTACTGATTTAAAAATTCGGCATACACACACACACACACACAGGGTTGTGAGTCATCCTGAAAAATGAAGGCAGGGTAGAAATAAACACAAATTATGCCACTCATGATAAATTTTAATTTTAATAAAATTAAAAACAATGTTTATTTTGTTCTACTCTACTTAGAAAAATATGGCAGCATTAATCATTAATAATGCATTTCTAATAATTTTGTAGAAGGGGAAAGTCCAGGAGGAATGGCTTATCATGATAACTGCAACAGAATAAAATATTTCGTGTGCACAGCTTTTAAAGTATAGATATTTTGCATTTTGACAGCCCCCATACATTCATTTAATGAGAAACAGAGGGAGATGTTGACTGGGTTCCTTGATGCCGAGGGAAAATAAGTTTACCCTGACAAACCTAGCCTCAACTGTAATTACTATTAATTCATAATTACTGGAAGATGCACACACACAACTCTCTTAATGTTATGTTTTCAGGCACCAAAATATAAAATATATGAAAGTTGCATATAATTTTTAATTAACAAACCTTATTCAGCTTCTCAAATAAAAGGGAGAAGTTCACAAAACAAGATGAGATCTTATATCTAAGTTACTGAGGTAACTATAGCAACCACTCCAAGGGAATAACAAAGGGTTTTTTTTTTCCCTTGCATTGACAGTTGAGGAAGTGTGATAAAATACCCATTTTTTTTAATATAATATACCATAGACGGAAAACAAAGCAACTTTTTAAAGTACTGCATCCACTTTTCATATAACATAGGAAGTGACTGGGGGAACAATTCAGAAATAAAAACAATGATACAGATATGACATGATAGTAAGCAGGAAAATAAAAATATAAACATGATAAAACAAGAGGAAAAGCCAAGCTGCCCCATTTAAAAAAAAAAAAACCTTAATTGTCAGTAGGCAATATACAAAGTTTAAAAAAGATTTCATGAAATATCACATCTTGAAGAGAAAATGGAAACAAACTTCTGAAGGGGACTAAGTACATTTGTCGGAATAATTTCAATCTCACAGTTGAAATGGTCCTGCTCATTGGAATGGAAGCTGCAATTTTATCCATTTTGTTACCCTAATAGTTGCCATTGTATTTGGTAAGTAAAATACAGAATTTGGAAATTAAATTACCTTTTTGCTTTGATCAGTGTTTTGTTAATTAGCAAAACTGGATTGAAAAACCATCAAAACCGAATATATGTAGGGGGGGTTATAGTATATGTTTATATGTATGTGTATATATCAGTATTTTCCTATTCTTAAAGGGATTGCAGAAATGCTTTATCAAGGATGTTGTCTTAGATACATTTATAGTACAATCCTATATTTGTGTGTTATTTCCAACCAAAACTTGCTAGTGATTTTGTGGTGCAGGTGTGAGGAGTTACTTTTAAAAGCAACTACAGTAAGCTAACACAACCCTACAGAAAGCCGAACTTCCGCTAAGATATCAGCACTATGGATGGTTTAATTATCTGGTGGCTATTGCAGTAATATTACTGCAAACTATGAAATCTGAAATTATGAAGTATTAACAGTATGATTACATGTACATTCTTAATTGCAATCTGTACTAAACATTTTCCCCCAAATATGTATTTCCTACAGTTCACATTCTATTAGAAATTTCATATCACAGAACTAGAAAATGGCAGAAATTTGCATGGTCAAGTGTACTATTCAGAGAATAGAAATTTTCATAACTGTATTTTTTGTTAATTATAGGAATCAGACTCACCGTTTCATTTCAGAGACTGAGTAATTCACTTGAGAATCCATTACAACTAATTTTCTGCTTTATGTTCTCTGAACATACAATGCTATTTTCATAGGTAAAATTGTTTGCACCACAAGATTTCAAACATCACTTGTTTTCCAACTTCTTGAAGTCACATTAAAACCTACAATACACAGATTTAAATAAACATCTCAGTCACACCATTTTTGCAATAATGTATTTGGATTTAATCACAAATACTAGAATTCTTTGTTATTAAAGTATATATTCAATAGTTTACTTAAAGGCAGCAATGGTAATCCAAAGAGTCATAAAATGAACTTTAATTTTCTTTACTAATTTTATTATTTCCATCTCCACTCATCTTCATGTTACAAAAATAGATTATAGGATTAAGAAACAGCTTAAGAAATAAAAAATAGGTTAAAGAAAAATATAAATCTTGTTAGGTCTTTAAAACTAATCGACATTTGGGATGCACTCAGAAGTACCTTTTTGAATAGTAGGTTGTGTTTCTAATTTTCTTATTTTGCCACTACAATCAATAAATTAGCCAATGTGGTTGTAGAAATTAAAATGTTGGACCAAGACTGGACAGACCATCCCTAAACACAGGAACTTGCTCCCCCTCAGACCTACCTACCACAAGGTTATTATTGTAGGGATAAAATGCAGATTCTGGTGCAAGCTACTTTGAGTCCTGAAGAAAACATGGGATATAAATTTAGGAAATAAAATAAATATGCTAGTCCCATTGTTCAGTTTGAAAAAAGCAACGAAAGAAATTGATAGTGGCAACATAATTTAACAAGTGGTTCCCAATTCACTGGTTAAAACTTTTCTGTAATAGTACACCAGAGTTGGAAGGGACATTGGAGGTTTTCTAGTCAAACTCCCTGTTCAAGCAGGAGACCTTATACCATTCTGAACCAATGGCTCTGTAATCATTTCTTTAAAAATTCCAGTGATGGACCCATCATGCCATCCAGCTGTACAGCTCCCATTATCCCTATCTGTCTTCTGGTTGGAGATTTTGAGAAGGTCAGTACCTCCAAAGGATTCCAATTTGGAGTATCTTGGCTGCAATTGTTCAAAAAATTTTGCAGTAAACTGGGATTCAGTGATAACTCTCTCTCATAGTTTGGGAACCCTGGTCTAACGGGTGTGAATACAAGGTGTGTGTGAGTTCAAGATGATCTTGAAGAAAGTATATCAACAGCTGCTGTGTAAACATCAGTTTACCCTTGAAAGGGAACGAGAAACTCAAGATTGCTCCACCTTGATCCTCTCTAATATGGAAGGAGGGCGGGAAGTGGGGGGGGGAGAATATGTCAAATTATCAAGACTCAGTTATTACCCAGTGCAACAATAATGTGGCATTTTTGGGATCTTTGGGATGTCTGTTTCCTGACCCAGCCAACCTCAAACGGCTGATAGGGTGGAACTGTGGATACAACCCATCTCCCTAATGTTTGCTAAATGGACGAATGCCAAAATCATATCCAGTTAAAGGGTCACATCATTCCTTTTTGCCATCAGGCTGCTCTCAACTTCATTCTCATGCTCAAGTCAAGTTGCTTAGCAACAGGTCTTATTTATCTTATTTTTAAATGGTTGAAACAAATCGGAACCATCTTTAAATCAACTGGTATAGAGTAAGATTTTATATCATCCAACAGGAAAGCACCTTTACAAGAGAGGCAAAAGGTGACATTTGTACGTTGTCAAGTTTCTATCGTTTATATAGAGCAAGTTCACATCGGGGAGGACTCAAGATAACTCGAAATAACTTCTTCACACCTAAGACCCTAACTCATAGTTTTTGAAAAACTGCAAAGGGTTCAACAAGTTGCAGTTTTCTCATTATACTGTCTCAGGGCTACGCAAGACTCCACAAGTGAATTTATATTACTTTCATCCTGCTTCCTATAAACGAGTATTCCTCCTTATAAGGGCAACAACCGTTGCAGAATTTGCCGGATTTACCGCTGTTTCACATCTCCCTGATCAATCCGGATTAACCGACGGAGATTTGCAATACATCTTCGGTGTTTCTGTTTGTCTTCAGCCCAAACACAATATTCCTCCTCCTCTTGGTTTCCAACTCTTCCCTCCTACCAATCTACCACCATGGTCGAAATCTGCCGCCCTCCCATCTTCGTACCTGTTTGCCGCGCCTGTATTTGAAAGCAGGAATCATGAGATCGCCAAGCTATCGGATATGAACAATCTGCAAGGCACCGGGGTTTTTTTTCTGGGCGGGCTTTAGGACCCAGAGAGTAACGGGAAAGCCCGGACATTCATTTTAGCTTCAGACTGACTTTACAACGGCTTTTTCCGGTTAGAGAGCAACTACTAGCTGTTCGCTCAGGGGCTTCACGTCGTCTTCCGGTCTCAGACTACCCATTGGAAGAATGTGAAATTGTGACGTAATGCGTTCTAAACGGGAGGATTATTCGCCCGCACTCTGTTTGCTTCAATCAGCTAAACAGGGCATGCGCTAAAGGCGTGTGTTGTAAACAGTTTGCTCCCGCTTTGTTTGCCGCTTTAAGAAATTATAATATAGGCGTTGTTAACGGGTTGACGCTAATAATGGATGGGGAGAAAAATAGAAGCGTGAGTTGTCTCTGCAGTCCTAAGCACTTTAATACTATGCACGGGTACTAAAAGTTTAGCTTCCTGGATTCAGTGGGATTTATTTCCAAATTGTTTTAGGTATTGCAATTCATTTTTATTAAATCACAATTGTTAATATTCAAAATAAAAAATAAATATTTGATTTACTAGACTCACTACTCCTCAAAGAACTGGGGGAGGTTGTGGCTGGGGGAGCATTGCATAGCTTCATGTTATGCATCAGTTGTACTCCTTTGATCAGGAGGCTTCACTGGTAGTCCCTCAGGTCCTAGTCACCTCCAGATTGGACTACTGTAATGCAGCTTTACATGGGGCTGCCCTTGAAGAGTATCCAGAACCTTCAACTGGTGCAGAATGCAGAGGCGCAGGCTGTTAGTGTACTCCTTGAAGAGCACATATAATGCCTCAGCTTCATAAACTGTTGGTTCCAATCTTTTTCAGGCCCAATTCCAGGTGCTGCCTTTCCCCAGTTATATCAGCCCATCCCATTAGCTCTGGTGGAGAAGGCGTGTTACGAGTTCCATAGGCCAGGAACTCATATTTGGTCTCAGGAGACCAGCCTTCTCTCTGCCATGGCACCCACCTTACACAACATTCTCCCCACAAAGTTAGGCAACCTTCAACCCTGCAATGGTTTAGAGCGGGTTATATCATCAGACCTGGGGGTCCCTTGGAAACATACAATCTTAAATGGCTCCACTGTGGTTGATATTTTTGCACTCTCGGGGCTTTATTTTAAAATGATACTTTTCTCATTTTAATATGTTTTTGTTGTTTTTTTAATCTATGTCATTTTATTCTATTGTTGTACACTGCCCAAAATCACTTTGTATGATATAATATAAATCTGATTAATAAAATATTCAAAAATAAAAATGACTGAAAGCAGCCCGAGTTTCCTAGAAAACAGCATCTTGACCAAATCACATCAAAATTGAAAAAAATAAAAATCCACAGTGGCCCAGTCAAAATAAGAACCATCACAGAAGTGGTACTTCATATACTCATTTTATGCATTCATATAGAAAGGGAGAGGTATATATATAAAAAAAACCAAGGAAAAATAACCACAAATGGAGCAATCCATTTTCGGCTCACTATTGCATCCTGTAGTACTTGTGTCTACATCAGAAGAAAGGATTAACTTCAAAATTTCTTCTGCCCAGGACCAAACAGTATGGAAAGTTAGGGTTTAGGTGAATTAACAAACAACAAATCTTAAGTTAAAATAGTGGTTAAATTGCTTCATCTTAATATCTGACTTTAAATGACAACCTACCTTTAAAATGACACTACTTCAGTCTCTTAATCAAGATTGTCACAGAAAAAGGAACAACTCCAAAATTAAGGACTGACTATTCCTGGCCTATTCCTGGAGGAATCAGATATAAAATGGAAATTGTGAAAATAGAGGAAGCTATACCTTACTGTTAGTTTTTAAGGAAACACAATAGTCATTACAATATAGGTTTTCAGTGCATTCTTGTACAAAGACGGAAATCATTGCTGCTGAAATAGCTTTTGTTTCAGAAGCAAGATGAATAACAATAGATATCAATTCATTTAATCTAGGCTATAATTTCCCATCAAAAGTTAACATAATGAAATAAAACTTTCAGAAACAATATTCCCGAAGTGTAGTCCGTATAATGGAATTATTAAATTTACTTAATTGCCTCGTTCATATGAATGCAATGAAATTAACCAATTTACAAAATCCACTGATATGAGTAGGATGTAGATATAGTATACAAGCACAAAATATAACATAAGCATAAATACAATAGATATATAACATAAGCACAAATACATTTTTTTTAAAAAAATGAGCATTCAAACCATTCAAGAGTTCTATATGACCAACAGATTCAATTTTATTAGTAATAATTTAAAACATATTATTTTGTTTCTTGTTCTGTAGAACTGACTCAATTATGTGGATTGTACTAAGTAATTGTGCAGTATATTCTTCTACTCTTTTCCTGTTTTGAAGATGGTGCTATTGGAAACTGATGGAGAAAGGATACAAGGTTGAAGATAGAAAAAAAAGTGAAAGAAAAATGAAAAGAAAACCATTTTTAATTGTCAGAGTTGGTATATAATCTTGACTCCTGTAAGCATGTTTTACAATACAGTCTAATCCTGGGAGATATTTCTCTTACAGCAAGAACATTTATCATTTTTAAAAGAATAGAATCAATAGTTTCAAAGGGTTTTTTTTGTACCCAAAGCAATTTAGCTCAAATCAAAAAGTTTTCCCTGTGGGGTGAAAACATTAGCAAAACTGTAAAACAGCTTGTGGATACTATTATACCTGTTTTCCTTTAAATCTGCATTTGAACTAGCCTAGGAGAAAGATAAGTTTACTTTTATTATTCAAAACTAAGCACACAAGAAACTAAGCTGCTCCAGTTTTTTCCCTAAAAAAGAGTCATAATAGTACAGAGCAGTGATCCCAGCAAATAATGTGAGACAGCTCTAATCTGTTTATATCCCTAAAACCGTTCCTGTAAAACATAAATTCAAAATTGCTCTAACAGTACTGTTTTTTCTGTATCCAATCTGGAAATCTAGACATTCAGATAGTTGAAAGCACTAATTTTAGGTGGCTCAGTGGCTAAGACACTGAGCTTGTCGTTCAGAAAGGTCAGCAGTTCGGCGGTTTGAATCCCTAGTACTGGTCTCCTGCGTGAGCTGGACTAGATGACCTCCAAGATCCCTTTCAACTCTTACTGTTAAATGCATTATGTTTGCATTTAATGAAGTAATTTATGAATGGATTATTATTATTTATTTTTTATTAAATGATTATTTAATTATTAATTAATGTCTTTTAAACTGTTTTTTAAATTTTATATGTTATGTTTTATCTCGTCTGTTCACCGCCCTGAGTCCTGTTGGAGAAGGGTGGTATAAAAATCAAATAAATAAATAAATAAATGGATTACTGTAATGCACTCTACATGGACCTGTCTTCAAAGAGAATCTAGAAGGTTCAGCTAGTGCAAAATACAGCAGTATGGACAATTATGTGCACTTAGATCAGCACATATTACACCTCTGCTCTGCAAGTACAGGTGTACTATTTTATTTTATTAGTCATATTTCTATGCCGCCCACTCTCCGAGGACTCTGGGCGGCTTACACCAAAGACAGTATACTAAATAGCATATTGCCCCCTAACAATCTGGGTCCTCATTTTACCCACCTCGGAAGGATGGAAGGCTGAGTAAACCTTGAGCCGGTGAGATTTGATCCACTGATCTGCTGAACTAGCAGTCAGCTGAAGTAGCTGCAGTACTGCACCCTAACCACTGCGCCATCTTGGCTTTATTGGCTGATATTGGATATCAGTTTGCTTCAAGCTGCTGCTTATCTATAAAGCCCTACTTGACATGAGGCTGGGATATTTGTGGAAGCCCCTCATCCCAATTACATCTACTAGTCCCATGAGATCTGGCAGAAAGGGCATATTGCAGATCGTCTACAGAGGAACGTCAGCTGATGGCATCCAAGGAGACCTTTTTCTGACAGAGCCCACCCTTTGAAATATCATTTGCCCTGAGGCAAGATTGGTCCCTACTTTGTTGGCCTTCCAGAAGAGCCTGAAAACATGGCTTTTGTCAATTGGTTTAGAAGTCCAGTGATGTTGGTGGAGAGCCTGCTAAGAGGTCATACTTTTAATTACAACATAATGTTGCTCTCCGCTGATTATGTTTTTAAGTTTTTAACAGTTTGTTTGTAATGTTTTTAATTATGGGGGGGGAGTTGGTTGTATTGTTTTCTGGATTTTTAACTTCATAAGCCACCCACAGTTATATTAGCGAGATGAGTAGCTATAAAAAATTAATAAATTCATTAAGAGAGCCTATTAAGTGTGATCATTTTAAACACTGCAAAAGAAATCAGGAGACTAAATATAGTCCTGCCTCAGGCATGAAGCCAGCTAGATAACTCTCAGCCAATTATTCCTTCTTAGCCCTAGGAAAAAGGCAATATACTGGCATAAAATGTGGCTAACTACTTGATCCCTTAGTGTGTTTTGTGCAAATCCAATCACTATAATTTTATATTGCACAAGGCTAGTTTTCTAAAGCAACAGATTAAGTTTTCTAAAGCAACATATTATTAGTTAGAATTCGATGCAACTATAGTCACTGTCTTTTATATGGTATATTAGGCTATGAAATGGCACTCTGAACTTCACAGCATATATTTTTGTTCTTTGTACCATAGTAGTTTTCTACATGGAATATACAATTGTATCTAATATGACAATGCTTACCTTATACTTTGAATTAGCCATCTGTGTTTAATATTAGTGTATTGTATAAATCCAGCTAGTATCGCTTGCACAAAGCTACTCATGAAGAAATAGCAGTATTTCGTGTTATTTAGAAGATGTGGGCATTAGATTTTTTTGCATTTGGTATTCATTATTCCCTTTTTGAAGCTCATGGCAGTATTTTAAGTCATTATAAGGCTATGACCAATTCAACTGAGTGGAAAAATAGGTTCCAGGGTACCTATTTTCTAGTTGAATGTGGATTTGAATTGATGGCAGGTACATACATGTTATATAAGATTAAATCAACATTCAGATGATCCATAATTCTGTTCCCTCTAGCAATCAAGCAAAGACATCCGGAAAATCAGGAGGAGAGTTGGGTTATTTTCTGTCATGCCACATGCTATCATCTCCTTCTACCCATCCTGCCTGTGGAGATTCATGCTGTTATCTGAGGCACAATGTTGCTTTATGTAGCTGTTTATCCCAAAGGTAATAAATTCTGTGTACTAAATAAATCCAATCATTACCTCAAGAAACAGAAAACTAACCTCCCCGACTGCATTTTACAACACTCTGAGCCACAAAACAGCCACATTTTAGCCTACAGTATTATGCAAATCTAGCAGAAAAGATTTAATTACAGTTATTTTGTAAAAAGCTAGAATGATATAGTGATTAAAGTACTAGGCTGGAAGTATTGTATATGTTGTTTGTTTGTAATGTTATTTTAATAATATAATAAAATTAAAAAATTAAAAAAAATAAAATAAAGTACTAGGCTGGTTCAGGTCCACCACAGCTGTGAAAGGCCATTGTGACTCTGTGCCTGTCACTCTCGGTCTCGGCTCACACATTGTTTTGTAGGGCAAAAATAGGGCCAGGATTATAAACGTGCCTCAAGCTACTGAAGGAAAGGTAAAGTATAAATTAGTCATACATATAAAATAATAAACATTGAAAAGTCTACATTCTAGTATGCTATCTATACAAAAATGAAGATAGGTCTCTGCTGAATTTTATTTATTTTATTTGTCACGAACGTATTAGGTAATATATATAAGTATGAATTGAATACATAAAATAGATACGAATAGAGGAAACATTAGGACAGGGACGGTAGGCACGCTGGTGCTCTTATGCACGCACCTTACAGACCTCTTAGGAATGGGGTGAGGTCAACAGTAAGATTGTCTACTGTCTTAAAATTTTGGGGGTTTTGGGATGAAACCACAGAGTCAGGTACTGCATTCCAGGCATTGACCACTCTGTTGCTGAAGTCTTATTTTCTGCAATCGAGTTTGGAGCCGTTCACTTTGTGTCTATTGTGTGTATTGTTGTGGTTGAAGCTGAAGTAGTCATTGACAGGTAGGACATTGTAGCAGATAATTTTATGAGCTACGCTTAGGTCATACCCAAGGCAGCCAGAAATGGAGGACTCTTCTTGCGAAATATTTCTGGACATGTTCAATTGTATTAATGTCCAATATGTCGTGCGGGTTCCAGACAGATGAGCTGTATTCGAGAATTGGTCTACTAACTGATTTGTATGCTCTGGTTAGTAGTGTGATATTACCGGAGAAGCTACGCAAGATTAGGTTTACAACTCTTAATGCCTTTTTGGTGATGTTGTTACAGTGGGCTTTGGCACTTGGATCATTAGATATGAGTACACCAAGGTCCTTGACAGAGTGAGGGTCATCTACAAGGTCGTGTCTGCTCAGCTTGTATTTTGTGTTCTGGTTCTTTTTGCCAATGTGTAAGACATAGCATTTTGTTGGTTGAGATTTGGAGTTGCCAATTGTTTGACCATTCCGACACAAAGTCAAGGTCTTTTTTGAAGGGTAGCAGCATTGTCAGTGGTGTTAAATATTTTTAATTCCATAATCAGTTTGAAAAGAGCGTAGTGAGTTAAATATCTTTAGTTAAATATCTTTAGTCACACCAATTCATTAGTAACCATACTGGCAAAAATAAACATGTAAGAGTCACATTTGTGAGATATCAATTTGATAAATAAGGAAGGTAGAATGTCTGGTTCAGTTATGAAAATCCAGCCGCTGTGGCTCAGTGTGATATACTATGAAACTGAGTTAAGTATAAATTGATCTATTAGTCAGAAAGCATAGTATATGAACAGTCTTTTTTAATAGCCACACGGCTGTTATTAAAAGCTACATCAAAACTCTGCTTGGCAACACAGTATTAAAAGAAACCTGAATTTGGTTTCCTAATACAAAACTTTAATCAAGTCATATTGTACAGTGCAATTTAAAACCCATATTATTTATGTTTTTACTTTTTTAAAATCTAAATACGTCCTTAACTACAATTATTTAAAAAAATCTGCCAGGATTGACAGCATTTCCCCAGAGAGCTCAAGCATGATTTTTACCAGAACTCGGGAGAGAATAGTAAAATTGTAAAAAAAAAAAACAAAAAAAAAAAAACCTCCTACTACAAGCCTACTCAAATTGTACTCGGCAAACCTTCATCTGGAGCAAGTTCTATCAAAGCCAGCCTGACCTATTCCCGAAAAAAACAGTCTGCATCCGTTTGAATGCAAACCTTTTATGTTCTATCCACAGAGTATTATAGGAAACCCAATAATGATGACCTGTTTTTGTTTTTGTTTTGTTTTTGTCCCAGCAGGGTCAAGTACCCCACACCTGGCTCAACAGAGGATGTTAAGGGAACCCGCGGCTGACCCTTTGGCGATACCATTAGGCCCATTCAAAGTTGAAACACACCCCGCCCCCGCGCTGATAACGAACTCCCTCTTGTTTGCCTTACGGCCTCGCAAGAACGCTCCAACAGGAGGAGAAGGCGGAGCGAACCATTGTGCTCGAAGGAGGAGGATCCCGATCAATGAGGCTCTTGGGCCGACTCTTGGACCTTTACCCCCACTCTCTCGCGACTTCAATACACCGCTCATCCTCTGCCCAGTAAGACAACCAAGAGGAGCCAGAGAACTGTACTCGCAGCTTCTCCCACTTGGCTTTCGCTCCCTTACTACCACCCCCCCTGTTTTGTAGGCAATCTATTGGTGCGCGCCGAGCCGGAGCGAGCCTCCGAGGCGGCTGGCGCGAGGAGCGGCGGGTGCGCGCCCTCGAGCTCGCGGCGGCCGCGGTTTGGCTGTTGCGGGGGGAGGGGGAAGGTAGAGCAACGGGATAGCCGCGGCGGGGTAGGAGGTTGGTGGGGGTGGGGGGAGGGTTTGGCGCGCGTGCGCGCGGGTCAGGTAAGCGGGATTCGGGGATGGCCGAGCTCCGGCGGCGGCAGGGAGCAAGAGGGTGGCTGCCCCTTCCTTCCTTTCTTTCTTTCTCCTGAGGATGGGGGACTTTTCTTCCCGCCAAAACGGGAAGGATGAAGGCTTGGGTTGGCGGGAACCGCTGCCGGGAGAAGGGCGGGTTGGGCGGTTTCTGCGGCGCAACCTGAGCCCCCCCCCCCCGCGGCCCGTCGGGGGAAACGGGTGAAGGGAACCGGTGGGCTTAACAGCCGTGCGCTCCCCTCAAGCCTCTTCCCTACCGCCTTTCCTTCTCCTTCCCTTGCTCCGCCCGCGGAACAGCGGCTTATGTTTTCGAGGACGGCGCTCGCCTGCACCAGCCCCGCTCGGTTCCCTCCGCAGCCTCGACTCGCCTCTCCCCCCAGACCCCGCCGGCGCAGCCAGAAGGAGGCAGCATGAGCCGCGATTTCAAACCGGGAGACCTGATCTTCGCCAAAATGAAAGGCTATCCCCATTGGCCAGCCCGGGTAAGCCCCCTTTCGACTCTGTCCTTTCGCCTCCCGCCGTTTTCCCGATTAAAGGGGAAAAAGGCTCCGGAGGCTTCTGGACCTGGCCGATCGACTCTTTGCTCTGAGGGTAACAGTAACAGAGTTGGAAGGGACCTTGGAGGTCATCTAGTCCAACCCCCTGCTCACGCAGGAGACCCTATACTAGGGATTCGAACCCGCCGAACTTTCTGATGGACAAGCTCAGGCAGGTCCCTGGCAGGTCCTTGAATCTCCCTTTGAACTTAATGGATCGCCTTGGCCTTAGCAGCCCAAGGCGGAGAGTGGGGGCATGTTTGTTTGGCAGAAGTGGCATTACAGATACCCCACATGGTGGGGTTGGGGGGGGGGTTTAGCCTTCTTGTTTTGATGGGGTGTGATCTACAACCTATTTTCCAAAGCACCTGAAGGCCAGACAAGGAATAATGGATGGAAAGTGATCAAGGAGAGATTCACCCTAGAAATTAGGAGAAATTTTCTGACCGTGAGAACAATCAACCCATGGAACAGCTTGCCTTCGGAAGTTGTGGATCCTTCATCACTGGAAGCTTTCAAGAAGAGATTGTCAGAAGTGGTGTAGGGACCCCTGCTTGTGTGGGGAGGGGTTGGACTAGATGACCTACAAGGTCCCTTCAAACTCTTGTTATTCTGATATACTCCTTCCGGTACATAGAGGCGATTCAGTACCCTAAAAGTGGCAGGCTACTTTTGGATTCAGTTCAGCACCTTCAGTGGATTTTATTTATTTATTTATTTATCTATTTATTTATTTGTCTATCTATCTATTTATCTATTTATTTATTTATTTATTATTAGAGTTTTATTGCTTAGAAGGATATGCGGACCCAGGACATTTCAATATATTGATGAGTTAGCATGTTGTGTGACTACAATTTCAGCACTAGAGACCTAACCTTGACTTTGTCAAAATCAGATGAATTGTACCTTGTGAGCCTGCTTGTAGAAAAAGCTTTTAAAAATTAATTAAAACGATAGTCTCATTTTAAAGGACTCTTAAATATATAATTTTATTACTGTTAGCTTTAAAATATCGGATGATTTACTAGTGCTACTGAATGCAGTGCAGAAATTGTATAGATGCCCAACAATTGTTTAGTAAAGTTATATATTTGCTGTTAAATGTAACTATAAGATTTCAACAAACCACAGGTCCAGCCCTTCAGAATGTAGAAAATTAGTTCACAGCCAAGTTTTCATAATTTTGCAGCTGAACTGTTTTATCATGTTGCGGTTTCTTGTTGTTTTTTTCCAGATTAGTAAATATAATAGTAAATATCTTTGTAGTATGGAACAAAATCTGTCCTTTGAGATTAGAACCCTTTGAGATTAGAACCCGTAGTTTCTGGATTTCCCCTTTTTTTCACTTAACCACTGTACACATTATGTTCACTCCTTTGACTACATCATTCAAACTATTAACAACATGAAGTAGCAGCAGTAACAGTTGGTAAAATTTATTAGCTTCTCTTTTTTCATTTTAATGCCAAACTACACTTTCTAAACAGTTTACTTCCAACAAATATAAATGATCACAATTGGATTATAACCTGTTTATTCAATATGTTAAGGGACTATTACATTATACATAAATAGAGACAGACAGGTTTGTGTTTGGATTGTTTTCCTTTTTTATATGAATCTCTGTATTCCAGAAGGTTGCTTACCATAGATGTACTGCACTTTTAATCAGAAACCAAAATGTTGTTTGGAGATAGCATTCCTCCATTCACCAAATGAAGCTATGTTATCCAGGGATTACACAGTTGCACGATCCCAGGAATAATATGCATTTGGCTTAAGGCACAGACAGTGCACCAATGCCTGCTCCAAAATATCTTGTGGGCCCTTTCTTAGCTCAAATAATGTATTTTTCTGTGATTGGCAACTATCAGGAAATTCTGGATAAAATCTCATTGAACTTTTATATATTGGACATTCCCTTTAAACTTTGTTTGTTGATGTATAGGCAACTATACCAGGCAGTCTTCTATTATCTTGACGCTGAATGGTCCCTTACAGTAATACACTATTGAAAATAAAAGTCAAAATAAGTAGTATCTCTCCAGTTCTGGTTGATCCCCAAAAGCTAAACAGGATTGGATTTGGGTACCATCGAATGGAAGATTACCAGGAAATACCAAGACAATTTTTTTAAAAAATCCGCAAAAGTGATAGTAGCAAGCCACTATGCATTGTTGTATAAAGAAAAATAAACATAAATTACACATATATTCTCAGACAGGAACTAAGAGTTGAGTTTGACTTGTGGGAGACTTCATTAAAATAAATCAGCTTTCCTGTATTGTCAGTTGCCAGTAGACTTCTTCTAAAGGACAGTAAACGGGTACATAGGTCAAACCAAGCCCAAATCAAGCAAACTATAAACCAACTAGTTTTTCATGTGCCTTGACCTAGATTTATTTATTAAATTTATTTGCCACCCATCTCATTATCCAGGGTGACTCTTAGCAAGATGGAGAGCCTAAGTCAGAATCTGAAAATATTCCATAAATATTAGCATAGACACAAATAGGATGCTATTGCGTACAAGTGACAGAATGAGTATACAAATTGACAAATCTGTATTTCCCAGGTTCAGATGCTGCTGTTGCTTAAGCTTTTGCCACGAATATACTTAGATTAATCTCTGTTAAGTGATATTGTGTACCATTCATTCATTGTTCCAAGCATGCCACTATTAAAAGGAACTATCTTATTAAAGTAAATCTTAGAGGAATCACATCTTTCAATCTTGGATGGAAGGAAACTATAGTTTTCATGAAGAACACAGAAATGTTATGGTTGCATTTAACACATTGCTTTTTTTAAAATCCTTTGTTATCTATAAATGTTTGGATTAGACTTATCTTTTTATTTAGTTGTTGCTGTTTGTTGCTGTAGGTTGATGAAGTTCCTGATGGAGCAGTCAAACCACCGACAAATAAAATGCCTATATTCTTTTTTGGCACACATGAAACGTAAGTCTTTTTGGGGCAAAGTTATAATGGGGCAAATAATCACTATTATTTTTTTTTTAATAATGTCTGAAAAAGTTGCCACCAAGCCTTTTCTTCTAAAAATAATTTCTAAAACTGAAATAAGATAAATAGGCAGATAACATCCCTAATTATCAGATTATTACAATTCTTATAGTTTGATGATGTGTAGACAGTACAGCATTAAAATGCCAGAATGTATTTCTTCTGTTAATATTTATCTAACAAGAGAATTTGGTCATTCTTTGCTTTCAGGCTGGCTTTCTTTTGGTTTTCATTTATAAGTTGATAATTTTATTCCTGTTTTCTACCATGCCTCCAAGCGCTTAGAATTAGACAGATATAACTTTAGCATTAGCACCCATTTATGTCTGCCATAAGTACTAGAGATAGTCCTCAATTTTACCAACACTTCTGAGTGTCATAAAATATGGCACCACTCCACACCTGTGATCACATAACCACATTTCAGGCACTTGATAACTAGCTCACATTTATAACTGGTTGCAGCATCCCACAGTCACATGGCCTCAATTTGTGACTTTTTTGCCAGTTTCCAGCAAAAAACACCCATTCAGGAGAATAGTTTCAGACTTACAACATCATGATTCACTTAGCAACCATTATAAACTTGGATCCAGTCATGTAGACACCTCAATTTTATGACAGAATTGGCATAATTGCCCAGAGCTACCTGTAAAACTAAGTATTGTAATGAAATAGTACGTTGCCTGCATTCTACTAAAACAAAAGGTTATCTAGATACTTCTTTATCAGAAAGGCAGAAATGTAAGACCAAATTGAGAAGAGTTAAGAGAAAGAAAAAGGGCTAACTTAATATGCATAAAAAAGGAAGAGAAACTTTAGTAGCCTTTTTGAGAATCAATCTAAATGAAGCAGTCAGGATATGTTTTGTTAATGTACTTCCAAATAGATACAGTTCATTCTGTAGAATGTATTCATTCAATGTTACTGTTAAGTAACTGTCTGGATTGTAGTCATTGAGTAAAGCAGTCACATGCCATCTTTCCTAATAACTGCTTTACTCAATAAGTGAGAATCTGGTCCCTGTTGTGGTTTTAATTTGAGGACTACCTGGACCTGGACCTAGGAACAATAACTTGCCACAACTGAATCTGCCTACCTGTTGAAAACATCTTTCAGCGGCCATGAATATCGCAGTAGGCCTTCTCTAAGTAGCTTCTAGACTTTGAAACTTTTTTACCAGAAGTTTATCCCTCATCTTATTTAGAAGATCACTAAAATACTTTATTTACTGAGGATTTGGCTTCCATTGTCACTGATATCCATAAAGGATGGGGGTCTTTGGAAAGATTGATTTATTATTGCTTTTTAATATTGTAATACAGGGGTGTCAAACTCAAGGTCCGGAGGCCAGATCCAGCCACGGGGTGCTTAGATCTGGTCCACGGGCCTGCCTTGAAAACAGTGAAGGACCGGCCCGTGGTGCCTCTGCCAGTCAAAAGAGAGCTCGGAGGGCAGCACCAGCCCTCCCAGGCTCTGTTTTGGACTGCAACGGCCTCCTGCAACCCTCTGGCAGCAAAAACTGAGCTTGTGGAGCCTGCATAGCAGAGGGTTGCAGGAGGCCATTGCTGCCCAAAACAGAGCCCAGGAGGGCTGTGCATGGCCTCCCTGAGCTCAATTTTCCTGGCTGCAGGAAGCTGTTGTGACATTGAGCTGGCTATGCCCACCCTGGCCATGTCCACCCAGCCTCCCAAGGTTATACACAATCGTGATGAGGCTCTCAATGAAATCGAGTTTGACACCACTGTTTTAATACGTTGTGACTTGCTCAGAATCTTCTGATTAGGGCACGCTATAAACAATTGTAAAAATAAATACAATAAATGTCAGGATTGAAAACAGCAATATAAGGGCTACTGACTGCCTGTGCAGATAATGAGAGAGAGGTAAGGTTTTTGTTGCAGTCTTTGTTTTTTGAGACATAATTTGTGTGTAGCAGCAACGTTGAAACCTATAGAATCAAAGGTAATTGTAGTCATTGAGGCTAATAAAGTAGTGTCAAAAGTGTTTTATAGCATATCTATTTTGCATTATACAGTTCTTTCTTTTTGGTTGTCACTGCAACAATGTTGCTGCGCTAGCATAATGTTATTGGATAAACTGGTATCAAATATAAACTTCAGTATCTTGCTTGTTCCTTTCCAGTTTTACATTGCGTAGCAGTAAATATCGCATGGCTCATTATTAGTAAAAAGATACATAGTATGCTATATTTATCAAGAGTACTTATTCCTGTCCAAAGTGGCATAAAAGCCTAGCATTTAAAAATATTGTAAACAGTTTTTGTAAAGAGTAAATATTATACTCTTATGCAGATATTTTCCCATTATTTCCTTTATAGGGCATTTTTGGGACCAAAAGATATATTTCCCTATACTGAAAATAAAGACAAATATGGCAAGCTAAATAAAAGGAAGGGCTTTAATGAAGGATTGTGGGAAATTGAGAACAATCCCAAAGTTAAATTTTCCAGTCAGCCGGTAAGTTATCTTATAATTTGATTTCTATTAATAATTTGTATCTCAAGATTTTTTTCTGAATATCATGTTTCTATACGTGCTATAATCCACATTACTGGCTAGATTATAGAAAAAGTAAATCTCAAAACATTGTAGTTGAATAGACCAAGCTTACCAGAGTAGATCACAAGAGCTACCCATTATATAGTCAAAAGGCAGTTCTCCTATAACATCCATTATTACCGTTTTCCAACTAACAATAGGAAGCAATAGTTAGAAAGGACTTCCAGCACCTCTATGCTATGTGCAATGATTGACATCTCACACAGTCATAGATATTTGTTCCCAGATATTCTTGAGAGAAGGAATGTTCTGCCCTTTGCGAATCTTCTGAAGGTTTTAGAATGAAAGCCCTCTTTTCTCTATTCCCTGACAAAATTATTGAGAGATATAAATATTATATGTATATCTCTCATTTCCAGGAGTATACAAAAGATTATAGAAACATTCTACATTGTGGAAATCATTTAGAAACCAAAGTAGCACATAGAAAGAGTGATGGAGAAGCTTGATTCCATGTGTTCTATCATTAAAAGTATAATGTATGCCATACCATTGATATGCCAGTAATTTCCATAGTACAATAGTCATTAAAATTAATTGAATTGTATGTTTCATTTAACTTAACATTTATACTGCAAACCTGAAAATATTAGGGGTTTTTTTCTGATGCAACAGTTTTTAAGAATAACAATTTAATTATTTTCAGGGAGCAATTGTTAAAATGCCACCCATGGGTAATTAATTCATTTAGTATTACCTAATTAAACTTAGTTCATTGTTACTTACTGAATAACTATATGTAAATATTGTAATGGGATGCTGTTATATCACCCTCATTATGGTAAGGTGTTCCTAAGAGGGATGAATGAAGAGAAGTTTATTGTTTGTTTGTTTGTTTGTTTGTTTATTAGATTCTTTTTATCTCCCCTTTGTAACTTTATAAGTAACTCAAAGCAGTAAACATTCATAATACTTCTTCCTCCTATTTTCCCCAAAACAACCCTGGTTAGGCTGAGAGAGAGTGACTGGCCAAAAGTCCCAGCTGACTCTTGTGCCTAAGGCAGGAGTAGAACTCACAATCTCCTGGTTTCTAAATCAGCATGTTAATCACCATCAACAATGTAGGCTCCCAGCTGAGTCATCCAAGGCTTAATGATCATATTACCTAGCCAGCTAAAGCAGGCAGACACCTGAATTGGTAAAAATGGTATAGGAAGATGTTGGAGGCAATTGGTCATTTTACTGACAATTTTTAAGGCAACCTTCACCTATATGGAGAATGTAATTGAAAAATCACTCATTTAATTTTACCAATACAACTGTACGGATAGTATAAAATGACTGACAGATAGTATCAGATGACCTTGTATCAGATGGTACTCAACATGCTACTAAGAGCTGAGGATATTAAAAAGTATGAACATGGGAAACCTTAACATAGTGAACAATGAAATGACTAGTACATATTGACATCTTGGACAGCAGCAAATTGAAATTAACTAGAATCGGATGTTGCTGTTTACCATATTGTATACATTGCCCTGAAATCAGATGTATCAGGGGTGTCAAACTCAAGGCCTGTGGCCAGATCTAGCCCACAGGGTGCTTAGATCTGGTCCATGGGGCCACCCTGGAAACAGTGAAGGACTGGCCTGTGGTGCCTCTGCCAGCGAAAACGGAGCTTGCAAGGACCGTTTTCACTGGCAGAGGGTTGCAGGAGGCTGTCGCAGCCGAAAACAGAGCTCGGGAGCCCGCTTTCGTTGGCAGAGCACTCAGAGTACCTGACATGAGCGACGTTGAGCTGGCCATGCCCACCTTGGCCATGCCCCCCCTGAGGTCAAACAACCCTAATGCAGTTCTCAATGAAATCGAGTTTGACACCCCTGAGATAGATGGTAGGCAATATAAAATATTTATATGGAAATTCTTTTAACTGATTAGAATGAAAAAATATTGTTGCACTTCTTTTCCTGTATCTATTGCTCGGTTACTTACATATTGGCATTTTTTCAGTCCCAGCCAACAGTTAACACCACAATTGTTAAAGAAACAGATCAAGAAGAAAGCATAGACACTTCAGAAGAAAATGAACAAAAAATGGGTCCCAAGCGAAGAAAATTAACAGCTCTTGTTAAAGTAAGTGATTTTAAAGTTTTAAGAAGCTGAATGTCTATGGAGATTCTCAGTCATCCAGGTCATGGTTGTCCCAAAGGTGCTTTTTCAAGGGGCAACTGGATTTTCTGGTTTTTCTTCAAAGACATTTTACTTCTCATATAAGAAGATTCCTCAAAAAGTCCAGTTGCCTCTTGAGGAAAAAAAATAAACACCTTTGGGACCTGGATGACAGAGAATCTCCACAGACACAGTCTTGTGGCTGCAACCAACACCTTCCTACAATAGCTCCATAGTTTAAAAAAGAGACATGGTGACTGTAATGAGTTACAGACTGGTGCTCTTTATGTTCTGAAGCATTCAATTTTAATTTGAAGCCTTGTATACTCTACTGCTTTCAGGTTTGCTGAAAAACAAATAAGTACACAATGAAAGTGCTTTAAGTTTGATAAAAAGAATGTTTTTAATGCAAGATGGCTATACAGTATATACAAGTGCAGCCAGATACTGAAAATAAACACTAAGTAAAAGGTTAAGTGAAGAAGTGTGAATGGATCGTCTTATGGCTTAATAGGTTTACAGCCTGCAGTCAAGTATATCCAGTAAAGGAAGGAATTTATAATAGAACCTGAGGCAACAAAAAAAGAAGACAAGAAATAAACATATGCACATCAAAAGGAAATAAGCCCTAAAATGTACTTCTCACAGAGATTGGAGGATCTTTACAACAGTTTTGGAGCACTAGGAGCTTGTTAGCAGGAATTTGAGAAGAATTGATACAAGTGTGTCTTACTACTATTTTTTCTCCTACCACTCAACTTTCCATGACAGAAGTACTACAATAGATAGCTAACCTTTCCACCACCTGAGTTTATGGATCATATGGAGCTTTATAATTTGACTCAACCTAAACCTGGGAGAACTTCCCAAGTGCCCCTAGATCTTACTATGGAATGTTCTCCTTAGTGGGTATAGCACAGTATTATTTATGTTCTCTCTGCTTGTTCCCTGATTTTCCCTACCAGCCGCATGGTAGCTCTCTTTTGACCAGTTGACTGCCCATGCCTCTTGCAATATCTGTGTTCTCTTCACAATCTTCCTTAGGTTCCTCTTACATCTGTTCCTTCCTTACAACCAAGAGATGGGGTAGTTCTGAACCTGAGGAGAATAACAAATTTGGCTCTGACACAACTATACAGTTTCAAAAGGTTGCATTTCCAATTCTTGTAAAGTATGTCCACTAAATATTGAAGAAGCCTTTCAAGGGGCAGCTGAGGCATATCCTTTGATCTTTGAGTATATTACTGTTTTACACTCCCTATAGGTTTTTTAAAAAATAAATAATAAAAGGGGGTTTTCCTTGGTGAACAAGGAAAGTCTTCATAACCTGCTCAACTCTGTCAACTGATTCCTAGGCTTCTCTGTCAGACACTGTTGTGAACAAGAATAGACAAGACACATCAAAATAAGATCTGAGTTAAGTGCATGCTGGACTTCTGACATATCAAAGATTGTAACTCACAAGAACATAAAAATATGCTTGGATATAGAAACAACTGTTTAATAAGTACAAATGCACAATGCATTTAATAGGTATAGTAGAGCCCTCAGCATTCTCATCAGTGGCTAATCAAACTGAAGAATGAAGACAAATTCCAAAAGCGATTTTCCAAATGAGAAATGGACTGAAGACAGCAGTGTGAAATACAGTAGAGGGGAAAAGTACAAAAATTTTGGACAAGAAGGCTAAAATAGAGTAAAGGAACAGAAGTGGGAAAGCAATCAAAGAAAAATCAGGATTTCGGAGTTCCCGTTTTACCAAATAATTAACTTTAACTGAATTCAGTAAGATTTACTCTCAAATAAATGTTGGCATCTTGGTCTATAGTTGACTAAAGGGAAAAAATGAAAAGTACTTGAGGTACAGAACAACAGTATTAAGATAAAACTGTTCATTTGTTAATAGCTTAATTTGTTTGTAAGAAATAAAATGAATGTCTAGTGAAGAGCTGGACTATTTTCTTTAAATTAGCCTTATTTTCATATACATTGAGAACAGAATGAACACTAATATTGTTGTTTTAAAAAGAAGACGTTTTGGTTACTGTGGATTACATAAACACTTTGTTTGAATCCTCTTTATATTCCTTAAGGGAAGTGGCTGTATCAGCCCTGTGATCTGTGAAATATTGCCTACACGCTTAAAACTAAACAGTAGAAGCCTTTTTTTAGCAGCATACTGCAAACATAGATATTGAAGAGATGAAGCTTTTGTTAACAATGAAAACTAGAACATTTATCTTTAATTATTAACCGTTGATCACACCTTTCTAAGGATCTAATGATCAAATCTCACCAGTTTTATGTCCCTTATCACAACTATCCCCCGGTGACTGTTCAGGAAAAAGATCTTGGGTTAATAATTGAGTGAAAATGACTACCCCATGCACACCTGTAAAAAGAAGAGAAGGGGCTAAAGACAAATTCCACATTAGAAATATTGTAGGAAAATGAAAATGTCAATATTGCTAGACTGTATAAGAGTAATATAAATGTACAACATAACTATAGGTGCAATGTTTTGTATTGTTCTAGTAATTGAACTTCAAAAAGGATGTGAAAGATAAGAAAAGGTTAATTAATGAACAGGCCAGCTGGTAGGGACTAGTAGCAGGTTCTGAGTGACAGTTTGGATTTCTTTTATTTTTTTATGCATGTGTAACTTATATTTGGGGAGTTCAAACAGATCACTGAACCATAATCTAGTAAGCACATTTTATATCTTTTCTTGTACAAAAGTAGCACATACCGGTTATATTTACTGTGTTGTAAGAATTCTTAAATGGAGTTATTAAAGTGAAGTATTGATTTCAGATTATGTGATGTCACTTAAACATTGCTTCACTGAATATATTAAGCTTGTTTGTTGGTAAAAATGTATAGGAGTGTATCTTTTAACAGGATTAACCCTTTCTCTATCCTCTTTTCAATTTACCTCTTTTTATTACAATCAGTTGAAATTCAACCGCTGCTGGCAAACAGCAATTTTTTTCTCTGCAATTGCATTAATTTTTCCCAAAATTTGGGCCAGTTTTCTGTGTTTGCCTAAAGTGTTGGCATGATTATTCAAAGGACTTCAGTCATTTATTTGGAACTGGATTAAAAAAACAGAAACCCCAAGCAAGGGAAAGAAGAAAAATTGATAGTTGTAAATTGTGTTAGAAAGGGGAAAAAATGAAATGCCTGTTTTCTTAGTAGGATATTGTTATGGATTGTTTTGAAAATATGGGAATATGTGCATACTGTAATTATAACATTTGCTTGTTGCTTTTTTTCCATAGCTTTTTAATCCTTGAAATTTTTAAAAGCTCTGCACCTGCTGTGGCAGTAGCAGGAGGTTCACTTCAACTTGCCTCCAGCATTTCCTGTAATGTAACCTTGTATTATCAGTGCTGCAGCTATGGGAAAGTTAGGGCTGAATGTTGCAGTTTGAAGTAGTGACTCTATTTGTACAATATGATAAATTATATCTTGTTGTTTACAAATAGCAATAGTTAAGACCAAAAGTAGAGGCTAAAACCCCACCACACTTGAATGAAACTGCTTGTTTCATTTTATCTCAGCTTATGCAAACTCACTGTAGTTTCTTCAAAATAGTGATTTAATTTATACACAAGCCAGGTCAGTATCTTGCAGGAAAGTCTTTGTTATCTTTTCCACTCCCTTTTCAAAGTACTACGGTATGAGAGCAATCTGTAATTTTAAAAAAAAAATCATCTTAACATTGTTATATGGAGAAAGCAAATAGACTATCTTTGTTCCGATGAAAAATACATATTGTATAAAATTATGCTTTGTATATAATAAGCATGATTAACCAAAATAAGCAATATAAGAATGAAGAGAGGTAGAAAATGCCAAAAAACCTGATGATAATACAAAGAATGTATCCTTGATGCTGTTCTTCCTAGTGGTTCAGTGAGGGAGTGATTCTATAATCAAGCTCCAAGAGAAGTGTCAATTTTGCCTTGATTTGTATAATAATTACAGTAACTTAAAAATATGGCTGCAGACTTTTCTGTATATTTATTATATTTGGTTATTATTAGTAAACATATCTGACTATGGATTTGGGGATTAGTAAAATTTATTTCAATTTCATATAGAAAAAAAGGCTTTGTACATTGCCCTAGGCCAGTGGTCCCCAACCCCCGGTCCGCGGACCGGTGCCGGGCCGTGGAGTACCTGGCACCGGGCCGCGCAGCGGCCAGGGGACAGGAACGCTGCAGCGCAAAGGCTCCTGGGCCGTGCGCAATGGGCCTGCGCAAAGGCTCCTGGGCCGTGCGCAATGGGCCTGCGCAAAGGCTCCTGGGCCGTGCGCAATGGGCCTGCGCAAAGGCTCCTGGGCCGTGCGCAATGGGCCTGCGCAAAGGCTCCTGGGCCGTGCGCAATGGGCCTGCGCAAAGGCTCCTGGGCCGTGGCCCCACCCCTGCGCGCGCTCAGCGGGCCGCGGCGATAAAAAGGTTGGGGACCACTGCCCTAGGCCATAGTTTAGATATAATTTATTGAACAAATTGCAGGTAGCCTGTATATAAATTGATTTAATGGAATAAAATGCAACTGGCTACAATTTAGCAAGTCATACAATGTGCTAAACTAAAACTATAAACAAGCCACATAGTGGTCCAATATGTGAATTTAGCCAAACTATTGTTAAATGTTTGTGCAACTCAGGTTTATTTTTATATGATTGTTATATAATTAATTTATCAAAATGATAGCTGAGTAAATCTAAGGATGTGCGTCATTGGTTCAAAGAATAAAAAAGGCTTTTGTTTTCAGACAAGGGCAATCATATTCAAGGAAGAAATAACTCAGCAGCTTTTACAAGCCATTTGATAATGTGAGACAAAATAGGGTTTATTGGTTTCAATTAACCTATTGCCTAGTGAGTACCAGAATGGGAGGTCCAACCTCAATGTCTTTAAACATTAATTAGATATGTACATAATTTTTTAAGTTCCATCTATCGTATGTCAAACATCTGTGATGCATTCTCTGATAGCAACAACGGCCTATTTGCAGAACAAATGAGCTCGAATGAGGATATTCAAGAAAAAATACTTCATCTTTACCTGCTCCAAGTAAATATAAAAACAAGTTTTTAAAACATGAGAAATATGTACTCTTTTATATTTGGGCATGTTTATTTACCTCTTCAGAAAATTAAAATGGATTATCGAATTTAAGAATAAGAGCTATTTTGACCATGTACATAAAAAATATTCTATGTCTTGTTCTCAGGGATCTGTTAAACCAGACAATGAAACTTCTGAAACTGAAATTGAAGAAAAAGAGCTGGAAATTTTAAAAGACGATGATTCTCCAGAAAAACCTAGCAGTGAAGTATGTTGACCTAAAGGATTTGAATTATTCTGCCTTTTTATTGCAGCCAAATTCACCCAATATGAAAAATTGGGATTTCTCATTCACTCATACTTTCAGCTCTGCTATTTCTCAAAGAAAATAGCTTAAGTTTTCTTAATAGTAAATTGGTTAAAAGTGGTAATTAGAACAATGTGACCTACAAAATGCTTCTGAAACTTCTCCTTGTCAAACTTGCTTAGATATCGTCAAGTACTTTGCTAGTACTTTGAATTCTAAGTGTTATTTTGGTAGGAATATTAGAGTCAAGTAGAGGCTATTAATAATCAGTATATATTTGCTGCAAATAGCACTGCAAATTGATTTAAATTAATGAACTGTTTTGGTGTAGATTTTTAGGTAAATTTGATTGCAGTTTTTGCTTTATATTAAAATGGTGGTTTGACTATAAAAGTTCAGTAATTCAGAATGATTTTACTAATGTTCTTATCCTTAGGATATGAGTAAAACAAGTGATGTGTCAGTCCCTAAAGTTGCTAGAAGGGGGAGAAAAAGAAAGGTAATGCTTACAAATTTATACATTCATATTACGGTGTCAATTTTATTTCAAACTATATAGTTTAAATAAAGAATACCGTTTCAGAATATTTTGCTAGACTCTGGTATTTATAAGATTGCTCTTGTCAGATCCAGTAAATATATTTTTCCACAAGGAGCATGAGAAGTTAGTTTGCCTGAAAAATAAGGGTCATTCAGTTCGCAAAGATATCTGCTAATAAGGAGAGTGTCAACCTTTTCTTTTCTCTTTAGTTTTCTAAAGAGTTGGCAAACAGGCCGTTTCCGGCCTCCAGAGGGCCTCTGGGGAAGTGGGGAAGGCTGCCTAGAAAGGCTCTGAAGCCTGGGGAGAACAAAAACGGACCTTCCCCACCCCACCCCAGGCCCTCTAGAGGTAGGAAACAGCCTGTTTCCCTACTGTTGGTGGGCCCAGAAGGCCTGAAAATCAGCTGGGCTCGTGTGCCCACCAATATGGCGCGCGTGCCATAGGTTTGCCATCATGGCCCTATTGTGTTCATTCCCAATCTCTGCTGCTCACAACCGCCTTTCCCTTGGATGTAAATGCAAAGACAAAATTGTATGCTGTTTTTTCTGAAATGTCTACCGCTGAAGTAAGCGATGAACCCACCACCTCCCTTATCATTTTATTTCTATTGACATGTTTGGAAAAGCCCTCCTTGTTGGATTTTGCCTTTCATTAGCATTTTGTTAATTGTGTTAACACTTTCCGAAGTTCGAAAAGAAATCATAAAACAGTAATTAGTTTTTAAGTAATTTTCCATTTGGAATCAGTGGTATAATTTGGTCAAGTTTACGAAAATAAATTATTTTAATACAGGCTGAAAAACAGGCAGAAGTAGAAGAAGCAGCAGTGATGGTGGCAGGAGCAACAGCAACAATTACAGCTCCAAAAGCTAGCCCTAAAAGAGGAAGGCCAGCTGGTGAGTTATAACACATAAAGCGTTCTTAAAAGGGAAGGAAAGCAACAGAAATTTTGATACATGCATTCTGCTAGGCATTATACTCTGTTGCTTAGTATTGCTTGATAATAAGCATTTGTGAATTTATTTGCAAAGCAAATAATATTTGTGATTGAAAAAAATCAAACAAGGCTTTTTCATTTTGGATTTTAAAAATTAAATTTATATTATATTGTCTTGGGCCACATATAAAATATATAATATAATTAATGTATATAAATAACAAATTTCCCTTATTTTGGGTGTGGGGAGTATCTTGTGGGGCCACATTGCTAGATATCCAGGGCCTGTTTGCTGCAGGTTTGACATGCCTGCCTTAGTTCATAAAGCTATACAGTATTTTTGTTCCACTAGATTCCTGTAAGACCTAAATCTGTGTGGGTGAGAATACGTGGTCTATTTATTACATAAATATTGAGCTGAGAACTCTCAGGAACAGGAAGCAAATAGCAGAAAATGTGTGGACTCAGATAGATGGGAAGAAAAGGCCTAGAATTTCAAACTTGAAGAAAATGTACATATAGCTTGACTTTGTAGGAGCCAGATATTTTGTTTATATGACATTTCAGTAAAGCACCTTATGTAACTAATGTTTAAAAAGCTTCTATTGCAAGCAAACTCATGAATAAAGGGTGGAATCCATGAAGAGTCAAATTTATTTTCATATGAAATTTATATACTCATGTTTATTAATAGTTATGTTTATGTGACACAAGAAGAGTAACAACAGTTTGGTCTACCTTTAAGTCATTATTAGTTTGCTTTGTTTTATAAGCATCTTGGTTTAAAATACATTTTGAAAAATTGTCTTCTAATAGGAATTATTCTAATGAAGGAATTGCATTTTAAATAAAATTAAGTTCATGAGATATACTCTAATGCAGTAAACTTTATTAACTTATTAGTGGTTAAATTTCATCTTTGTACAACTGTTATTGAAAGTTAATACAGTTAATTAAACCATTTTTAAATGACACTAGCTACTGAAATAAAAGTTCCGAAACCAAGAGGGAGACCCAAATTGATAAAACCGCACTGTCCTCCAGAGGGTGACAGGTAAGCTTATTTTTAAATGTTGCTTTTTGTTCTATAGAGATAGGAATATACCATATTTAATTGTAGATATTATATAGAATGCTATGCATTGGATCTAGATTTAACTGCCTTAATGAGGCTGAAATGCATATTGTTACAAGAAATGTATAACTCGTATAACTTGTTATCCACTATTTCCTTCTCACAGGTAAAGAATTAATCCCATGCAATTTTCATATAGATTGTCACCTTAATTATTCTTTTAGACTTCTCAATAATTTTTAGTAGCATGAAAGCATTCTGGGCAGGCTTTGTTGGTTAGGAATTCGAATCACTGCTTTCGTAGTTGACTGCTTCCAAAAGCTGGTATTACAGATCCTTGAAAAATCTAAATGTGTCATCTGCCTAGTTACCTATGTACTTATTTGTATCTAGATTAGAGTTTTGCCATACTTGCATGGATCTGCTTTTGCGGAATTCCCATTTCATTTAATACAGCAACCAGACTTCAAAGTTCAGTTATGTTCAGTATATTTTGCAAGTTCTTTCTGGTTCATCAATCCCATATTGAATTGTGAGCCTTTGTACTTTTTTTTAAAAAAGAGCACTCACTATGTCATAATTAAATAGCCAACTTAAAAATAATGCAAACATTCTTAAATTACTATGGTAAAATAAAATCCCAAATGGAACAGTGAAACAAGAATAAAGATGTTATTTTGCCACAGAAAAATCTGAATGCATACATTACCTAAAATGCCACTGTAGTAGTCCTAAAAAAATGAGTCAAAAGGTGGAGACTATGACCTTATTAGTATTTTTCTTCCTGAGGTTCTGGACCCATCACTTGTTCTTATTAGTCCAGAGTTTTTGGGGCATCAAAATATTGATATGGCATCAAAATATTGTGTATCATCTATTGTGTAGATGATAAAAAACAAATGGTGGGTTAATGGTTTGAAGGTGCATTGTAGGATTTAGATTGATACAAGATGATTGTATCAGTAAGAAAGATTCTCTTTTCCTGTTAAAATAGATGTTCCCCTCATAAAACTTGGGTGGTTATTTTTTCTGATAAGTATCTGTTCCTTCTATTTTGTGAATGGCTGACTACAGGGGGGTTTCATCTCTCTCAAATAGACCTTTAGAGTAGACAGTCTGAAAACTCATTCCAGAGGACCCAGTCATAAGTGCAATCGCAAAAAGAATCTCTTTAAACTCTACAGATAAACAGACTCGCTCTCTTAAACAACTACAATAGTTTTCTTTAAACTAGATAACCTAAAATACCTAAAGTAAAGTGTATGCAGCATATATCATTCTGAAATTTTGAAGAACATTACTTCAAGCTCCTGGATTTTCCATTCAGTTGTTTGTTTATTGAACTGCCAAAGATTTCACTATGTCTTCAATGTTTGATATCTACATTCTTTTAAGTAGATGTTTTCATATCAAGAGATAATACTTTTTTTAGCAAACACAGAACTAAAGGTAAATTTGTTTTTTTAATGTAATTTTTAAATTTGAAAATAAAGCTAATATTTATTTTGTTTTGATATATTTTAGTATTCATGAGGAAGATAGGGGTAAGAGAAAGAGTGTTGAAGAGAAGCCACCCAAAAAACAGCAGAGAAGAGATGACGAGAGTCAAAAAGAGGAAGACAAAATTAGAAAAGACCCAGATAAAAAGGAAAATAAAAAAGACACAGACTTGAAAAGGAAAAATACTACTAAAGTGGGATCAGCATCTGCCTCCGATAGTGAAGATGATGGAGAAGAGCAAGAAGGGAATAAAGTATATGAATTTTATTTCTTTCATTTCAGATAAGACACATTTCCTTTATATATTGCATAGTAATGTTTCTTGAATTATTTGTTTATTAAGTACTGTCAGGCACAAGAAACCAGGAGCCAGGCTAGAGTTCAAAAGCACTGAGAATTTATTCTATGTAGTGTATACAAGAATCTGATCTACTAACCAAAGGCAAATTGGTGGCAGATAAGAATCAGTGGACTTCAAGTGGGGGTGGACATAGATCTCTTTTGGGGTGGTGGTAGGGACTCCAGACTGATGATATATTTGACTCCGCTCTTAAGCTCAGCCTAATCATCTCCTACAGTAAGATGATACTATTAAAGGAATTTTGAGTCCCATGTTAATAGGAGTGTTTGGGTTCATGTTAAATTCAAATATAAATATTGATATCCCATATTATATTTGATGCTGCCTTTTCTTAGGATGCTTCCCATTCAGCTATACTTTATCTTTCATCTAGTAGCACTATGAAAGCTAAATTATAATGAAATATTCTTGCAGTTGTGGCTCAGTTGTTTCTTTTCATTTTGTTGAAAGTTTAATTCAGTTTCAAATACCTGGGTAAAACAGGATTTCATACGGGTTATTAAACTTTAAAAATGCAGTGGAGAAGCAATGCAATGTAAGGTGGATTATATGTCACTTTTCTTAAAAATGATAGAATTTTTGTTCGGGATCATTCACCTGATGTAAAATTAGAATAGACAGTTGTTTCAACAACTAAAACCTTTCATTCCTGTTCAAATTAAAATGAAAAAGAAGAAAAAAGGAAGAAATGTTCAAGGGTCTCATAGAAGAAACATTCTAAAAGGCCAGCATGAACGTGAAGTAACAGAAAGGAAGCGTAAACAGGAAGAACAAATGGAAGGAGAATCGTGAGTATAGCAGGCATTTAGTTTTATAGACATTAAATGGTTATATGATTAATGACCTTTTCACATTCCAAGGCTACAGGAGTAGTTCAGTAATTCAGTAAGACCCATGTACTGTATAATTCAGTGTTTTATTAGTTAGCTTTATAACTTTTTCTTTTATTTATCTGCCTTTCTCAAGACACTCTTTACTAGAATCTGGCCACAATTCTATGAGATATATTGGGCTGAAAGAGAAAGATTAACCCAACGTTACCCAGTTGAGGATGGCTTTGCACAGGATTCTACCTAGCTCCATCAAAACCATTGTGCCATATAAAAGAAAATGAAGAACTGACTTTAAGATTTACATATAAACACCAGTGGGCAAATTTCATTTTTTTTCTCATGAAACTGATAAAAAAAAAACCTATAATCAAACCAGAAAGCTGAATGAGACTAGTTACTAGAGAATTGCAACAGCATCCAAAATGTTCTAACATTTTGTTTTGAAGTAAATAAGGCTTTTCATTTCCTCTTGGTATTCCAAAACAGGAAACAATAGGAGCATGAAATAAGCACTTTTATTTTATCATAGGGGCGTGCAAAATCTGCAAAAGAATTATTTTTCAACATTAATCAATTTTCAAAATAAATATACCAAACTATAGAAACAATGATTGAACATGATTTTTGTAATCTGCCTATATTTGTTTAATTTTTTAAAAATGCAAAAATCATCCCTATTAGTGAATTAGTTCATGGGCCCTTTCAGATTGGCCTTACAAAATCTTTTCGTTTCATATCCATTTCCAGCTCAAAACGCGGACTCAGCTGACAAAAATGGAGACTCTATTCTGTGATAAGAGCGATGGGTAACTTAAATCATTGTCAGGAAGCACTAGCTTAATTCCATTTTTAAGATTTAATATTGTTAAAATTTGATTTAATTAAAATTTTAAAAAGTTATTTGATCTACTTTTCAGTATTTAATAATTCTCCCTTCTGTCACAGATAAAAATTGCAAATTAGTAATAATTTTGGGAAGTTTCTGGATACAACACAAAGCTTTCAAAGGCTGTTTGCAGCCAAGAGGTTCATATCTTGCAGTTCTGATATACATTATGAAATCAGTTATTATGCTACATTAATTATCTCATTCCGTATCAGAACAACAGTAGAAACATTTACTGAGATAGTGGCAGCGCTAGAGAAAGAATTTTTTTATTAGATTTGTACAGTGCCTTTTCATTTAAGAGCTGAAGGCGATATCTGTGATACTCCCTTTCCTATTTTTACCTACAATAACTGAGCTGGCTTGGATGGAGAAGGGCAAAAATACAATAGCTATTTACAACTCAATGTAATACTTCAGATTTTATACAAAATCATATGCAATCTCCCAATTTGATGAATGTTGTGTCTTACATTATTTCTGAAACAAATCAGTCATTATTCAAGTTAATTATTTACTTCGTAATGATTAGCATGACATTGTACTCATTTTATTTTTTGAATCTGTAGTCTAATTTAAATTGAATATTTTGAATAGGCAGAATAAAGAAGAATGCAAGAAACCAGAAATTAAGAAGATAGAGAAAAAGCGAGGTCAGTGGTCAAAACTTGTTTTCCAATTCTTAAAGTGTTTTTTATTTGGTAATGTAAACAGTACAAACCACCTGAATTAAATTATATAGGCATTTTGCTACTTTTTTCATCCTGCATGTATAAATGCCATTTCCGTTTCTTAATTTCTGCCTGACTAGTAGGAAAAATTTGCTTTATGTCATGAAAGCTGCAATAGTGGTCAAGATTTGCTGTTCCTATTTGTATATTGTATAGTGTTTGCCGTGCTTTGTAGATTGAGCTCTGACATTGCTAGGGACCAGTCCATCTTCAGGTAGTTAAGTAGGCAGCCCAACCTACTTCCCAAGTTCTTGCTGTAGGAAAATACTGCAAGAAGAGGATGCTATGTATTCTGCATTAGATCCCAAAGAAAAAGTGAGCTATAAAGTAACATTGCAGGATCTTTATTATTATACTCTTGGACATCCTCTCGTATGGCTTGGTTATCTACTTATTCTTTCTTCTATATGTAGACAAGAAGTAATGTTGCTTTGAACAATTGGTTTTATTTAAAAAGTTTTATTTTCTCTGTAAAAGAGCAAATAGCATTCCCTATGTTTCAGCCATAAGCGTACAACTTTTTAACAAAATTATTTTGATTATAATTCAAATAATTTTAATGGTTCATCCCTTTTGATATATATTCTGCCATTTACTTTAAAATATTCAAAATACTTAACCCGTAACAACCTTTTTTTTTTTTTTTACATTTAGAGACATCAATGGATTCTCGGCTCCAAAGGATACATGCAGAAATAAAGAATTCACTCCAGATTGACCATCTTGTATGTATGTTATATTGACTCCATTTTGTAATGGGTTTTTAAAAAACTAAGCTGAAAATTTTGTCACAAAGCTATTTAGTTTGTACATAATTTGTTTCACTTTTTCGTATGGTTTTTGATCCATTTTAGAGCAACTTGCTTATTTATACAATCTATTATTACTACTACGACTTGAGACACTATACAGATACTAAAGTAGCAGTAAAATAGAATTATATTTTAAAACTTCAGTGAATAATGAAATCGTATAATTGTTTCTCCTGTGAAATTAGATTAAACTCATGCATATATTTAATTATGTCTTGCCAAATTGGTATGTAGCAGTAGTGAGTTTTCCCCCACTAAGAAATGAAACCTTTGGATCTTGTTATAATAGGATGTGAACAGATGCATTGAGGCTTTGGATGAACTTGCATCACTTCAAGTAACAATGCAACAAGCTCAGAAGCATGCAGAAATGATTTCCACACTCAAAAAAGTAAGATCAGTAGCTAATTAAAAGTAGTAACCTTTTATGAATTTTCATTATAATCTTAATTTTTTCATGAATAAAACTAGAATTTAGTACTATGATTGGTCCATTGGTTTATCCATTACGAACTATTTTCAGAAAATATGGCATTCAACAGCTACATGTACTCTCATTTATAAATATATGTTTCCCCTCCCCAAAATATCTTTTCAGATACGAAAGTTTAAGGTTAGCCAGATTATAATGGAAAAATCCACTATGCTCTATAACAAATTCAAGACTATGTTTCTTGTTGGGGAAGGCGATTCTGTTCTTTCACAAGTACTAAATAAGTCATTAGCTGAGCAAAAACAGCATGAAGAAGCAAACAAAACCAAAGAACAGTGGAAGAAAGGATCAAACAAGAAATCTGAAAAAGACAAAGAACAAACAGGTGTGTGCAATTCACTAAAAAGGTATATGTTCATTGTCCCAACTGTGATACATACAATCTTTTACATGTCAGTTTGAGAGCTCTGAATTAAATATAAAAATGCATTTATATTGAAAATCAGAATGTAAACACTCTTATCACTTTAAATTTTGGAGAAGTAGTAAAGCATTTGAATGTTAAAAAAAAACATTTAATAGCGAAATGTACACACACATACACATAGATGTATTATCGTTTTTAGGCTATGCAAATCATATTTTGGGTGGGTTGCAAGTCATTGTTTCTGAGGCTGTTGTAACTTCACACTTTTGTTAAATAAAAGGTCATAAGTCAAGAACTCCCTGTAAGGGAATAGGAAGCATCTTCCTATATTACTATAATACTATATATAGAGTATATAGTATTAGAGTATATACTCTAATATAGTATTAGAGTATATTACTATAAGTAATACAATATATAACAAATTGGGACATAATTAAATTGGGTCTAACTGTGCTCAATATCACTCGGCTCAAACTAGAAAGAGAGTTCAAGGCAGTAGTTATTCTTTTTCCTCCTGTACATCAACACAACATCCCAAGCTTTTCTACAAGGCTAGATGTGTTAAGCTTCCATCTACCTTTACAGGATTTAGAGCAGGGGTGTCAAACTCAAGGCCTGGGGGCCAGATCCAGCCCATGGGATGGTTAGATCTGGCCCACAGGGCCACCCTAGAAACAGCGAAGGACTGGCCCACAGTGCCTCTGCCAGCGAAAACGGAGCTCGGGAAGGTCATGTGGCCTCCCAAGCTCTGTTTTCGATGGCAGAGGTTTGCAGGAGGCCGTCACAGCCAAAAACGGAGCTCGGGAGCCTGTTTTCTCTGGCAGCGTGCTCTGGCCACTATAGGCACACCCGATATGAGTGATGGTGAGTTGGCCACACCCACCCTGGCCATACCCACTCCGTCCCCCGGAGGTCAAACACAACCCTGATGCGGCCCTCAATAAAATTAAGTTTGACATGCCTATTTAGAGATTATTTATAAAATGTATAAATTATTTATAAAATGAAAAAAAAATTAAATGTGCCTAAATTGAATAAAAAATTATTCTCTCCTTTTGTTCACAGTGAAGCAATGATAAATCAAGGCTCAAAATAATCCTATTTGCATAGATGTACAATTAACTGTTATTTTTTGTATAATTTAACATGCTGATAAAGATTCTTTTTTAAACAAAAAACATTTAAGGCACAAAAGTAATGAATGGTGCTTCTGAAAGTCAAGATACAAACCAGTCACAACAAAATGGGGACACCACAGATGAAAAAAAAGAGAAGCTAGATTCTGGCAATAAGAAAAAGTAAGTAGTAGGTTTCCAATCCTAAAAAAATAATGAAAATATGTGCTACTTCAGCAATCTTTAGGCAGTTGTAAAATGTGCATAATCAACTCATGAACAGGAAAATGGATGAGTTAGAAAGCTACTGATTGTGATAGTACTTTGGATTTGGAAAATGACCAATTAGGCAATACTCTAGTGAAATGTGCATTTTGAATCTTGATTCCACCCTTTTTCCAATTTTTCTCTGAAAATTAGTATGTTTGGCACAAGGCAAGGGAGGACAAATTCCAGAACTCTACTATAATCTTAATATTTTCTTCTGTTTTATATAACTTCTTGCCTGCTTCTTCTGAACAGCAGAAATGAAATATTATTTATAGATTTATTTTTAACTCAGTTATTTTCTTATATACAGTATACTATTCTTAGTATATTTTATAGATCAAACACACTTATATAAACAAGCCAAGTTATATATTTTAGAAGGATACAAAGTATTTTTATCTGCACAGTTATTCAAAGTGAAGTTTTCCATAATTGGTACTGTGTTTCTTCTATAGGACGTCTAGTGATGGAAGAGAACAAGAAAAGACAAAGGGTTCCACCGCTGAAAATGAATGAATGAAACATAATTTTTTATAAAGTACATATTAAAGAGGACTTAAGGGTTGGCAGCTGGAGAATGCTATAACTTTTAAATAATTTTATAGGCATAATATTTTAATGTGAACAATTTGTGAGGGGTATGGAAAGTCTACCTTTAACATTGTTTTAAAGTATTTAAACATCCTGATAGCGTTTGGCTCAGTATTAACAATCAAAACAGTTCAGATGAAAAGAACATATTATTTTAGAGATTGAAAGTGTTTATATGTTTCAGGATTAGTTCTATAGTAACTTTACTGACTACTGTATGTTTTACCTTTTGATTAATGATAAGAAAAGTAACTTTTCTTTTAAATTGCCAAAATGCTCTACTTGTATAAATCTACTTTATCCATGTTTTTCTGTGTATAGTTTTCAGAGTTGTTGTTTGCCAAAGTGTCTGTTTACTGTGTTTTGTAAGAAGCTGAGCAAATTTTGTAGCATTGGAGAAGTTATGTATGAGTATATTCATTTGGTTTATTAAAAAAGAAGCTAGTTTTGTTCTTTGGAGGTAATTGTGCCAATTTAATATGCTTTGACTTCCTGCTTTCTGTATTCTTGATACCGTACTAAAGATGCTCATGTATCTCAGTTGGCATTGATGCACATTGGTCACAACATATTGTCTTAAAACCATTTTTTAATTAAAGTTATGCAGAAAAAAAGCTACATTTTAACTGGCAATATCTCAGTTGATTCCAGCCTTAGTGACCGACTATTGCTATATCAAAGATATATGCCCACAATGACTAGTTTAAAATACTGCTTTTAAAATTTCTTTTAACAGATTGGGTCTGTTTGCTGTAGTGTTTAAGGACAGGTAAAACTGTAAACCTGAAATAAACAGAGTTCTTCTCAAATGAGTCAACCAAACTAGGCAACCATCTCACACATTCCACTCCATTTTGCTCCTTGTTGCTCCTTACTAGGTTAGAAAGTTGTAACAAAAGACCAAATTATAGTGACTAAGGTCATATATTCATGGCAAATATGGAGATTTCAATCCTAATGTCTCTGTGGGGAGGTGTTTAAGTACTCTTTTAGTGTTCATTTTCACAAGGTAAAAAACCATTGAAGTATTTGTATTGTAATTGACAGTTAAAGGTATTTAACAAATGAAGTGTACTTTAATTAGTTGATGGCTAAAATGTATTTGATTTCTATTCTTGTCTGTGAGGGATGCACATGTAATCAAAGAAAGGATACCATATAGACCAGGCGTCACACCTGCAGTGTCACGTCATCACGTGTTGTATCGCAACTTTTTCCCCCTTCACTAAAATGTGGGTGGCCGTGGCTAGCACATGACACATCTGGCCCGCAGGCCACGAGTTTGACACACTTATATAGACTCTGTACTGCAGAACACACAGATGTGTATGTATACATCTATGCCAGAAAAACACAGCCTGCCCACTGAAAACAGTGCAAAAGGGAATATGATAATTTTATAGTTATAATCCAATATTTTACTTTTATTTTAATTGAGATGATTGTAATATAGGTCTGGGGAACTAAAGCACTGAGCTTGATTGTCACATGAACAAATCTTTATTTCTTGAGGCAAAAACTGCATTTTATTTCAAACCTCTGCATTTCTTGTAACTATGGTAGTTCTAATGTTGCTACAAGGGCAGCAGGTGGCACTATTACATTTAAAATAATTGAAATATAGATCACAAAGCACTTTTTGATGCTACAGTATTTCAGAACTTTAAATGTGGAAATGGGATTATGGTTAGCCTTAACATAATCACATTCAGGCTGTAAACGCTGAAACTCTCCTGGTTATAGTGGAAAACATTGGAGACACCTTTAAGAATCCATGTACTTTTGGCTAGAATAAAATAACACAATATGAGTCACATAACCGATAAGCAGAACTTTGCTCAGGTTAGTAGAATAGGAAAAGTCAGAAGAGAACTATGGGACACTCTATATATAGCATAACTGCAGCAAGATTATTATATGCACAAATATGGAAATGGGTGGTGAAAATGACAGTACTTGCTCAGAGGACTAGTTTTATTACAGAAAAGACAATATATTGGTGACTGGAAATTCCTTATGGACTATTGCAAAAAAGGAAAAAAGATAACTTGTAATTTATGGATTTGATGATTACACAGGATAGATTATAGAACGAGGGTCATGATACAACTTTAGAGAGATTAAAATATAATTGTATTTATAATTTCAATGCTTTGAAGGAGATTGGAAGCCAGTCCTTTATCTTATTCTACATTTTGTTTTCTTTTTTCTAATTTCAAAGATAATTTTTTTGCATTTTTAGCTTTTTCTTTTAATTCTCCCTTTCTCTTTCTTATTTTTGTTCTATTTTAGTTGGTGTTAATTCTTACCAATGTTAACACTTTCAATAAAAAGTGTGAGCGTGTAAATAAAAGATTAATGAAATAGGAAATATTTAGCTACAGATTTTTCATGCATGCTTTTATCTTCTTAACTTTGTACAAATTATACTTCAATAATCACTGATTTTGCTCCTTTACGGACAAAAATAATAGAAAAACAGTGGGGATAAAGCTGGTATTTTAATTGATTTTGCCATTAATTGCATTAACCAGAAGCTATAATATAGATGTGGGGAAATGTTCTTATTAAACTTTATTCTTCCATTGTTCATTCTAACCAAAGCCAGTGTGAGAAAATTTAGGAATCCATACTTCCCAAATTCCTTAGATTTATATAACATACTGAGTTGATTCTTACCACATACTGAACTTGTCAGACCCATTTTAAGCTGGTCTAGTATCTTGTGTAAACAAGTTTAATTCAAAATAGAAAATAACTAAATTTTTCATATACGCACCCGTTTTCACTTCAGTTCTTTATTGTTTTTGCTCTTAAACTAGTCTTCCCACCTAGATTGAGATAGAATACATAAAGTGTTTCCATGTAATCCATAGAGTGGGGAGGGGGGAAATATACTGCAGAGATAATCTCAAATTGTCAGAACTGCTACATGAGGAATAATTCAGTAGTCGGCAATAGCAATAGCAATAGATTTAGACTTACATACAGTTCCACAGTGCTTTACAGCCCTCTAAGCAGTTTACAGGGTCAGCATATTGCCTCCAACAATCTGGCTCCTCATTTTACAGACCTCAGAAGGATGGAATGCACACTTTCATAAGCCCTTTTCATAAACTGATTTGCAAATTGAAAAGTGAGTTAAAAATGAGTGTCACATTCTGCTACTAAAAATAAGTTTATTGAACAAAACACTATTGTAGTAGTAGTATTGTGAAAACAGCCATTTTACGCTGACCATTTAGATGGCAGTTTTCATTAACCAGAACATTTCTTATTGGGAAATAGTTCCTCAGAATCATGCCGAGGTGAGGAAATCTTTAAAAAAAACACCTAAAAGCAGTCAAAAACTTGTTTTGCTTCTTTCTTGTTCCTGTTTATGAAGTTTTTAATTGTTTTTGTTCACTTCCTCTGATTTACAGAGAGGAAATTCACACTCTTGTCTCTCCTTGCTCAACAGAGATTACCTACCTAGGAAGGCCACCTGCTTTTCCTCTCCCTGGAACAACCTGGGCTCCCTGCCCCAGGTTCTCTGGCCAAGCCTCCTCTACAGTCTACAGCCAACATCCACCGTAGGGCACAAGCTGGTAGGAACTTCTAAAGGGCAGTATTGCCTGACACAAGAGACTTCAACATACCAACTGGCCCTTCCAGTTTTCCAGGCCATAATGTCCTCTGCAAAGCTGGGCAATGGCTCGGTACCATGCACTTTCTGAAGATCAGCCTGATCAGCAGCAAGTCAACCAGCTGCTTTTACCTACAAAATAACACTGCTGGCCACACAAAACAATGTGGAGGACTGCAAGTTTCATTTCCCTGGTTTACCAGAGAAAATCAAATGCTGCTGAAATCACTAACGTATGCAGCTAGGCTGTAAAATATATAGCAGGTGACAATATGCAAAGCATGGCTTCTAGAATTCTTTGCAACCCTTTCATAATAGCTTTATTCAGTCATATGGCCAGGAAGGATGAGGTCAGGGGAAAGGCTAAAAATGAAAACCCACCTTCTCTGTGGTTTCTAAACTGCCTCAACCATCTATAGGGGGAATTACAGGAGGTGGGTTTTTTTCCTTCCAGGACCCCAGCCAAATCTGATCTATTTCTCGAAGTAATTGGTTTTTTGCCAGCAATTGTCTCACAGCAAAGTTAGTTCTGTTCTATTAAGTATTTAGGGTTTGACCCAAGATGACCGAAAAAAATCCAAAGTACCTTTATATAATTTCTTCCTATTGAGCCCAACAGAATAAAAGCAACATACTTTCAACATACTTTTTCATTTTGAAGAAGCCGTTGAAAGTAAAAATCTTGTCAAATTCAGGCAAGAGGTTCATAGAATTCTTAAGAATGGGAAAGAGCCAAATCCAATTCTCTATACAGGAATCCAATTTGTATTTATTTCATTACTTACCCATTTATTCAATTTAAAGTATCCCTGACAAATGGCTGTTTGGCCTGTGCATCACATCACATGAAGGGAAACCTATCATCTCTCTGACCAATTGATTCTCATGATTACCTTCTGAATTTAATCAATGCAACCTAATCCCATCAGTTCTGGACCCAGAGAGGCTTTCCAGAAGGAAATCTTTGTCAGCGTTACTCAGAGCTGCCACAAAAATCAGAAGTAGTAGTACTCTTGAAGTTTTTTTTTTTAATGGCCTTTTTTTTGGAATAGGCGATTTCATCACTGATGAAGTTATGAAACAAATTAGTAAACGAAATAGCCATTACGAATTAAGATACGTGTCCCAGGATAATGTTGCAGGATCCAATCTGGATCGGTCACCAAGACCAGAGCTTTTGTCTTCCGAGCTTCCTTCCTCAGAAGTAGTCCGGAGTGACTTCAGCTCAAGCGTGTGTGTGTGTGTGTGTGCTCAGCTCAGCTTGCATCTCAGTAAGGTGAGTAGGTCAGAGGCCTGCTCTGCTCTGATCTGCTCTGAATGGCCATTTGTGCTGTTTCCGAGTGTTCTGGAGCCCATCTTCAGTTTAGGAGAAATAGCCATTCTTCTAAACCAGTCTGAGTTGATAAAACAAGTGAATAGCACTTAGAACCCCCTGTCGGAATCCATTCAAAACCACTGTATGTCACTGTTCATAGTGATGTGTTTTAAGCCAGGAGATCACAAGGATGGTCTGGCTGCCGACATGGAAGAATTAGCTGACTCTATATCATTGCCTAAGGGACACCCAAGTGATTCCCACATTCTTCAGGGAGGCCTCTTCCTTGCCCCCCAATGTTACTGCTAATGAGACAAAACTGTACTTGTCTCATGGTTCATTTCCTCTCTAGTACCTGCCCCTCCTCTTTCAAGTATTTGACGCCCTCTTAAAAAATCTGCCTCAGTTGAAGAGCTATTTGTTATTTAGCAGAATGCAAGATAAGAATCTCTTTCCTCCTACAGTGTATTCCAATTTTTGTGTGTGCGTATCTGTTACCAAGGAATACAGCTTCTCTTGAGTATGGGAAGTTTAGAGGAACATGATCATGGAAACTATTATCTGTAAAATCTACAAACCCACTAGGATTGTAACTAAATAGCTCCCGTAGTAATATAAAAATAGGCATGCAGTAGGGAAAAAAACATGAGCATGTTCAAAAGCAATACTTGAGTAGCATTCTTATTTTTTTAACCTTTCCCTTTGGATATATATATACATACAAATAATGAGTTTAGAGGCATCAGGCTTTGCACAGAAACAGTCCTAAATATAACGTCCATCAAATTCTCATACAGTTTTGGAAATAAAAATGTAACAGCTAGAAAAACTGGTAGGTTTCAGATGGCAATTACATAATTCAGATTTCACAAGAATTTTGCAATAAAGAGCTGAGAAGATAGATTGTTGATGGCTACTAACTGCAGTGAGCTGCGGTGGCGCAGTGGTTAGAGTGCAGTACTGCAAGCTACTTCTGCTGATCACCGGCTGCCAGCAATTTGGCAGATCGAATCTCACCAGGTTCAAGGTTGACTCAGCCTTCCATCCTTCCGAGGTAGGTAAGATGAGGACCCAGATTGTTGGGGGCAATATGCTGACCGCTTATAGAGGGCTGTAAAGCACTGTGAAGTAGAATATAAGTCTAAGTGCTATTGCTATTGCTATTGCTACTACTCAGCCCCGACCTACATGAAACATAAGGATGCTACTCAAATATTACTTCCTGGCTGCATGTCAGGAAACAAATGTAATCCTTTGCCATCTATCTAAGATCCATCAAAAGCATAGGTTGCAATAATAAAAGTGCTAATTGTTAAGTTTCACAACTTTTCATTGCCACCACCACCTCCCAATAGAGCTTGCAGTATACTGGATGAAAGCACAATGCAAGAAACACATAAATGTCGACGATGGGTTTGAAGACACAAATAAGGCAGTGTAGCAGGTGTGTCCACAGGATCACAAGGAGGGGGTCAGGTAGCTGGGCAAGAATGCCTGTGGTGGGCCGGAAAGGGCAGGTGTGCTGGGGTGACTTGGGCAGGGTCAGGCAGCTGTGGCCAATTGTTCCATTCCGGTCCACAGGATAGGGTCAAAAGAAGCAAGACGATGTGATTGAAACTCTGCCTGTGATCTGTCCCCGTACCCACACACACACCCACACAGCCAGTCGAGGGTTAAGGAAACACTTTGGAACGCACCCAGGTCTTATCTCTGACTTGGCAGCGATAGACACACCGTCTGCCAAGGGTCTTTATTTTCACAAACAGACAGATAAGATACGAACGTTCAAGAAAGTCCAAACAGAAATAATATTCCTCCCAGCAGTTCCGGACGAGGCTTTAGTGACTCCAAGGTTTTGCTTTGTTCGTCACAAGGATCCTTTGACCACTACCCTCTATTATATAGTCTCTGGGGTGTGGTCCAGTGACTCAGTGCTAATCCCTAGCACGCCTCCTAAGCTGCTGCAAACGTTTATCACGCCTTCGGAGGCGTGCGTCCAGGAATGATGTTTCATTATCACTTTGACTCGAATCAGCTGTCTCCTCTCCCTCGACCGGCACTTGAGACAATGCCAGAGGGGAGGGGCCTGGAGAGGGAGGCCTGGCTGACTCCTCTTCCTCATGCTCGGAGCTTTCTTCCTCCGATGGGACAGGCTCAGGGCGGGGCCACAACAGCCTGGTTGCTTTTCTACATGTAATGTATATTATGATCATTTTGGGGACACCTGCAGTACAGAAAATCTGAAATCACACAAGCCCTTCAACCGAAAGCCATAGGAGGAAAAACAGAAAGCAGTATCATTCGAGAGAAGCCCATTTATGAAATTGTTCCAATTTGCCGTTCAAAAGCCTTTCTCTAAGTAGTTTCTTAAAATACAAAATATTCAGACCTCGTCAAGCAGGCAACATTTTTTTCCCGTATCAGATAATATCTCCAAAAACTTGTGTATGAAAACTATGAAGGCTGAGGATACGCTAATGTGACTCATACCCATTTCCATGGGAAAATGTTCTGATTCAACATTTTCTGGGAAGTCTCTCTGTCTCTCTGCCTGGGGACTGCCCAAACAGAGCTTTTATTGCGTAGAAATACTTAAAACTCTTTTATTGTGTCTTGCAAACCAAAGAAATAATAGATTTGGATAGAAAAGTCTGGAGGGGAAAGGAGGTTCCTAGAAATTCTAGAATCACCGTGGCAGATTTTTTTTTTAAATCCCATTATCCTAATTAAAAAGGATTTCAACAATTTAGAGACATGCTATCTTATGGTGTGAGTGGAATGCTTTTTAGGCCAGAATGTATTTATTCAAAACATGAAATATGAAGCCTAGAAATGCAACATTCAGAAAAGGAGCAGGTGGCAATCCTCTGCTGCTGAAACTCCTGGAAAACTTTGCTTTAGTTTGAAACTAAAAACGTCTAATTTGCAACTGTTCTTTCTCTTATCTCCTAACAGGGGTACCTTTTCATATCTCCATGTAAATTGCCACAATAATGCATTCAAGCAAGCAATTAAAGTAATTAGGCCAAGGTAGTTTCTCGATGTCTTGGCAACTTTCAAGACGTGTGGACTTCCATTCCCAGAATTCCCTAGCATGTTGGCTGAAGTCCACTAATTTTTAAAGTTGCTGAGATTAAAGCAGCACGGCTTTAGAGCAGCACGGCTTTAGAGATGGGAACAAAAGCAGGTGTGAGCCAGTATTGTGGGGTGCAAAGAACAGTATATTAAGCCACACTCTTAACCAAATCCCAAAGAAGAATGCATTTAGCTTAAAAGTCTGAATATAGTTCTGTGACTTAAAAAATGGAATGCAATCTTACAATGCTGAGTTATAAATCATACACTTACCTTTATAAACTCAGGCAAAAAGTACTGTAACATTGTTCTTCTTTCATCCCAGGAGTGGGTTTCTCCTGGTTCTGCCCAGTTCCGCCAAGCCGGTAGCGGTGACGATATGATGTTACCAAACCGGTTCTGCCCCCCGTGCGCCCCCGCCCCCCTGCATTATTCTTACCTTTTATTTGGCCACCGCCACAAAATAAGCCACGCCTACAGAACCAGTAGTAAAAAAATTTAGAACCCACCCGTTTCATCCCCATTGCATTATTTTGCCCCTCCCCCCCAGTTTCAACCAACATAGGAATTTAAACTTTTGTTTTAAACAGGGTTTAAATTGCCCTGCTATCCAACATATTTTAAGGATGGAGAACACCTAATCATAAATCGTCACAGCATAAATATGATGAGTCAAATCAAAATGGAGTCTATTTCGCTCCCCTGATAATGAACCAGGTCTGAAGAGAAGAAAAATGATTTTTGCTACAATCTGGGCTTTGATATTTGACCACTTAAATGCTAACATCATTAAACAAGTTGCCAAAACACAAATACACAGCTGGTGGGAGGAAAATTTAATTAGAATTTGACAGCTGGGTCCTCTGGTTGGGGAGACTCCGAGGAGTCATTTCTTCCTTAAATACTGAATACAAACCAGACACCCAGCTGTTCCCCATGGCAGCTCCTGGGATTGGTGGAATTAAGAGTTGTAATGTTTTCTACCTCTACCTAATTTATTGTTCATTGTGTAAACCCGATATAGGAGTGAAGGTTGGGATATGCAACAGTCAGCATAACATACACCTACACACGTTTAGTCTTTAATAGTGGCTGATCTGATAGAAATTATTTGCAAGTCCTATTTCCCCAGTTCATATCATGGATTTGCAGATACTGAAGCATATACTCGATTTGGATGTTCTTGGGATCTAGAACTGGAGGTGATTGTAACTCAGTTTTTTCTTACCACTGATATATTATGTGGCAGCAAGTCAATTTTTTGAGTCCTAGAAGTTGCAGACATGTTCTCCTTGATAATCTATCCCTAACCTGGTCTTTCAGGTTTTCCAACAGTGCACTCATCACCACTGTAACTGAGTCCATCCAACTTTCTCCTGGTTGTCCTCTTGTTCTCATTCCTTCCACCTTTCCCAGCATTAGAACCTTTTCCAGAGAGCTGGGTTTTTGCATATTGTTTTCAAAGTAGGATAATTTGAGTGTAGTCAGTTTTGCCAGGCTGAATGAAAATTCTGGGTTGATTGTTTTGATGATGTATTTGTTAGTTTCCTTGGCTGTCCACAGTATCCTCAGGTCTTCTCCAACACTCCTGCTATTCTGTTTCTTCAAAGTCCTATTTTCACTTCCATAAATACCGTGGCTTGCACAATTCTGGTCTTTGTGGGTATAGATACATTACAAATTTTGAATATCTTTTCCAAGGCCTTAATGGCTGTTCCAGCAAATGGTAGTACACAACGTATTTCTTGACTGTTGTCCTTGGGTTAATAATAGGGCTTCAACACTAAGCAACAAAGTCAGAAAGGACATCACGTGACTGCATGGCTTAGCAACAGCAATTCCATCACTCCCGGTTGCTGCTGTCATGAAGCAGATCAATCTGGGTCATCAGATGATGATCTCATATGGTGGTCATTTTCAACTCCTGCTGGCTTACCTATAGAGTTTGTTTGTCAGAAGCCAGCAAAGGAAGTCACAAATGATGACCATATGGACACCGTGATGGTAGGAACCCCAAGGGCCAGTCACACGTATCACTCATTCGGCACCATTGCAGCCTTGAAAGGTTGCAAAATGAGTGGTTGTGAAACAAGGATCAACTCTTCTATTTTATTTCTTTAGTATAGGAGTCAGCATTTTTTTCCAACTCTTCATAGGGTTGAATGATCGTAGGCAAAAGAAAAAGTCACACTCTTGCTGGAGTTCATAAACTTAGAGCCATGCTGGCACAGTGGCTTGAATGCAGTATTGCAGGCTAATTCTGTCAACTGCCACCAGCTCGATTCTGACCGGCTCAAGATTGACTCAACCTTCCGTCCATCCAAGGTCAGTAAAATGAGGATCCAGACTGCTTGGGGAGGGGCAATATGCTGAAACCACTTAGAAAGGGCTGTAAAGCACTGTGAAGCAGTATATAAGTCTTATCGCCATTGCTATTAATACCGTGTTTCCCCTATAATAAGACCCTGTCTTATATTTTTTTGAACCCTGAAATAAGCGCTTGGCCTTATTGCCATGCGCTCAAAAGCTCGATTGGGCTTATTATCAGAGGATGTCTTATTTTTGGGGAAAACAGGGTAGATCTGGTCTAAAACCATTCCATTCAGGAAGAATGCAACAGGCACTCAGGCACCAAGTTGCCAACCACTGTTCTAATATCAATGAACTATAGTGGCCTTCCCCACTAGTGCATTCTGCATCATTTGCTATTGCTTTGCTTTGCACTTAGTCCTCTTGATCAGGGCAGTTCACAATTTAATTTGTCAAATAAATGTTTGTGGCTGCTGAATCATTCTTTTAAATTAAAACTTTAATAGAAAAAAAATAGTACACACACACATATGCATTGCCAGGGAATTCTAGGGAAGGAAAATGCCCCAATTACTACCTCACCACTGCTAACTTGCTAACATTGCAGCTGCTGTTGAATTCTTTGAAAAATTCTATTATGGCAAGACTCGGTAACCACAGTTTTTTGGCACACAAACCAAAGGATAAGATTCTCCAGCTTCTCAACCAACAGGACTTTATGTTCACAGAGTCCTGGAGGTTTGGAAGAGCTGCTGAAGGAATGGCTTTCTCGCAAGACACAGCTATGACCAACTTTCCTGAGGGTAGAAAGCGAGTCTTGGACTTGTGCGATGAGATTAATTTAATGGTTGCTGCTCTACGCAGAAACACATCCTTTCAAGATAACATCAGCATTTTTACCTTTGTTGAGCATTTCAGCAATAATAGGACAATGTCATCACCCTATCTGCGTTCCTCCTTTTGGAAAGATATTCTCGTAACACTACAAAAATATTTTTAATGCTGACAATACGGTGAGATGATTTTTCCAAGTTTGTAATTTTTTTTTTTTAAGAAACCATTTTATTGCACGCAGTTTAATGTATCAAATGTGAATGTAAGGATCAGCATATATGGTATAACATTTGCAAGCTGGAAAGAACCTGGAGGTCATGGATGTCCACAGAGGCTGTACAAAGTTTCTGCACTGAATAAAGAGGGTGACCTGGAAGAACAGAAGGAAGAATAGATGGGGAATGCCTACAAGAATGAAGAATAAAGGACGTGAGAAAGAATAAAAGGAAAATAAGGAAATGGGATAGTTTGGGAGAAAAGAAACACAGGCACTAGTGGCAAGAGGACCACAGAAAGGATGGAAGGGAAGGTAGGAAAATAATCCAAGGAGTCAAGTTATTTAAAAAAAGGCCCATAAATCCAATTATATTTAAATAAATATATTTGAAAGATCAGCCACTCAAAGCAACTCAGATGCACATGAATTCTCAAAAGAAGTACCGTTATGTGAAATAGCAGTATTAATTGTGGCAGCACAGCAATATCGTCTACCTAGCAATGCCTAATCTCTCACAGAGAGAAGCCCGAGACTTTTAGCAAAGACATGGGAGAGATCCAAGCATCTGTCAATTTTACGATCCTGAAATGCTGTGTCACAACCCCTAAAAAAATGGTTGCTAAATAAAATATAGAGAATATTTATTAACAAAATAGTAAAACTCAACAAAACTAAAAAAAAAAAAAACCCTAACAATCTGACGATATCCTTCCAAAAAAAAAAAAAACAACCCATTGTCTTGCCCTTCAAAAATAAATAATAAGGATCCACTGTCCCAAGATGCCAAACTGGAGCAGGGACACCATTCTGATAATTGGTCTTTTCTCCATCAAGTAATTCTTCTCCTGGAGGAAAGGATTATATATATATATTTTCTGCCTGCTGGAAACAGATCATGGACATAGCTTGAGGGAGATGAAAGTGACTTTCCGACATGTCTCAATTTTGATACTAGTGTACGGCAAAGAGAATTCAGCTTTCATTGGCCTCTGACATGAAATAAGATTACGAACAACTGTATCTAGGGCAAGGATCAAGATGTAAAAATAAAATGGAATACGTGTGTGTAAACATAAAGCAGAAATACTTTAAAAAGTTGTCCAATGCTTAATCCCAGTACTGGCCGATTCATGTTCCAACAGACACTGAAGCAGATGACACCACGTTATTTGATCTTCTTTCTTCTTGAGGTCAGTTGAAAATCCCTGGATCAACATAAGGGTAAGCAAGGAACTCTCCCAGCTTGTTGCCATCTGCATCATAATGGAGTGTTTGAAAACAGGCATCACAAAAGAATGAGGGCTCTTGTGGAGCAAGGCTGTCTTCATTCGTTACCCACCTGTAAGGTCCAATACCAAGAAGGTCACGTTCTGAAGATATGACTCCATTCATTCATTCATTCATTCATTCATTCATTCATTCCTTTGAAGCCGCATCAATAATCTGACTCTAATCAGCCTACAACCAACATACATATAACAGTATCGTAATTTTTTTAAAAAAATCAATTATTGATATTATCAAAAATACCTGCAATCCACAATTATATTATTACAATCATAACACCATAGTACCATAGGTTACCAACCAATGAAGATTCATCTCATGTTCAGGTACCTCTAACCCTGCTTGTCAGTCCCCAAATGCCCATTTAAACACACGTTTGCAGAGGCTCCTAAATATTAAAAATGGGCGAAGCTTGCCAATTTTAACTTTGAAAATAGATCTGTATCTAACCAGACTTCAGCTTTTTCCCCTGCATATTAAAGAAAGCTCTTGCTTGTAATTATGATTGCAACTTCAAAGGAAAAGTGAAGGACCAAGACAGTACATCTCTTCCTGCTTTATGTGAGAAGCACCAATACTATTAAAGAGTTCTCCACTCTTTCTGAGATTTTTCATTTATGGAGTAATATTAACAGTAAATAATCCAACAAATTACCTACAAATGTATTTCCTCACCTGACCTATTAAATGTTCTGTATTTTTTGGACTGTAAGATGCACCAAGATTTCAAAGAGCTAAGTAAGAAAAAAAAAAGGTGTTTGCTCTCCCCGGCCACCAGGAGCACTCTGCAAGCCTCCCAAACCCTCCTCGTGCCCCATTTTTCGCAAAAAACAGGCCAATTTTTTCGCAAAAATGGGACGAGCAGGGTGGGGCTTCAGGAGGCCAAAAATGGCTGTATTTGATGTACAGTATAAGACGCACCAACATTTCCACCCTCTTTCCCTCTTTTAGGAGGGAAAAAATGTGTCTTGTACTCTGAGAAATACAGTAGTTACAGTAGTTATATGGGCAACATGGAACAACATTCTTCCAGAGATTTGGATGACCCCAACCCTGGTGACCTTCTATAAGATTCTGTAAACCTGGTTCTTCTCAAACTCAGGCCAGTGTGGGATGATCCCATTCACAAGTGAAAAAGTGGAAGATATTATTATTAGTCATATTTCTATGCCGCCCACTCTCCGAGGACTCTGGGCGGCTTACACAAAAGACAGTATACTAAATAGCATATTGCCCCCACAATCTGGGTCCTCATTTTACCCACCTCGGAAGGATGGAAGGCTGAGTCAACCTTGAGCCGGTGAGATTTGATCCGCTGATCTGCTGAACTAGCAGTCAGCTGAAGTAGCTGCAGTACTGCACTCTAACCACTACGCCACCTCGGCTCATATGATGATTAGCCTTGGTTATTTAATTTTCTATTGTGGGTGTTTGTCTTGCTTTTTTATATATATATGGTTGGTTGCATAGTTAGCCAGACATTTAGACAGGATTTGACATTTTTATCCACCTACCCAAAGGATTTGGGATAGGTAGAAGTTGGGTTGTTCCATACTGTACCCAGAACTGCAAGGATTCTTCTTTGTCAGGTGTTGGCTGGTTCTTTGTGCTCTCTCCATTGATGGATTGGTAGAAATGATTGGGATTCAACTGAAAGCGGAAATATTGCCTACAACATGCAATTCAAGCTTTATATCTGCTGATCTTGGCTACGGTTGTTATTTGTAGCTTTCTTATTTCCAAGGCTTCCTTAATCTTCCTCGTTTCTAAGTAACATTTCCTGGATCAAGGATTCTTTGATATTCTTGTTCTTCAACTTCTTTCATCTGTTCTAGCCTGATCTGAATAGGTTGTTCTTATTTTGCAACCTGATCTACCATTTTGGTGGTACACTGTTTAGCTTTTTTTCTTGGTTGATTTTGCATCCAAGGTTACTCAGTTATAACTACAGCCCTGCTGTACCTTAGCTGGTTTGTTTCTTAGAGTGAGCTGTTGCTTATATTTTTTAAAATTATTATATTCTATCTATCTCTATTATACCTCTATCCATCCATCCATCCATCCATCTACCTACCTACCTACCTACCTACCCTGTTTCCCCCAAAATTAGACATTCCCTGATAATAAGCCCAATCAGACTTTTGAGCACTTCACAATAAGGCCAAGCGCTTATTTCAAAAAAATATAAAACAGGGTCTTATTTTTGGGGAAACACAGTACCTACCTACCTAATCATCTATGTCAAGGGACAGAACATATTTGATAACAACTTCCTATTTTCCCCACAACAACCATAAGAAGTGGGTTTGGCTGAGAAAATTGGCCCAAACTCACCTACCCCACTTTCCTATCTATAACTCACAGCCTCTTCTCTTTCTTACCCAGCACCTTACTTATTACATTAACCTGGCTTTAGTTTTGTTCCTTTATTTTTATGTTTCTAACCAACTGTAAGCTGTCCAGGGTTACTTCTGTAAGCTAGGCAACCATTTAAATAACTATATGGGGAAAGCAGAGAACACTACCTAGAATGAAGCGAATACACATCTCCTATGTTTTAAAATGAGAAGCTCCCTCTATTACTGAAAATAGTAAACATGTAGCACTGTTTGCAACCTACACTATTTCAGTAAGATGAAGGATTTGGCCTCTTACAATAAATCAACATTGTTTTACTCCTAATCATATCATTTGCTTTTAGTTAGAAATGTCACTTGGTTTGGGGTTATAGGTCAGAGATAACACAAGACTCCAAAGACTCCAAAGATAAATATATTATATTGGCATGGGTTCACATGCTAATTTTAGATAAATAATTAACTGCAAAGTGGCTCTCGTTTGTATTGCGTGCCTGAAATGGTTGTTAATGATATCAAATCTTCAGATTGGAAATTCAGTTTCCAAGGGCATAAAGAAGAAAACAAGGAAAACAAAATACTTGCTTAATCAATATATTTAAAGGCCGATTTATTTATGTTCTTGATGCATTTCAAGCAGTAATGTTTTTTCAAGACAATAGTCTAAAATAGTGTTGTCTAACTTTGGTAACTTTAAGGTAGAAAGCCACTTTGGTGAAGTCGTTAAGGCATCAGGCTAGAAACTGGGAGATTGTGAGTTCTAGTCCCATTTTAGGCATAAAGCCAGCTAGGTGACATTGGCCCCTAGGAAGGAGGCAATAACAAATCACTTCTAAAAAACCTTGTCAAGAAAACTGCAGGGAGTTATTCAAGCAATCTCCGAGAACTGGATATGAGTGAACAGAAGAAAAAAAGATGTTTGGATTTCAATTCCCAGAATTCCCCAAGGAAACTGGGAGTTGAAATCCACACAACTCAAAAATTTATCACTATTATAGAAAAACACTGCTCTAAAATGTAAATTGAGCAGAAAGCCTATTTCATACGCTACCACGGTGTCTTTCAAACTTGTCAACTTCGAGATTTCAAGTCCCAGAATTCCATGCTTGCATGCAGCGATTCTGATTCTTATTGTGGGTTGTTCAAATGTACTTTCTCCAGTGAAAACTGCGCTGTTACTCACCTGGCTGTGTACATTTTGCACACAAAACACTTTTTAGTCCATAGCCAATGTTTTTTGGTTAATAAGGGGTAGAGGCTTCTGTCTAGGCAGTCATCTCGATGAATAAGCCTTGCCAGATAAAAGATTGAGAAAGGAATTGATTAGGCTACACTAATACAATGAAAGGGAGAGAAAGTCAGACGCCTTTATAACAATTGATAATGTTCGTTTCAAGGCAACCAAGGCTGCAGAATAAGTATACACCTATCATTTCGAGAAAGCCAATGCCCAAACAAAGGAGCAACGGTGTACAGAAGTGAAGGAGGAAAAAAGAATCTGAATTCTCTTCAAATACCTTTCCACACGCAAATCAGCCTGCATGAATCAAACAAGAATGGTGGGGTGATTGGGGAGGAGATGAAAAGGTAATGGATCCCCAGAACACCAGCTGACAAAGCACAATTATAGATAATAACCCCCTTTGCAATGCTAACACATGAAGAATGGAAACACAAAAAAATCTCAAATTCCGAACAGGAACCCTCTTGGCAGAGACTCTGCCAAGAAACAGGGCCTTACCTGATATCTGTGATAATAACAATGTGCTCGCAATCTCCTTGATGACAATAAAGGTACGGGAAACCTATTTTTATGTTCAAATCATTAAAGGTGTAGTCTTCCATTTTAGTGGCCCGAAGAGTTCCATAACCTCGGTCACGAGATTCTGCCCACTCAGTAATTGTCCTGAAATTAGCAGAGACAAGATTTTCATTCTTTAAACTGATTTCCATTGCTACGCAAGGCAGTGTTAAGTGATCTTTGCCTCATTTTAGGACTTTTGTGCCACAGTTGTTAAGCAAATCACTGCAGTTGTTAAGAGAATCATTTGGTCATTAAGCAAATCTGACTTCCCCCGTTGATTTTGCTTGTTGGGAGCTGGCTGGGAAGGTTACAAATAGTGATCACATGACCCCAGGACAGTGCAAACGGTCATGAATATATGTCAGTGCAAGGCGCCCATATTTTGATCATGTGACCTTGGGGATGCTGCAACGCTCATAAATCTGAAAACTGGTTATATGCAAATTTTTCAGTGCCGTTGTAACTTCAAACGGTCACTAAATGAATGGTTGTAATTTGAAGACTATCATTATTTTTGCTATAGCAATTATCAAAGAGAAAGTCTGTAGAGATTCTCAGTCATCCAGGTCATGGCTGTCCCAAAGATGTTTTTCAGTAGGCAACTGGACTTACTTGTTTTTTCTTTTGAAGACATTTCGCTTTTCATCCAAGAGGCTTCTTCAGTTCTGACAGGATCCAAGAAGCCATTCCCCACTGTCCTGTCAGAGCTGAAGAAGCTTCTTGGATGAGAAGCAAAACTCTTCAAAAGAAAAAACAAGAAAGTCCAGTTGCCTTCTGAAAAAGCACCTTTGGGATATCAAAGAGAAAAAAAAAATTAATAAACCAGGTGTCCAAGCTAGAAAAGAAAACATGTTCCTCTCAATGAACAAAATGTTTTGTTTCAACAAGCTGAACAACATTCAAATTAAACTCTAGAGCATGATCCATGGGAACAAACAGATCAGATAGAAAAAACATGATACAATGAGTGTTGATTCTACTGCCTTAAGAGGAGAGATAGCATGATCAAATAGAACTTGTACAAAGGACAGTGAGATCCCCACGATTTTAGTAAGAGGCACCCTGTTCAAGAGCCAGGAGGCAACTTCTAATGCATTTAGACCAGTGGTGAAATGCAGCCGGCTCTATCTGGCTCCTGTGTGCTGGTAGCGGCGGGGGCAGGTGGTTCAGCGAGCCAGTAGCGGCGGCGGGGGGCGGCAGGAGGCTCCGACCCCCCAACTGGGATGTCTTCACGTCCTGCTTGATCCTCTGTGCATGCACAGAAGGCTTTGTGCATGCGCAGATGACAGCACGCGCATGAGTGAAGTGAGTGCATGCGCTGACAACAGCGTGCGCACATTAGTGAGCTGGTAGGAATGGTAAGTGCATTTTACCCCTGATTTAGACATGCAGCAAATTCCAACTGGAAGACTGCAACTTGTCCGGTGATAATTCTCAGAACTTCTGGCTACTGCACAGCACCAATATTTGGAAACCAAATATAAGAACCAGAATTAGAAACTCTTTTGAAAAAAAAAAGCATGCACTGAAGAGCATTCGGACAATAGAATCAATGGGCAAAAGAGCGATGTTTAATCCATGGAGTATCCAAGTCCCATCATTTTAAAAGCCTTGTCTCCACGGGTCAAGCTCCAAAATCAAGGGATCTGGGTTGGTAGAAGGCAAAAGTTTCCGTCTACTAACTGTCCTTTTTGTCTACTGTAAGCATATCAATCATCTATTAAGTCCTCATCAAGATGCAAACTAACATGGAAATATATATATCTTCTTAAATCAGTAAATTCAACCATATAGTTGCAACTAACTTGATGGAGAGGCAGTCAAAGTTAGTAAGACTGAGGTTCACAAATGTCAATTATTCTTTACCTGCTCAAATCTCTGCATTCAGGACTCCTGCTATCATTATAAAAAACACCTTCAAAGTAAAAGAAGGCAGACTTATAGAGATCCTGGGAGGAAGGAAGAAAGACAAGAAAAAAATATTAGTTTGCTAATTAGAATACACAGTATACCGTATTTTTCAGTCTATAAGACGCACTCCCCCCCCCAAAAAAAGTGGCTGGAAATGTATGTGCATCTTATAGAGCAAATGTTGCCGAATCCCCGCCCACCCAGAGGCCCCCACCCTTTGGCCTCTGCCTCCCAGCAATTTGCCTCCTTGCAGCAAACAGCAAATAGCCTGGTCAGCTTCAGCACAGCCTGATTTAGCATGAGGAGCTGATTGGCGGTTAGATCTGCCTCCCGGAATACTGCCGATCAGCTGTTTCAGGCTGGGGGGAACCACTGCCAGTGCCTATTGCCACCTCCGTGCATCCCATTTTTGGCCTGTTCCAGGTGGCGGGGACTGCTGTCGCTGCCTATTGCCACTGAATAGCGGGGATGCCCTCCACCTGGAATGGGCTGAAAATGGGACACATGGAGGCCAAAAAGGGGACACGCAAAGGCCGAAAACGGGGTGCGGCGATGACGGTGATGGGCAGCGACGGGAGCAATGGGCAATGGCAATCCCCGCAGCCTGGAACAGCTGATCAGCTATTCCAGGAGGCCAATCCAACCGCCAATCAGCTGCTTGTGCTAAATCAGGCTGTGCTGAAGCTGACCAGGCTGTTTGCTGTTTGCTGCAAAGAGGCAAATTGCTGAGAAGCAGAGGCAGATTTTTTTTTCTTGTTTTCCTCCCCAAAAGCTGTGTGTGTCTTATAATTTGGAGCAACTTATAGTGCGAAAAATACGGTATATGGGTGATATCACATCTTCATGAGCTCCAGTTAAATTTTTGAAATACCAACCAAACTCATTACTGCATCACATTATTAATGTGTCCAGTAGCCATGTTTATAGCAATAGCTTGACGTATTTTAAGGAAAAAAACAAAACTCTATAGAAGTTTCTACAAAGTGTAGTCCCGTGATGGTGAACCTATGTCACATGTGCCACAGGTGGCACACGGAGCCATATCTGTGGGTACGCAAGCGTTGCCATAGCTCAGCTCCAGCGTGCATGTGCGCACCAGCCAACTGATTTTAGGGCCTTCCGGGCCCACTGGAAGTCGGGAAATGGGACTGTTTCCAGCCTCCAGAGGGCCTCTGGGGGGGTGGGGAAGGCGTGCCCACACCCATAATTCAGTGCGCCCTGCCATCCACGCACCCTGCCCTCCACAGCCTGATGAGTCCAGTAGGCCCATTTTTTGCCCTCCCCAAGCGTCAGAGGCTTTCTAGGAGCTTGAGGAGGCCTTCCCCCCCCCCCCCAGTGATGGCTAACATTTTTGCCATTGTGTGCCAAAAGCGGGGGGGAGCGCGCGTGCATGTACGGGGGGCAGGGCACATTGAATTACAGGTGTGGGTACACACGAACGTGACACCCCATTCCACGTTCCCCCCGCTTTTGGCATGCAATGGCAAAAAGGCTAGCCATCATTGGTCTAGTCCTTTCCTTAAAACTCATCAAGATAACCTCATTTGTTTTCCCCCAGGAATTGATAAGCATATTTTCAAGGGATCAATAATTGAAAGTTTAAGGAACTGTTTTGGAATTAAACTTCCCTCTTTGGAAGTGCGTTAGAAATCAGTATTATGATACCTTGCTGATATTTTCTGGGGCCTGAGCAGGATTATTGCTGAACTCCCCACCAATCTGAAGGTCACTAACACAAGAAATGCAATCTCGAAGCTCGGTAAGTTTTTGGCTCCCTAGGATCAACAGTGTCTGATATGGCTTCCGAAGCTTATGCTGTAAAATAGAGAGGGCAAAGGAAGATCAATCAAAACATTTCTGACAGGCTGAATTTACACATCAGGTTAATTATCTAGATTATCTAGACCCTTTTCAGTCTGGCTTCAGGCCTGGCTACAGCACGGAAACTGCTTTGGTCACGCTGATGAATGATCTCTGGCGACCCTGAGATGAGGGTCATTCCTCCATCTTGGTGCTACTTGACCTCTCAGCAGCTTTCGATACTATTGACCATGGTATCCTTCTGGGACGACTAAGGGAGCTGGGAGTGGGAGGCACCGTGTTATGGTGCTTCTCCTCCTATCTCTCTGGTCAATCACAGTCGGTGTTGGTAGGAGGACAGAGGTCGACCCCTAGGCCCCTTGTTCGTGGGGTGCCTCAGGGCTCGGTCCTCTCTCCCCTCCTATTTAACATCTACATGAAGCCGCTGGGTGAGATCATCCGACGATCGGGGTGAGGTATCAGCAATACGCTGATGATACCCAGCTGTATATCTCTACCCCGCGTCAATTCAGTGATGCGGTGGATGTGATGGGCCGGTGCCTGGAGGCTGTGAGGGTCTGGATGGGAGTCAACAGGCTCAGACTTAACCCAGACAGGACTGAGTGGCTGTGGGTATTGCCTCCTAAAGACTATGTTGACTGTCCATCCTTGGTTCTGGGGGGGAAAAAACTGTCCCCCTCAGAACGGGTTCGCAATTTGTGTGTCCTCCTAGACTCACAGCTAAGATTAGAGCAACATCTGACAGCTGTGGTTAGGGGGACCTTTGCACAGGTTCGCCTGGTGCACCAATTGCGACCCTATTTGGATCAGGAGGCTCTCCTCACGGTCACTCATGCCCTTGTCACCTCACGGTTAGATTATTGCAATGCGCTCTACATGGGGCTATCCTTGAAAAGTGTTCGGAGACTACAGTTGGTCCAGAACACAGCCGTGCAAGCTGTCATGGGTGCACCTAGATACACCCACATTACACCAATTCTCCGCTGCACTGGCTCCCTATTGGTCTCCGGTCACAATTCAAGGTGTTGGTTATTATCTTTAAAGCCCTACATGGCTCGGGGCCAGGGTATCTTCGAGACCGCCTTCTACCGCATAACTCCCAACGACCGGTAAGATCCCACAGAGTTGGTCTCCTCCGGGTCCCGTCAGCTAAACAATGCCGGCTGGCGGGCCCGCATGGGAGGGCCTTCTCTGTGGCTGCCCCAGCTCTCTGGAACCAGTTACCTCCTGAGGTCCGGACCATCCCCACCCTATTGGCCTTCCGAAAAGCGGTGAAGACCTGGCTTTTCCGGCAGGCCTGGGGCCATTGATCTCGCTCTTGCGATCCGGCGAGATCCGGCCATGAATGGTGTGAATGAGTTTTAATGTTTTTAATGTTTTTAATTCTTAAATGTTTTTTATAATGATTTTAAATGCATTGTGAGCTGCCCTGAGTCTTCGGAGAGGGGCGGCATACAAATTGAATTAATAAATAATAATAATAAATAAATAATAAATTCATAGTTTGATTTAGTAAGTTGAAACCAGTCAATCAGCCTGTTGCAAGGAAGCAGTCAACTCTATCATTACTTCTCTGTATCTAAATGTATAAAAGGCCTTTTTGCTTTAGGCTGTTCCTTCCAAGAAACCAAGTTGGAGAATTACGACATATGGGATTTATATCAAGAAGGATACCAGATCTGAACTACCCAAATCCTGGGCGGCTATCTAGCAGTCATCTGGATTTTTGCAATCCAAATCTAGTAGCATTAATGAAAAATACGTTTGGGTGCAAACAACACAAACTTTATATAGGCTGGTTCCTGACATATTGTTCTTCATTTGGCTTTAGCTAAGTATATTCTATTCAACTGTAATTGTAATCAACAACCCACAGTTAAATAAACTCTAGCTTAGAGTGGCGTGTGATCAAGTCACAGAATCAGATCATTAGTGCAGATATTTCAATAGGGTTCCTATACTGATGGGCAACAGGGTTTTAAGTAAGAGTCCCTTTGACCTCAAATAGCCAAAAAATGGACCGAGCAGAAAACATCCTGCAGTCAAGAAGGCTACACACCCATTTGCACTCCTCAGGTGACCCTGAGGACACAAATAAATCTCCAAATTGCCTCAATGACTCTCTAAAAGAATGCAAATGACCAGCTGTCCCCACCATCCAGTCAGAGCTGAAGTAGTTCCTTGGATGAAAGAAAAACAAGGAAGTCCAGTTGCCTCCTGAAAAAGCACCTTTGGTTTACCTTCTAAGACAATTCTGGAAGGATTAGCACATTCCCTAATTCAGTGAGATCTAGCCAAAGGTGGAATAACTTTTCTTTAAAATAAAGGACATCTTGTGTCTTGAAATCTTTCTGCAGAAAAGTAGATTCTACTTTGTCATGTTGCCAAAGGACCACACATCAGCAGGCTATATAATTCCTCACACAAGATTCCCGCAAATAAATTGATCTATTTATTAAGAAGCCATTAAAACAGATGCTAAGCTCAATTTCCAACCTTTTGAAATATAACTGGATAAAAAATGTTGAGAGTTAACACAAGTTCAGCTTCGTCAATCATATTCCCAGGATCTTTTGGCCTTTTTCCAATTGCATGAGATTCCTAGGGGGGGAAAATACATTGGAATATTGAGTCAGATAATAGAGATCAAAACACCTGCATAGATATTCTATCTGCTGTTCCCAATCTTCCAGATATGTTGGGAAAGCAGGGCAAGTCTGTTTGAAGTACAGCTTGATCAAGCAATGTAAATGGTAAAAGTCATCTTAATGGAACGATTGCAATGGTTTTTGCATGCTAGATAAACAAACAGAAGGGCATGGCACTTACTTCCCACACAATCTGTCAAATTCCTAGGCTATGGACTGCCAATTAAATTGCCAAAATGTCACACTTTGTTTCAAATAAGACACAAGGTTAAGATGTAATATGCCACTTCCATCAAATGGCACCTTCTGACAGCTATTGGGGCAAAGCTTTCTTGTGATTAGAATGTAAAATCTGAAATTCTATCATTATTGTGTCATTGGAATAACTTCAATATATAATACAGGAAGGGCAGCAGGTGAGAAAGGAGGGCTTACCATCTCATGAATAAATGTTTCTTGTCTACATGCACGATCAACAAGGATGGTTTCTTCTCGCCTCTCCAGAGCTTTCTGCCGAATTCTACAAATGAGAAGAAAGAAAGAAAGAAAGAAAGAAAGAAAGAAAGAAAGAAAGGAAGGAAGGAAGGAAGGAAGGAGGGAGGGAGGGAGGGAGGGAGGGAGGGAGGGAGGAAGGAAAGAAGGAAGGAAGGAAGGAAGGAAGGGAGAAAGGAGTAAATGAAGACTCAATCATCCAGGCCAAAAGTATTTAAAAATGGTTAAATCATGGCAACTGGACCAAAGTTTATTAAAACAGTGACGTTTCATTACTCAACCAAGTAAACCTCTCAGTTTTAAGAAACTTTAATCCGGTTGCCATGATTTAATCTTTTTTTTTTAAAGACACTTTTGGCCTGGATGACTGAGTCTTCATTTACATGTTTTCCATTTTGGGGAGAAACTCCCCCCCCTCCCCGCACCACATTGGAACTCAACAATTTTTGATTCCAATGCAGTACGAGCTATCTGCAGAATACGGTCAAAACAAGTCAATATCATGTTCAGGATGATGCAAATAGAGCTCAGCCTGTTTTTTATCTGGGATTTTTAAAAAAAACAGGTGGAGCTCCAATCAACCACCACCACTACTACTAGCTGCCATCTTGAGCTTTTTGACTACACCCTGCGAGAAGCAATTACACAGAATGCTTTCATAACTAAGTGTCTTCTGGATATGTGGGATGATCCTGGGCAGCTCTGCAAAGCGTTTAATACAGGAGTAGTCCATCTTGATCAGCCATTTGGGATTTTGAGAAGATGCAGACATGCTCAGACAAAATCCATTTACCAGAAAGTCAGGTCAGAAAACTGTTCCCAATCACTCATTCTGACCCCTCATGCTTAACTTTTTCTCTCCCTTAACTTTGTCCATGGGCCTGTCACTGATTAATAAATAAAAGCTGGTCAATGACCAAAACTAATGTACTTTGACTTTAATTAGCAAACATTCATAATGTTAAAAGCTGATACTTTGTTTTTTAGTCTAGCGGTTTGCAATCTGATTATTAAAGACACTATGACACTGTGGCGGATGAGGAGAATTTCCTGGAGCCCAGGGAGGCATATGTGTACTCTGCATCGCTTATCCCTGATCCAAGATGGTTCAAAATACAGGTAGTCCTCAGCTTACGACCACAATTGAGCTCAAAACTTTTGTTGTTAAATGAAACATTTGTTAAGTGAATTTTGTCCCACCTTACGACCTTTCGTGCCACGTTTGTTAAGTGAATCACTGCAGTTCTTAAATTAGTAACATAGTTGATAAATGAATCTGGCTTCCCCATTGACTTTCCTTCTCAGAAGGTCGCAAAAGATAATCACATGACCCTGAGACACTGCAACCGTCATAAATATGCCGAGTGTCTGAATTTTGATCATGTGACTACAGGGATACTGCAAGTAAGTTTGAAAAATGGTTATAAGCCATTTTTTTCAGTTGTAACTTTGCGGAGACACTAAATGAACTGCTGTAAGTGAAGGACTACCCATACACCGTTTGAAGAAGGCTAATCACAGTTAAAGAGCAGTGGTAACTTTTAATGCTATTTCAGTATTCGATATAGATATCCTCCGCCCACTATACCTCAACGGGCGTTTGATAATTAGCCAAGGCTCCTCTTTTGTGATTGGACAACTCAGTTTGAAAGGGCACCAATGACATGCGTTCAACATTCCAAAGGTGTCCAGGGCCTTGCTGATTCAGCTTAAGGAAGACATAATAAATTACAAATTGCTTAGGAAACAGATTTAATCTGATAGCGAGAATGCAAAATAGGTTTCCCAGATGTAGGCAAGCTTTGCGCTAGCAAAAAAACCCTCAACAATACAGTAAAGGAACCAGTATTATGGAGGCATTATTAGAATCAAGTATGTGGTCATAAAATTATTGGGAAGAGTTGTAAACAGAATGTTTGGCTTTATTGAAAGGGCCTGTAAACAGAAGGTCACCCAAGGCATTACAGCGACAAACACAGCATCTCTTTGCATGTTAGCATACAGTGAAATACAATTATGACAATTTGTTTAAATTTAAATTAAATTTAGTACTGAATGATGACCTAAAGTCTATGTTAGCGGTATGCAATCAGGCAAACTAACTGAATTAAGCCATCATAGTTTGTCTGCTTTGGCTTGGCATGTTGTATCCATCTGCTCATTGCCTTAGTTCATAAACAGTTCTTAAAATTACTGATGGATTAGAACAAACTTCCAACTAATCAGAATTGCAACTGAAGATATAATTCAACATACTTAAGAGTTATTAAGTTGGTATCTTCAGGTATCACTTCTGTATCTTCTTTATCAGAGCTCTTCAGTGCAGCAATGCTAAAAACAATTCAAAATTAATTCTATAATTGCAGGAAAAGTCAACTTGTAAATATATAAAAATATACAGAAACATACAGCTACATGTACAGTAGGAAGTAAAATTAAACAATTGCCAAGAAAATATTTTCGGACCAGATAGCTAATGCTATTGTAGACTTCTCTTTTAGAAGCATAAACGGTATGGCTGGATTCACAGATTACAGTAAAACACAATGTAATCAGGTTTTTCTTTGATGAGTGTGTTCAATAGACCAGCTATTGTGGTTTATGTACAATATTTATGGCCTAATGGGTTGAACTGAACCCACAAAATTGAAACCTGTTACCATGGTTCAGCAAATAGACTATGACTCAAGTCTAACCTTCAGCCATTGGTAAAAAAAAAATAGACTATTTTTCATAATTGGAATGAAGAAAGCCAACCATTTATTACTTCCAATTCCTGTTAGCTGGTACTCATCTGAAAGATAAATCATCTTTTATGCTTAAAAAAGTAAGAAGTAAAATTTAAAAATTAACAGTTCTATAATACAGAAACGTACATTAGACAAAACATTCTCTACCAGACTACGGATAACTTCTACAGCTAGTACTGATTTTGTATAGAAGAACAGCCTTTTTTTAGTAAAACTAGTTACTATTTCCTGTTTCTGTTAGTAAAAAATCAGGCATTTCTGTATTAAGAAATATGGAGTTGAGACAAAAATTAGCAGCTCCAAATCTGCCTCACTCATAATATGTTTTGAAGCTTTCCCATGACCCCAACATCATCTTAATGGTGTACATTCTCTTTCCCCACATCTTTGGCTGCAATAAAAAATATATAAAGTATACAAAATAGAACATCAGGAGAAATGTCTTGTTATGTAAGGACTCTATTTTAAAAGATAAGAATTGGTCTCCCTCAAAATAAAGTCCTTCTCCTTCTACTTGCTTCATACCATGTCTGACCAGAGTCTTTCCTAAAAAATAGCCAAAATAGAAAGTGCCTTGCAAAAGCTGTTTGTACAGAGCCCAATAGATTGCAATATCTGACTTGGTCAGTTGAACTATTTGCATTTCATTTTACAGCAGGGTGTCAAGATATAGGCACACACGTAGCATAACGTTATTCTAAAGGACTCAGTGTATGTTCATGTGGAAAGAAGACACCCAGAGGTCACAGTGCACATGTAGAGTTAACATCTAAATGTTTGATTTTTAGAGAAATTACTATGTGTATCTCAATAACTGTGGGCTTGGCACAACAACCAAACAGAACAGGTACAGTGTCAGCGTCTCACCACTGACATAGAAAGGAAGATTGTACAATTGCAATGATAAGATAAGCCCTAGACTTTTGCCTGCTAAATCCCTTTGAAGCTCAGTCACCGTGGAAATGAAGGGAGGGGGGACATTCCTGTGAAATGACTAGACAAGAAGTCAGGAGAGTGACTTGGAAGATAGCCAATAAGAAGCAGATAATTGGGGATCGGAAAGGGAGGGATTGGAGGGGAAAAGGTCAGTCTTGTCCGCATCGAGTCATGATCCGGTTGCTGTGCTCAAATAAAGAAAAGATTTCCTTAAAGATTGGCAGTTTGGAAATTCATTTATTTTGAGATAGCATCGAAGTCTGACAGACGGACAAGACTGACCTTTTGCCCCCCAATCCCTCCCTTTCCGATCCCCAATTATCTGCTTCTCATTAGCTCTCCCCCCAGGCACAGAGGTCTTCGCGCACCTGACCGAGACAAGGGGAGTCCCGGATGATGGAGACCCATCCCCCGACTTGTATGACAGTGAGGACGAGGGTGAAAACGACCCAATGGTGAGTGGACCCATCCACCCTTTCCTTTTCCCCATACGCCTAACAGCCCCAAAGACAGGTACCCAAGAGACTTTCCAAGCCCTGATAGACTCGGGTTGCACTAGGTGCCTGATTAATCTACCCACAGTCCTAAAATTGGGAATCCGAGCTAAGAAGCTCAACCACCCAATTTGATTTGAGCAAGTTGATGGGACCCTCAAAGGCGGACCTCACGCCACCCACCTGACCGAGCCAGTGAAGCTAAAACTAGGGGATCACTGGGAGACGATACGGTTCATAATAGCCCCCAAGATGACCGACCCAGTCATACTGGGACTTTCCTGGCTAGACAAGTGGTGTCCAATTATCTGGTGGCAAGAGGGCACCCGCAGATTGAGGATAGCAAAAGGGCCTCAATCTCTGCCGTTCCAACCAGGACAAACACCCCCCACACTCGAGCCCCAACATCTCCCGCCTGAACAAAAGAAGATGGCACCGACGCAAGGGCCCCTCTGGAAGGGCACCGCGAAGCAGCTGGGGCCCACATCCAACAGCACCCATGAAACAGAGCAGATACCAAAAGACTACCAAGACCTAGCAGAGGTATTTAGCGAGACCGAGTGTGACGTCCTACCTCCCCACCGCGATGCCGACTGCACCATCGAAATCATCCCTGGGGCGAAACTACCTAAACCTAAATTATATGCCATGACGCCCCGTGAAATGCAAGAAATGCGAAACTACATAGACAAAAACCTACAAAGAGGTTTCATTGAGCCAGTCAAACCGTGGGTCGCAGCACCGGTCCTCTTCAAAGAAAAGAAAGACGGCTCTATGCGTCTTGTAGTTGACTTTCGGGGATCAATGCGGTCTGCATACACAACTTATATCCCCTCCCACTCATGAAAGACATGCTAGCCCACCTGGCCAAGGGGAAGATTTTCACCAAACTAGACATCCGCGAAGCCTACTACCGAGTACGCATCAGGGAAAGAGACGAGTGAAAGACAGCGTTCAACTGCCCCCTGGGAAGTTACCAATTCAAGGTGATGCCATTTGGGCTACAGGGAGCCCCAGCCGTGTTCATGCAATTGAAAACGAAGTTCTACATGACCACCTGTACAAAGGGGTCCTCGTCTACCTAGATGACATTCTCATCTACACGGAGACCATAGAAGAACACATACTCCTCATACGCAAAGTACTAGAAAAACTGCTGAAAGCGAACCTATGTCAAACTGTCAAAATGCGAGTTCCACTGATCGCGTCTGGACTATTTAGGTTACCGAGTGTCAAACGAGGGGATAGAGATGGACCTGGCTAAAGTACAATCAGTCCTAGACTGGCGACCCCTTCGCACCCGCAGGCAACTACAGAGCTTCCTGGGGTTCGCAAATTTCTACAGGCAATTCATCCCCTCCTTTGCAAGAATTGCCAAACCTCTGATGGACGTCCTAAAGACAGGGAGTCCGGCAACGAAACCCCGCCCGGGACAGCCTCTACAGTGGGACCCGGCCTGCCAACAAACAGTCGAGACACTAAAACAAATGTTTGCAAAAGAACCTGTCTTGAAGCATCCTGACCCCAAACAACCCTTCGTCATCCAAGCAGATGCCAGCAATGTGGCAGTAGGGGCAGTCCTACTCCAAAAGAACAGCCAGGGGGACCTGCAACCTTGTGCCTACACATCCCGCAAACTCACCGACACAGAGAGACGATGGGCGGCGTGGGAAAAAGAAGCATTCGTGGTGGGATGGGCGCTGTTAACCTGGCGACACCTGCTAGAAGGAGGCCAGACACCATTTGAGGTTTGCACTGACCACAAAAGCCTGGAGGCCCTCAAATCCCCACAGAAGTTATCGCCCAGGCAAGTCCGGTGGGCCCAATACTTCAATCGCTTCAACTTTGAGCTAAAGCACATCCCAGGGGGGAAGAATGCCTCAATACAACAGTGAACGTGAGCAGATAGTGAATCCCATCATCCCTTCTGCCCAAGGTGTGGGCCAAGTAACCACCAGACAGCAGCATCGAGACCAGCAGGGGCAACCCACAAGTGACCTAACGACAAGGCTCAAGGCAGAAACGTTGGCGGACCCCTGGTTCCGAGACAATCAACATCTCTTGACAAAGAGAGATGGCCTAGCATGGAGGGGGACAAAACTTTATGTCCCAGAGGCCTTACGCACCTTGGTCCTCAAGAGAAGTCACGATTCAAACCAGCGGGACATTTTGGCTTCCTAAAGACTCTGCACTTAGCACGGAGACAGTTTTGGTGGCCCCACATGAGAAAAGACGTAGACAGCTATGTAAGAAGTTGTACCATCTGTGCCATGACGAAAACCCGACCAGGGAGGCCCCCGGGGCTGCTACAGCCAGTAGCTGAACCGTCAAGGCCATGGGAGATTGCTATGGACTTCATAGTCGAACTGCCGAGGAGCAGCGGAAGCACAGTGATCTGAACTGTAATAGACTTATTCTCCAAACAGGCACATTTCTTACCCTGCAGCAGACTACCCTCAGCCCGCCAATTGGCCAAACTGTTCGTAAAACACATCTACCGCCTGCACGGAGTACCCAGAAGAATCATCTCCGATCGAGGTGTCCAGTTTACAGCGAAGTTCTGGAGAGAATTCCTTCGATCCATAGGATCATCCCAAGGCCTCAGCTCAGCATTTCACCCGAGCACCAATGGGGGGGGGGCAGAGAGGTTGAATGCCATGATAGAGCAGTACCTGAGGTGCTACGTCGACTACCAACAATCGAACTGGGCGGACCTCTTATCGTTTGCGGAGGTCGCATATAACAATGCTGTCCACAGTAGTACAGGACTAACCCCATTTAAGATAGTGAGCGGCATCGATTTTGTCCCCATGCCAGAGTATCCAAGGGAGCCTCCTTCCTCAGTTACCTTAACCAAATGGATGGCAATGCTGAGAGAAACCTGGGAGAACGTCAAGAGGGCATTAGACAAGGCAGCACGGTCTTATAAGAAACAAGCAGATAAGCTCCGAGCCCCCCAGAGGCCGTTCCAAGTAGGGGAGAAGGTCTACCTCTCCACCAAGTACTTGAGACTCAGACTCCCGACCAGAAAACTTGGGCCAAAATTCATAGGACCATTTCCAATAGTAAAAATAATCAACCCGGTCACAGTACAATTGCAGTTGGCCCGGTTACTAGGGAGGATACACCCTGTTTTTCACAGTAGCCTCCTGAAGCCTGTGGTAGGGTCAACTTTAAGGCTGGTGCCACATGATCCCCCAGGGCCCTTGATTGTTGGAGGCCAGACCCACTATGAAGTACAGCGAGTCTCGATTCGAGGTGGCACAGAGGGTGCCTCCAGTACTTAATTAAGTGGAAGGGTTATCCAAGCTGACGGCCTCATAGCTAAATTCCATGCAGATCACCCGGACAAGCCAGGAGGGGGTGGGGTACACCCCCGGATGGGGTAAGGTGCTAAACTTGTTGTTTATCTCACGCAGGCCTCACGGAGAGAGTGAAGGGAGAGGGGCCGGATGTCAGCGTCTCACCGCTGACATAGAAAGGAAGATTGTACAATTGCAATTACAAGATAAGCCCTGGACTTTTGCCTGCTAAATCCCTTTGAAGCTCGGTCACCGTGGAAATGAAGGGAGGGGGGACATTCCTGTGAAATGAAGAGACAAGAAGTCAGGAGAGTGACTTGGAAGATAGCCAATGAGAAGCAGATAATTGGGGATCGGAAAGGGAGGGATGGGGGGCAAAAGGTCAGTCTTGTCCGCATCGAGTCATGATCCGGTTGCTGTGCTTGAATAAAGAAAAGATTTCCTTAAAGATTGGCAGTTTGGAAATTCATTTATTTTGAGGTAGCATCGAAGTCTGACATACAGACTTCAACAGATGGTTAGGACTGCACAAAAACAACTGCAACCAGCCTGCCTTCCATTGAGGATCTATACGCTGCACGAACCAGAAAGAGGACTGAGAAAATATCTACAAACCCCTCACATCCTGGACATAAACTGTTTCAGCTTCTCCTCTCTGGACGCCACTATAGAGCATTGCATGCCAAAACAATTAAGATTCAAAGATAGTTTTTTCCCCCTGTGCCATCACTCTGCTGAATCCCAAATTCTCACAGCACTGTCCTAGGCCTAAATATATTTATCCATGTAGTAGGCTGCATTGATATTACCTTCTCATCTTTCCTACTGTCCCTTCTTTTACTGGTATCTATGATTTATCACTTGTTGTTGTATATTATGATTATGGCTGTAACTACAACCTATGATATAGGACCTATCACTTTGTTGTTTATATGTACACTGACAGCTTATACACCAGAGACAAATTCCTTGTGTGTCCCAAATACACTTAGCCAATAAAGAATTCTGTTCTGTTCTGTTCTGTTCCTTTCAGTTCCGCTCCGTCCCGTCCCGTCCCATTCCCATCCCCTCTAATACTAAACAGAGCATTCCCATTAAAAAGAGAGGCAACACCCTCAGATGATCACTGGGATGACTTGGGATCCATTCCTCTCTCATCCTAATCTCACAGGGTTGTGGCTATATGGAAAAATAGGGAGGAGAGAACATTGTCTCCACAACTTTGAAAGCACCAGAATGAAAGGTGGAATAGAAATCAAATTATTGTACTTTTTCTTTGATACCGTATACATTTTTGCTGCAGTGGATAAGGACAAACACCACGGCTGCAATTCCAAAGAAAAGATGAACAGTTAGAAGAATTCCAGGACTGACAGCATCCCTGTCACCCTTCAAACACAGGACTCTGAATCTATTTCAGTCTTCATCCAAAGTTTTCAGTAGTCAATGACAAAACCCAGCAGACAATAATAACTGGTCTATAATGTAGCTTAAGTACATTTGAGGGAAGCTACAATTCCATTTTTACCAGTATGGTTTTATTGATTGACTGAATATGTGCCAGCAAATCCGTATCGACTCTTTGCATTATAGTCCTCCATTAATCTCAGAGAGGCTTAATTCTAAGCAAATATATACATGATCAGGCTGAAAGTATAATTAAGACGGCAGAGCTATGTTTACACTGGAAAAAACCACGAGTCCCTGAATTTAATAAGAATTGATTAAGTGAGGAGAGAATTCAAGGGGCGTTAACGTTGGCCAATTAAGGAAATTAAGCAGAGTGGGTTTTGATATTCCAGGGAATATCAAGATGGAAAGCTTTTCAAAAAATATTTTAGAAAAAAGGTAAGGACAAAGCACTTTCATACTTATTCTAAAAAAACCCCTGCACAAATACGTCTCCATCCTTCATGTCTTTCCGGAAGTTCCTCAAAACTTAACTGTGTCAACAGGTTTGGGGTCTTAAGGACTTAATGATTTAATAAGGTAGCTATCTCGTTTATAAGATCTAATGCTTTCTCTTAGCCCTTTAATAATATTATTAACGTTTTAACTATGGAATGTTTTTATTATTTTATGTTTACAGAATCACATTTTGAGAGATGGTTGGCCATACAAATATGGATCCATGGACGGATGGATGGATGGATGGACGGATGGAGCAAGCAAGCAACCAGGAACATGTGTGGATGAGCTGTAACTGATGATAGGTTTGTTCGTACATAAACCACGAACAAACACAGGTTTGTTCTTTACGATTTATATTGTGTAGGAAGAAATTTCCTTCTGGGTTCTGCTCCAAGTGGGGAAAAAGACACTGGAAACATGGAGACTGCTTGGAAAGATGGTTTAATAGTGGACAGGATCACATGGTTTGAGTTCCTGAACAGAAAAGGGGTGAGATACAGCGAGTCCCCAGGTTTTATGCTCTCTGGCTTTGAACTTCCTGGGGCCCAGAAAGAGTATCCTGATTGGTTGTCAGACTCCCAGGGGGTGGGGGTCTTAGCTAGCCTTGCTGGCTGATGTAATCTTCCCAGGTGCCATGTGGTGAGTTGCTAGATGGGTCCCATTGTGTTGCAGATGTCCTTTGACAAAGGATTGGGTTTCTGCCTCTGGCCCATTAACAAAGGGTGGGGGCAGGAAGGTGGGAGCTGCTTTGTCTTTAAAACATGCTTCTCCATTTCTCATCCAGGGAAACATAATATTCTTACTTTTTAATATTTCCCAAAATATTTCATTCTTCTAGGAAAGGGGTGGGTGCTAACTTCCTACAATTGTTTTATTTAGTTTCCTAGTATGATGTATGTTGATTATTTAGTATCCTATGACTATCACTGAGTGTTGTATCTTATTATTTATGATGAGTGTATTTTTATGATGACTATGATCATGATTTATCACGTATAGCTTTTATGTACCCTGAGAGCTGATGCACTGAAGACAAATTCCTTGTGTTGTCCAATCACACTTGGCCAATAAATAATTCGATTCTATTCTATTGTAAAACTGAGATCAAAACAAAAGGCATTCAAGTGATGAGATTTAAACTGTAGGTCTCAAAATTGCAACTCGACACAGCTAGCCAGGAAGCGGGATGAGCTACCTGCACACAGCTTTCAGCTCTGCCACGATCTCCGGCGTGCAGAGAAAATCCTCCATCACCGCCGCCTCGTCGTCCGCAGGTTCTGCCTGCTGGAGAGACACGTCTTGCTGGCGCAGCGCCTCCTTCCAAAGAGACCCAAAAGCGCCCACGTGGAACGCCCGAGTATTCAGATCCACCGTCTCATAATCGGGGATATTACTTCTGGACCCCGTGCTGCTTCCAGCCATTTTTGCATCAGGATTTAGCCCAGAGGAGACGAGATGTGAAACGGATGTGGGGCCCCAGTGGCTTCTGGGACTTGTAGTTTCTTTCCCTCCAAACGGCAGAGAGACTTGACGCCGTTCAACATGGTACTTCCGATGTTGCTTGAGCTATAGCTTCCAGAGGACTCAGCCAATAAGATCAACGATAAGGAATGCTGGGAGTTGTAGTTCGAATTCATCGGAGGGTTCCTCAGGAGCCGGGTGCTCGTTCAAGGGATTGGAAGCGTTCGCTGATTTTTTCCCCCCAGCGAATTGTGGAAATAACCAGGTGTCCCACTCCTGTGTGTGCAGATTATTTTTCTATATCTAAATAACAATCGTGCAAAATTAGAAAAGAATGAAGCCAGAGCGGCAGTGATTGTCTACGCCCACTAGATTGTGTCTAGCTTTAAATTCTGCTGTAATTTTACATCATTTTAAAAATCGTGCTATTTAGGTTGACACATTCTGTACGCTTTATTAAAAAGCTAGGACACAAGTTTTATATATATGTGTGTGTGTGTGTGTGTGTGTGTGTGTGTGTGTGTGTGTGTGTAGAAGAATAAACCTTGGGAAAGAATTGCTAGGTGAATAAAAACGCCAAATCTAGTCTAAATATCTGGCTGACTGTGCTAATAATAGTAACAACGACAACAATAATAATTAACCACTTTTTTAACTTTGTAAAAAAACACTACTTAGAACTGCCTATATACTTCTTAGATGTTACCTTGACAGCTCTTAGGTTCTTGGTTAGGACCTGAACTTTTAAGTCTTTACCAGTCGCAGAGAAGAGAAGAGAAGAGAAGAGAAGAGAAGAGAAGAGAAGAGAAGAGAAGAGAATTCTTTATTGCCCAAGTATGAGTGGACACAGAAGGAATTTGTCTTGGTGCATATGCTCTCAGTGTACATAAAAGAAAAAGATACATTTGACAAGAATCATAAGATACAACACTTAATGATAGTCATAGGGTTCAAATAAGCAATCAAATCATATTAGGAAACAGTCGATATAAATCATATAGATACCAGCAACAAGGTTACAGTCGTAAGTGGGAGGAGATGGGTGATAGGAATGATGAGAAGATTAATAGTAGTGCAAACTTAGTAAATAGTTTGACAGTGTTGAGGGAATTATTTGTTTAGCAGAGTGATGGCGTTTGGGAAAAAACTGTTCTTGTGTCTAGTTGTTCTGGTGTGCAGACTGTTAATTGAATTGAAGATTAAATAATAACAATAATAATAGATATAGCAACCTGATTAAGAACACTGACATTTAGTACTGAATAATGACCTAAAGTCCCTTAAATGACCTATATGATAGTTGCCGTTCTATCATGTCCAGAAAACACCAGCTTGAGTGCTTGTTAATATTCTTAATTAAAAAGAAGCTCATTTGAAATTCTATGTTGAAGTCATCTGGGCATGAAAAACATTTTTGATAACTAGATTTTGTATGCTATTTTGTTATGTAGCTTCATTTTTTAAAAGAAAATTGAAAGTTAACTCATTTTGTACCCATTGCACATTATTTCATTTCCTGATGATACCAGTTAATTGTCTTAGTCAAAAAGTATATCACGTTTTTTTTAATTAAAGAATGCACACTTAGGCCAACATATCGAACATACAAGCCCATTAACAGCTGAAGATAGGCACTCCCCCATCACCTTCCAGCTCAATGCTTTCTGACAACAATTGCTATGGCATAGAATTCGATCATATTTGTGGAGACTTTATGGTTCTCATCTAATAAGAAACACAGTGATCAGGGCCGGATTTAGATGAAAAGAGGCCCTAGGCTATTCCACTTATAAGGCCCTTTCACCTCCCATTTTTAAGTTTTTATGTTTGTTTATTAGTCATATGTGTAGAATTTCTCCTTATTTCGGTTCAGTGTTTTAGTGTTCACTGTTTTTAGAATAGTGTAATTTTAATTTTGCTAACAATTTGAATGTAGGCCCCTCTTGACCTTGAGGCCCTAGGCTGAAGCCTAGTTAGCCTATAGGAAAATCCGGCCCTGACAGTGATGGCTGTTAGAACTAGTTGGATAATCGGCAATTAGGGGAGTAATTAACTCCACTCTCTGTAGATGGGAAAGAAAAGCACATGTACAATTGTTGCAATTTCAGTGTCAAACTGAGACATATGCACAAATGCTCTTGATAGAGGATGTAATTAAATCTCCCCTCAGTACCCTTGAGAATAGTGTCTTAACAATAGCAATCTGAGTATCTTCCTATGTTAGGGTACAAATATACATAAAAACATTTGGAGATGCTAAAATGTGGATACATGAGCTGATTAAAGAAGAGGTATGAGATGTGGGGTCTTTGGTACTGTCTAAGTTTGGTTGTTTTCTTTCAGATATTTCATTATCAAACTAAGTAACATCATCAATGCTTTAAGAGAGCATTGCTCTTTATTTATATACAAGTGGCTAAATGTAGAGCAAACCCCACACCCTTCTAGCACTGATGATGTTACCTAGTTGGGCAATGAAATATCTACAAGAATACAACCAAGGTCAGAGAGCACTAAGGACCTGATAGTTGAACCCTGAGTTGCAAATATTCTCTTCTAAAGGTATTAACTGCCAACATGATCATCAACGTCCGATGATGGATATAGCACAATAATAATAATAAGAGGTATGAGATGTTAAGACTATCCCTTAGTACATCAAGATTGAGGATTTTTTGTTTGACCTCATTCCAGGCTTTGTCCAACCACAACACAAGTACAGATTGGAGGGTAAACCCACAATAATCTATATCAGAACAGCTGTCATTTGTTTCTTCCATGGGGAATTTAATCTGTTTATCAATGTACAATAAGATGAACTTGAGACTCATGCTCCTAGTTATGTTTAAGCAAATATTTTAACTGGCACAGACAATTAAGCTAATATTTTAACTGGCACAGCCTCAGAAAAGCCTCCACAGATATTCAGCCAGGCTCTAACTAAAGTGGGACAGGAAATCAGAACAAAGTTCTCAGGAATGCAACCTGGGTAGTTTCTAGAGTAAGAAAATCATTGTGTGCCATGTAGCTTTGAAAAGTTGAACTGCTGCAGGCACATAGTTACAACATGTGTATCTGATTATTGCATTAGACACTTCAATTCATGTACATGAAGAAGACACAAAAGATGTATTCAGAAGATACACTTTTATTTTATTTTTAAAATAAAAAACTTTTTAAATAAAAAAACTATTTTTATGTGGTTTATTTCTACATTTTAGCTTAGTAATGTAGCACTAATGCATGGATGTTTTGTTGCAACCCTATGAGAAACAGAAAGAACAGCAGATTTATTTATTTACCTCTCACTAAGGAGGTACTCTAGGCGGCTTATAACAATAAAAAGGAAGAAATGAAAGGAGTGTAAAAAACAAACCAGGAGTAGTAGTAGAACAATAAAATAATTAGAACGATAAGAATACAATAATATGTAAGAGTGGTTTATGAGCTAGAGGATGAAGGATTCAATGAGAGCATAAAGCACCCAAATACTTTGCATGCTAAAATCTGTCATTGTTTTGTTTATATACTTAGCCCATGCTTAGCAACAGGATCGTGCGTGCGCGCTCGCCTCGCTTGTGCATGCACCTTGCTTCTGCACATGCGCAGATCGCCAATGATGACATCCGGGGCGGTGGGCGGGGCCTCCCGCTGGTTTTACTACCAGTTCTGCTGGCAGCCAATGATCAGCAGAAGTAGCCTGCAGTACTGCCCTTAACCACTGCGCCACCACGACTCATAACTTTAAGTTATGTGGATTTCAATGTCCAGTTTCCTTGGCCAGCATGCTGGCTGGAGAATTCTGGGAGTTAAAATCTGCACATCTTGAATTTTTTCCCCCGTCTGTTCAGTCATGTCTGATTCTCAAAGACTGCCTGGACAAGGCCCTGCAGTTTTCTTGGCAAGGTTTTTCAGAAGAGTTTTGCTTTTGCTTCCATTCTAGGGCTGAGAAAGAGTCACTGACCCAAGGTCAGCCAGCTGGCTTTGTGCCTAAGATAGGACTATAACTCATAGTCTTTCAGTTTTTAGCCTGATGCCTTAACTGCTACACCTAACTGCCTTTCCTACATCTAGTATGGAGATGTGATTAATAGCAATAAGGAGTCTTTAACCTTTGACTTTTGCTGAATTTGTGGAAAGTACAGAATAGTTGACTTACAACAGTTCGTTTACTGACCATTTGCAGTTACAACAGCACTGAAAAAAGTGACGTTTGACCATTTCTCACACTTATGACCGTTGCAGCGTCCCCATGGTCATGTGATATTTATTTAGAGGCTTGACAACTGATTCATATTTATGACTGTTGCAATGTCCCGGGAGTCATGCTACCCCCTTTTGTAACTTTCTGACAGACAAAGTGAATGGGGAAGCCAGATTTATTTAACCACCGTGTTACTAATTTAACAACTCCAGTGATTCACTTAACAAATGTGGCAAGAAAAGTCATAAAATGGAGCAAAACTCACTTAACAAATTTCTCACTTAGCAGCATAAATTCTGGGCTCAGCCGTAGTTGTAAGTCATGGACTACCTCAGAGGTGGGTTTCAGCAGGTTCTGACCAGTTCAGGAGAACCTAAGCAGAATTTTTGAGTAGTTCAGAGAATTGGTAATAAAAATTCTGATTGGCCCCTCTCCCATCTGTTCTCTGCCTCCCAAGTCACAGCTGATCGGGAGGAAATGGGGATTTTACAGTATCTGTCAGCACTTCAAGCTGCATTTACTCTAGTGCTGACATAAGAAGGAGAAGCGAAGGCGTCTGGAAAGGGATGTTTGACTTTTCACCTACTTATTTTCCCTGGAGATAATATCCCCTAGGAGATGAGATGGGAGGGGGGAAATTCCTTTGAGCTGGAGTAGATTAGGGGTAGAATGACTTGGAAGATGGCCAATGAGTGCAGGGGAGTGGGGAACGGAAAGGGAGGGTTTTGGGGCTGGAAGTCAGTGTTGGCTTCGATTGGAGTCGGGTTAGAATGTCGTGCTTAATAAATAGGAGTTTTTCTTCAAAGACTGTGTTTGAAACGCAATTTATTTGAGACAACCTCGAAACTTGACAGTATCCTTCCCCTGGAGTGGGGGGGGGAGAAATGGAGATTTTACAGTATCCTTCCCCTGCCACACCCACCCACCCAGCCACACCCACCCAGCCATGCCATGCCCACAGAACCGGTAGTAAAAAATTATGAAACCCACCATTGGACTACTTGTAGTAGAAATCTTTCTGAAATCTAACATCAGATCAATTTGAATTTCAGGGTGCAATCTCTTTTCAGGTACCTCCTGAGGTCCGGACTACTATTGGCCTTCCGGAAAGCGGTGAAGACATGGCTTTTCCGGCAGGCCTGGTGCCGTTGATCTCGCTGTTGCAATCTTGCGAGATCCGGCCATGAATGGTGTGCATGGGCTTTTAATGTTTTTATAATGTTTTTATAATGTTTTTTAATAATTTTTTTATGTTTATTGTTCGCATTATTTTTGCTGTAAGCCGCCCAGAGTCCCTTGGGAGTTGGGCGGCATAGAAATGCGACAAATTAAATTAAATTAAATTAAAATTTCTCATAGAGCTTCTTTAGAAGGCACGCTAAAGTCAACAGCTGCATCAAAGTTATTAAGTATGTCTCTTCTGAAATGGGTAACTCTTTTTCTCACCACATTTGCACCATACACAGAGTCAAAACTGTGTCAAGCGCATTTCAAATTTCAAATTACACGCCCACCACATGTCAGCTTAGTATACTCAGCGAAGCAAGCTTGTTTGGCTAGTTTTTGGTTTAGTGGGTGAAAAGAACATCAGCACATTAGTTGAGCAAAGTATGGAGAAATTACCCTTAGGTTAAGATGTTGTGGGAACCAATTTGATTGCAAATATCTGCTCTTGTGTGTAAAGATTAGGTTTTGCCTGTACTTCCTACTTTTGTTGCATTTTAATCTAGAGTTTATGAGGTACTAAACAGCAGAACACTAGGTTGTTATATAAGCCCTATTTTAATGTTTTGAATATGAGTTGCTTCTAGTGTGACGGGTTTTAATTATTTCGGTGTTTTTTTTACTGTTTATAACCCTCCAATGGCTATCCAGTGGGTGGCCATGAAAATTGAAGAAATAAATAAAAATACAAACGAAAATCAATAAAGGAGAATATTTGTAACTCAGGTTTGAAATGTAGGGTCTTTGGTGCTTTCTGAGCTTGCTTGTTTTCTTGCAGATGTTTCAGATGGGTAATGAGACATCTGCAAGACAACAAGCAAGCTCAGAGAGCACCAAGGACCCCACAAAAGAAACTATTTTTTAAAACCTGAGTTGGTAAGTGACACCACAGATTTCAAAGTGTGAAATTCTGGGTAGGCCTGGACAAGTACAGGCTTACTTGATTATTTTGATTATGTCCTGCCAACTGACTGTAATTATTTCAGCATTTACTCTGTGCTAACCCTGTGTTAATCTTTAACCTTCTGCTGAATTTGCAGAAAACAATGGAAACGTATCTCAAATCTTATTTCAAGTCTTCCTTACTATTAATCTTCTCATCATTTCTATCACCCATCTCCTCCCATTTATGACTATATGACTGTAACTTTGTTGCTGGAATCCTTACAATTTATATTGACTGTTTCCTTTTTTTATATATATAATTTTTATTGAACAGTTTTGTTTTTTTAAAACAAAAAAGAAACTTTTACAATATTCTTCTTGTCAGATGTAAATGCCTTATTCTCTAATGTGTAAATAATGTATATATGGAACATCAGGGGTTAACTTATTCTTTGGACTTTAATGTATTCATAATTTACCACTCCCATTCCTGGCTCCACCCCTTGTATATATAAGGAGCCATCCTCCCCATTTTCCTTGCTTCTATCTTGAATATTCAGCGAATATAGAATGCCTATTATGATTAAAGAGAAATATATTTAAATCTCTAACTTCTATTATCTTTATTGAGTCTGATCCTGAAAATATTGCAACAAGCTGGTAGCAGAGGATGGTTAATTGACTCAATAAGTAATTAAAAATGTCCAAGAAAGATAGGCCCAACACCAGGGCCTACAGCAAAGAAATAGAAACTGATCAAGAGATGATCAACGAATCCACTAATGCGATTTCGAGAGAATCCGAAGAATACACCACTGAAGAAGAAGAACTGATGAGTGAAAATAACGACCAGGAAGAAATTGAGATAGAAAATAACGAACTCAGGTCAGAGATATTAAAGATACTAAAAAGCCAAAAGAATGATGAAAGCCTCATCGCGGACCTCCAGGAGATGCTGAGGAACAGCGGAGCAGCGAGAGAGAAAAACGTCATTAAAGAAAAACCCAAAGATCAAAAAACTGTGAGTGAAATGACTACTGAGAAAATAGTTGTAAAAAAGAAAAGATGTGACCTCGCGCGAAATTTTGAATGGCAGCCATCTTGGTTTCAACGAACTTCAAAAGAGAGTGAAGCAGAGCCAATCAAAACGCTCAGTTCAAAATTTCTGGCGCGAAAAACGCTATTAGACGAAGAAAGTGAAAAAGAAGTCTCAAACTCTTCAGATGAGCCAAAATCAGAAAGTGAAGACGATTTAACAAAGTCTCAAGTAAAGTCAGCAATGAAAACGCTTTTTGCTGCTTTTGGGCCAAGATTGAAAATTTCCAAGACATCAACGAAGAAGCAAGAAATCAAACCGACAACTCAAGACCTGCACGCTCCCATCCTGACTTCGAAAACGACGACACCCGAGCCCAGAGAGCCATGCCGATTCCGTCCTACACCGCAGACAGAATCGAGTGCCAGCGCACACAAGAGAAAGAGAAGAACCGTCGCCATCACCAAAGCCCCAAAAACCGAGCCAGAGACCGACTCATCTGAAGAGGAGCGGATCGAGAGAGCTGAAATGGAGAGAACCTTCCACAACGGCGCCAAAGAAGAAATGAGCAACGCGCATGTGCAAAACTACGTAGACGGCCCCGAAAGACTTGAACTGGCCAGAGAACCGCGCAGACTCGTTACAAGCATCCCAATGCCGTTCTGTAATTTCCTGCACTTGAGAGACCACGGACTGCCTCAGGTTGTAAGTAATGGACAAAATAATGTGGGGAACTTACCCAGTGACTTCCCAAAACTTAGAGTTGATGGCATTAATTTACAAGAGTGGTACCAACAGCTTCAGGTTATTTTCATGAAAGAAAATTTACTATTCTTTATAACTAGTCCTCCAAGAAGACCTTGGACTTTAAAAATAGATTGTTTACATCATAGAGCATTTTTCATAATAATTTCTAGCGTGTCTCCTGCAATGTATCATAGCATCAAACCAAACCTAACTGTATCAGAAATAATTCAATGCATGTTTAATCTATTTCACAGCGATAGCGTAGCCACAACCACAAGAATGTCTAAGGATTTCTTTTCTTCTAGAGTGAAACCAGGGGTTTCTATAAGTGAGCATTTGATAAATCTAAACAAAATAAGAGCTGAGCTGCAATTGAGGGGGGAAGTGATTTCAGATCAAACAATGAAAAGTGTTATTATCAATTCACTTGATCCATCATGGGATAGCTTTATGTCACACTTAGATACCATTAATTTGGGATATTTATCAATAGAAAGTCTATCTAACAAATTGATAGCAGAAGACAATTCAAGAAAAAATCGTTCCAGTAACCAAACAGAACACAAATCTTTTAGGAAAGTAGTCTTTCAAGATAAATATAATGAGGCCTTTAGATGCCACAATTGTGGATCCAGGGAACACAGTAGAAGAGACTGTCCCAAAGTCCCAAGGGAGAGACATAGGCCAGAATATAGGAGCAAATACAATTACAGACAATCTTCCACAGATAGACACAAATATAGAAGTCCACCAAATTACAGAGAAAGTAGAGGGGGTAGAGAAAATTCAAAAGAGAGAAAATCTGGGTCACTAAATGGGCTAAATAAACAAGACAGCACCAGAACACAACAAGATGAGAACAATAATTGGCTTATTGATTCTGGTGCAACAAATCACACCACTAACAACAAAAGTATATTATCTTCATTTACAGAAGATAAGTTTGTGATAAAGGTAGCTAATCAAGAAAAGGTTCAAGTATTAGGCAGAGGAAATGTGACCTTGCCTGGTTTAGGGAAAATAGAGGGGGTATTATTAATCCCAGAAATACCTCACAACATACTGAGTGCTATAAAACTAAGCAGAGAATCTGACATCAATATAGTTTTCTCAAAGGGGAAAGCAACTATAGAAAAGAACAAAACAAATGTAGGTACTGTGATGATAAAAGGGGGTCTACCCTATCTGATAACCAAAGAAAGATGGTTACATAACATTGATTCAAATATGGAAGATTGTATTGAAGCAGATGATGAAAATGTCAGTAACAGTGACAATGATGAATGTAAAATAACTCATGATAACAAAAATACACACAATGAGAAGAAACCAAAAATAGGTAAACCAATTCATGATGAGTGTGCTCACATCTTACATAGGAAGTTAGGACATGCAAGCTTTCCCGTAGTACAAAAAATGACTGAACACGCAGAAGGTGTCAAAATAAAAAATTGTGAAAATTATTTGGAATGCTCAGTATGTAAATCCACCAAACTAAAAACCAGTCCCAGACCAAAAAAATCTAACAGATCAACTAACAATATTTTTGATTTGGTACATATGGACTTAGTTGGTCCATTAACTCCATCAATTACCTATAGAAAACGTTACTTCCTAACAATAGTGGATGATTACAGTCGCTATGGTTTTGTTTACACATTAAAGCACAAGGATGAAACCTTTCAGAAATTTAAGGAATTCTACAAACGCATAGAAACACAGCATAATATCAGAATAAAACAAATTATGACAGATAGGGGATGTGAATTCATGTCTAAAGAATTCTCCCAATGGTTAAAGGATAGAGGGATGCTACATTTCACGTCCAATCCATTTTCTGCATTTCAAAATGGGATTGCAGAGAGAAAGAATTCCACACTACAAACCATGATTAGATGCACATTAGAGGATGCTGGTTTAGGCAAACAACTTTGGTCAGAAGCCTTACATTATTCAAATTACACTCAAAATAGAACATGGTCCAGTATTGTGAATAAGACACCATATGAGGTGATGTACAATAGAAAACCCAAATTAGCACACATGCACATATTTGGAGTTACTGCAGACGTACACATACCTAAACAATTGAGGAGAAAGGGAGAAAACGTATCCAGGAGATTAAGATTCATGGGATACGAAACTGGAACCAAAGGGTACAGATTCATTGATAATAATAACAAATTTATAGTATCCAGAACAGCTGTGTTCCATGAGCAGGCCAATTGGTCTAAATTGCACCTTAATGAAATATTTCCTAATAAAAGCAAAGATAATATATCTTGCGAGGAAGGAACAACAGAAAATCAAAATATTAACAAAAGTAAGAACAAAACCAAAACTTGGACAAATAGTCAGCATAAAATAAAGACAGACACATTAACAAAAAAGGAAGCCAGATATTTGCATGACAACCATAGCAAACCTGAAAGAAATATTAGAAACAATAGAAACCAAATACCAAATAAATACAAAGATTACATAATGCATATGGATGGAGAACAAATAACACCTAATACATATGAGGAAGTATTGAAACTTCCCCGTGAAGAAAGAGAAAAATGGGAACTAGCTATGGAAAAAGAGATGGAAAGTTTACAAGGATTAAATGTATTCACACCTGCGATCGCACCTAAGGATAAAACAATTATAGGTACCAGGTGGATTTATAAAATTAAGAATTTGGAAGGAGGTAATACCTTATACAAGGCCAGACTAGTTGCACAAGGTTATGCACAAAAATATCCAGAAGACTATACTGACACTTATTCACCAACAGTGAGAACAGAGAGTGTCAAAACAGCTCTTGTAGTAGCATCTGCACTCAATCTGGACGTGTTTCAATATGACATACAGACTGCATACTTACACGCAAAATTAGATAAGGAAATATATGTAAGAGCACCACACAGTCAATACACTAATAAGAACGAAATTTGGTTATTAAATAAGAGTCTGTACGGATTGAAGCAATCTGGCAAAAGATGGTACGATTGTTTGGTAAAAGTACTTAAGACCATGGATTTCAACGCCACCACTGCTGATAACTGTTTCTTTGTAAAAAAGAGTAATGATCATATTGAATTTGTATTAATTTATGTGGATGATATTTTATATATTGGAAAGCATAAAGAGAGCAGGGAAATCTTTGTAAATAAGTTAAACGAACATTTCTCATTGAAATCACTAGGTAGAGTGAATAAATACCTTGGTGTACAAATTAACAAAACAAAAAGGGGATTCAAACTTACTCAGAAAGATAAAATCATTGAACTCCTAAACAAATGTAACTTAAATAATGCCAAAACATGTGACACACCTATGCAAACTGATTTTCTTAGAAACACTGATGAATCTTCCCCTGAGTTTAAAGACAACACATTTTACAGATCAGTTATAGGTTCACTCCTTTATATATCTAATTGGACTAGGCCAGATATTGCATTACCTCTCAATTTATTGTCAAGATATGTTAGCAAACCAACCTTGTATCATTGGGAAGCTGTCAAAAGAATTTTAAGATATCTGAAAAGTACGTTAGATTTTTGTTTAATATTGGAACCAAATAATGACAAAGAACCAAAAATTACTTGTTATGCTGATGCAGATTGGGCTGGTAATACATCATGCAGAAAGAGTACCTCTGGTTATGTTTTTCTATTGAACGATTGTCCAGTTTACTGGTATACTGGTAAACAAGAACTGGTAGCCACTTCTACCACAGAAGCGGAATATGTTTGCTTGTCTAAAGCTGCAAATAACCTTGTATGGTTCAATGATTTGATCACAGATGTTTGGAAGAAACCTACTTTACCATTTATTATGCATGAAGACAATAAAGCGGCCATTGAAATATCTAGATCCGATGCAATTGGACAAAGGTCCAGGCATATTGATATAAAATTTAAGCACGTGAGACAACTATCTCAAGACGGATTCATCAAAGCAATACATTGTGATACTTCTGAACAATTAGCTGATATATTAACAAAACCCTTACCTTCTAAACAACACAAATATTTAACTTCTAAATTATATGTATTATATTGTCCTGAATCTGAATGTAACTGGTGTTGTATAACGAACCGGCATTTAGAGGGGGATTTGTCAGATGTAAATGCCTTATTCTCTAATGTGTAAATAATGTATATATGGAACATCAGGGGTTAACTTATTCTTTGGACTTTAATGTATTCATAATTTACCACTCCCATTCCTGGCTCCACCCCTTGTATATATAAGGAGCCATCCTCCCCATTTTCCTTGCTTCTATCTTGAATATTCAGCGAATATAGAATGCCTATTATGATTAAAGAGAAATATATTTAAATCTCTAACTTCTATTATCTTTATTGAGTCTGATCCTGAAAATATTGCAACACTTCTTTTCAACAATTTCGCATCGGTAAACATTTCCTACATATCAATTTTTTCTCCCTTATTTCAATTTATCCTTTATACATATAATTCTAATATTTATTTATTTATATATATACCAGGGGTGGGTTCTACTTACCTTTACTACCGGTTTGCAACGGGACCGCGCACACGTGCGATTCTGTGCATGTGCAGAAACTTCCTGATGATGTCCAGGTCAATGGGCGGAGCCTCCCGCTGGTTTTACTACCAGTTCTTGCGAACCAGTCTGAACTGGGGGCAACTCACCACTGATATATACATAGATAATAGTGTACACAATTTCGTACCTACGATCTACATCTTTTTTGTTTCCTCTTGTTTGTTACTGCATTTCCGCTCCTATATCTTCCTCATTTACTCTTGCCTTTTATCCCTTTCCTCTAACCATTCATACCATTTCTCCCATACGATATAGTATTCTGTTTTCTCTTTTTCTTGTATTTCCTTTGTAAGTTTGTCCATTTCTGCACACTCCAAAACTTTTCTAATCAAATTATCTCCATTGGTATGTTGTTATTTTTCCAATTTTGTGCATATATTATTCTTGCTGCTGTTATAATATGAATAATTAAATATTGTAATTTTTTTTTCGTAAGTCCATGTGAGTATTCCTAATAAAAATATTTCTGGCTTCATCTCTATATGCTGTTTGGTTATCTCTTATAATTGTATTCTAATTTTACTCCAATATTGTTTTGCTTTGGGGCACATCCACCACATGTGGTAATATGTTCCCTGGTGTTCTTTACATTTCCAGAATGTTGATGGAGTGTTGGGGAACATTTTAGCCAGCCTTGCTGGTGGAAAATGCCCCCTCTAGAATATTTTGTACATATTTTCTTTATAGGATACAGACATTGTCAGTTTGTAATTTTTATTCCATAATTTGTCCTATTTATCCAATGTAATGTTATATCTGAAATTTTTAGCTGAAATTATCATATTTTCTTTAACTACCTCCTCCTCCATTTTGTATCTTAATAAATAATTATATTTTTAAAATTAATTTGTCCTCTGTGCCTTGAAGAATTTTATCTAATTCGTGTGTCTCTTTTTGAAATCCATATTGTGTTAAATCTGTCCTATATCTATCTTGTATCTGCATGTATGGCCACCAATCAATGTCTGTACCCTGTTCTTTTAATTCTTGTCTTGTTTTCAATTCACCTTGACTGTTTAGTAAATCTTTGTATCTTTTAATTTTATCAATATCCAATACATTCGGATAAATGTATCCATTCTGGAATTTTATTGTAATTATTCTTTTTTATCCCTTGCCATGTTTGTAATAGTGCATCTCTGATTAAGTGTCTCTGAAAGTAGCTCTGTTGTCTATTTTTTCCATCCCATAAAAAGGCATGCCACCCTATCTGTAAATTATGTCCCTCTAATGTTAAAATTCTTTTATTCCTTAATTCCATCCAGTCTTTGATCCAAAAAGAGTTGTAGTATGTTTCCCAGTATATTGACTGTTTCCTAATATGATTTGATTGCTTATTTGTTCCCTATGACTATCATTAAGTGTTGTACCTTATGATTCTTGACAAATGTGTCTTTTCTTTTATGTACACTGAGAGCGTATGTACCAAGACAAATTCCTTGTGTGTCCAATCACACTTGGCCAATAAAGAATTCTATTCTATTTAAGGATTTAAGATAGATTTTAATTTCAGTGTTGCAGCCTGATAGTTCGTCAAATGTCTGCTTGGTCTGGGTGCTTAATACTGCACAATGAACTCCAGGATCCTGAAGATTATGAACATCTTCAGATATCATGTTAGGGCAGGGGCTTCATCAATATTCATTTTGTAGCTCTCAAGGCATTTCCACTATTTTTTCCCTCTAGTTTTTTTTGGGGGGGAGGGGGAATAATGGATGGCTTCATGGCTTCATGTGTGTGTTTAACCACCCCAACTTAAAACAAAAAGCTTGCAATGCACCCTCACTCGTGTAGGGAAGGATAAGAGGTAGAGTGATTTATATGTATTTGAATAATTGTTTTTGACTCTTTAAAATCAATCCGAAGAAAATGGACTAATCTGGTCCACCCCAAAATCATTGTTGCACCATTGGAAAGCAGCTCCGGGAGACTAAAACATTTTGAAAAATAAAATTGGAGTCCTTGGCTACCAGTAAGTGGTCCACCCCACACACTTGAGGAGTGCAATAAGTCAATCTCTTAACAAGATTTTGATTTCAAATTCCAACTAGTGCTAGCCAAAAAATGACAGCTGCTTCGAGTATGAATGACATGCATAGCTTTAGCCAAGCCCAGTCCTGTTTAAAGAGCTAGATAGGGAAAGGGTGTCAGGGGTCTAGTTAACAGGACACTTGTCATCTTAGCATGTCATCTGCACATGGCAATAATGCAGTGGGTTATATTTCTAGCTGGCAGTCAATTAATCTTCTTGAAAATTAGGAAAGTTGCCTGCTTACATGATCTCTGGGTAGCTCTCTTGGGAGTGGAATCTCTACGGAGCAGAACTAAAGACCAATATGAGGTATATGACTTATTGCAGCACATTGGAGAGATGGCACCAGATATGGAAGAAGTTCTCTGCAGGTACAAAATCTCTAAAGGTGAGTTTGCATTTCACGTCAGACTAAAATGGGATCGACTTATTTGTGATATTGCATGTTGGGCAAATTATTTAGTAATCCACAAATTAAAAGTTTGTGCAAGTGTAATTTATGAATATGAAGACATAATGTTATATAAAACGAAATCCAGGTGGAGCAAGTAATACAAAGTTTGAGGCTGTCTCCTCTACATCTCCAGTGTAGCATTTTCCACTGTCCTGTCCATCTTCCCTCCAATCAATACATGAAGCAAACTGACACCCACCATGAAGATGTGGCATGACCACGAACGCGAAGCCAAACAACAGCAACGCAGCTCACCAGCTCAAATCCCCCTGCAACTATAGGAGCCTGGTGGTGCAGTGGACTAAACTACTGTTAAAGTAATATTTATCTGCCAGCTGCCTGCAATTACTGCGAGTTCAATTCTCACCAGGCTCAAGGTTGACTCAGCCTTCCATCCTTCCGAGGTAGGTAAAATGAGGACCCGGTTTGTGGGGGCAATAAGCTGACTTTGTATAAGAAAGAACACCGCTTAGGGAGGGCCAAAAGCCCTACTAAGCAGGTATATACAAAAGTATGAAGGCTATTGCTTAAAAACATTGTGGAACATAACAATGGAACTGGTGATCCCAATTGTGGTCACTGCACGAGGACTACTTGTATACACACACATCTGTAGCTTTACAATCAGTCCCCAAAGGTCCCCAAGTTTTTATTAGCTTTTGGTAGGCTATGGCAATAAGGGCTGTGATCTGAGCATCCTTGGGGTGGAGCTGCTCCATAAAAAGGGAACTGCCACATAGAATATTTCCCTTTAGCCCCCCTCGCAGCACACCTTTGGCAGGTGGGGACTCTAAGAGGTGATCTGCCATCTAGGCAGTGATTATTTCGGATGATAGTATTAGATATCCAGGGCCTGAGCCATATAAAGCTATGCAGGTAAAAATCCACATGTTGAAGTACATTCAGAAACAGACTGGCAACAGGTACAGCTCCTGCTGTAGTGATGTAACATGGCAGTACAAGTAGTCCTCAATTTATGACAATTCATTTAGTGATGATTCAAAGATGCACTCGCACCGAAAAAAGTGACTTTGGGTAGTCCTCAACTTACAACAGTTAATTTAGTGACCGTGCAAAGTTACAGCAGCACTTTGTGCACATTGAAAAAAGTGACTTATGATCGTTTTTCACACTTACAATCTTTGCAACATCCCCATGGTCGTGATCAAAATCCAGATGTTTGGCAACTGGTTCATATTTTTGATTGCTGTGTCCTAGGATCAGATGATCCATCTTTTGCGATCTTCTGACAAGCCAAGACAATCGGAAACCCTGATTCACTTAACAACCGGGCTACTAATTTAACGACTGCCGCGATTCACTTAACAACTGTGACAAGAAAGGTCGTAAAATGGAGCAAAACTCGCTTAACAAATGTCTCATTTAACAACAGAAATGTTGGGCTGAATCATAAGTGGAGGACAACCTGTAAGGACCAGTTTTCACAGTTATAACCGTTGTAGCAACCCTCTTGGTCAAGTGATCCAACTTTGAGTGCCTGGCGAACTGTATTTATGACAGCCGTGCTGTCCCAGGGTCATGTGATCTCCATCTGTAACCTTCCCAGCCAGCTTTTGAGAAGCAAAGTCAATGAGGGAAGCAGATCCGCTTGACCACCACACGATTCAATTAACGACTGTGGAAAAAAGGTCATAAAATGGGGGCAGAATTCTCTTTAACAACTGCCTTTCTTAGCAACAGAAACGTTGGCTCAAATGTGGTCGTAAGTCGAGGACGACCTGGTCGTTAGAACTTGAGAAGCTCCGACGCGCTTAGAGCCCAGAGGAGTTTCCCCCCCCACCAAAAAAAAATCCTTTGAAGGAGTGGATCCAAGGAAACGGCGCCTATCGCGGCTGCCTCTCCACTTCCCCGAAGCGTCTAAAGGACTTGCGCAAACAACTCCCCCAACCCCCACTCCGGCAGCATTTCCGCGATGGTCCACCTTCATATTACAGATCGCTTTTTTTTTTTTTTTTTGCAACGACCCAGCCGCGCGCTCTCCTTGCCACGCGGGGGGGGTCCGGGGGGGGAGGGAGAGCCGTTACCGCCCCCCGGGAGCCGCCAAAGAAAAAAGATGAAAGGCTCGAAGCTCGTCGGGGGCGGGTCCAGCTATGCAGATGAGAGGGCTCGCGCTTTGACGGCTCAGAACGCCGCCAGGAGCCGGTTGCAAGTCGCTTTCAGTCGAGGTGGAGCCCGTCCGACGACGACGACGGTTAACAGGCGGTTTCGGAGCGCGCGGGAAGCGAGCCCTCCCCTCAAGGATCGTTCAGGTCGCCACTCAGAACGCTTCTCGCTTTCCACACGGTATTGTGACACGGACAATTCCCTCGCGGGGAATATGGCGAGTGTCAGAAATGGAATCAGAGGGTCTCGTTGTGGCGGCGGCGACGAAGTAAGTCGCCTCGGGGGAAGGAAAAGGGTCGGTTGAGTTTGGCGGGATATTTTTTTTGGTGGGGGGGGGGGGGAGAGAAGCGGCAACTGGGCGTCGCGTGCTCAGGCGCGTGAAGCGCTTCTCCAGCCCAGAGTGATACCTGCACGGGGAGTGAGGTGTGTGTGTGTGTGTGTGTTAAATGCTCAGATTTCCCTATCGGGAGTAGCTCAGGCTCGTCTTCCCGGTCCCCAGTGGGTCTTCGCGCCGAAGGGCTCCTGCCTGATGTGGGGCCAGATGTGGATGGAGGGGCCAGGCCTGGAGTGCTTTCCACCTTTCGGGACGCCTTGGTGACGAAGCAAGTGCCTGGCTTCCTGGTATCCAACAGGTGTTGCTGGCTTTCCAGGAAGACAGGAAGGTGGTGATGGTGGTACTTGGTCGTGTTTAAACCAATTTGATAGGCTTCTGCTGTCAGGTGGCATTTGAGAACTTAGTATTTTAACAGCACACCTAACCCACACCTGTGCTGGGTTAAACACCCCCCCCCCCCGCTTCGTATACACAGTATGTACAGGTAATCCTCGATTTAAAATGGTTCGCTTTGTGACCGAAGTTGCAAGGACACTGAAAAAAGCAATTTATGACCGTTTTTCACACCTATGGCATTTGCAACATCCCCATGGTTACTTGATCAAAATTCAGATGCTTGGCTACTGGTTCATATTTCTGAGATTGCTGTAGGATCCTAGGATCAAATGATCCACCTTTTGAGATCTTCTGACAAGCAAAGTCAATCGGGAACCCAGATTCTTAACTTAACAACTGGGCTACTAATTTAACAACTGCAGTGATTCACTTAACAATGGTGACAAGGAAGGTCACATAAAATGGGGCCAAACTCCCTTAACAAATGAGCTCGCTTAACAACAGAAATGTTGGGCTCAAATCATTGTGGTCATAAGTAGAGGGCTACCTGTACTTGTATGAAAAAGATAGTTGTGCTGAATTTCAAGTTATAGAGATAACCTATAAGCACGCATATTCTTTGCTCATATACAGTATTTTATGCAAAGCAGTTCACTTTCTTCCTATCCTGGCCCTGTTCAATCTGTTCAGCAAACATAATAGTATTGAAACCAAGGGGAAAAAAAAGAATCCTTGCTTACAAGTAAGCTCTAACATCGGTTGTATATATTGAAAGCAGGTTGCTGTTATTCATAGTGCGAAATATCTGGAAAACTGGAGCTGTAATATTTGATGTGAAGTGGTACATTCCAAAATAAATCAAACACAATATCTCTACTTGCAAAATGCTAGTTCAATTAGCACTTTCTGTGCTTATAAAGGTGGTCCTCGATTTAGAGCCACAACTAAGCCCAAAATTTCCATTGCTAAATAAGATAAATGAATTTTATCCCATTTTATGACCTCCTTGCCAGAGTTGTTAAGTGAATACTGCAATTATGTTAGTAACACAGTTATTAAGTGAATTTGGCTTCCCCATTGATTTTGCTTGTCAGAAGCTCACAAAAGGCAATCACATGACCCCAGGACACTGCAGCCGTCATAAATACATGCCAGTTGGTAAGCATCCAAATGTGGATCATGTGACAATGTGGATGTTGCAAAGGTCGTAAGTCACTTTTTTTTAGTGCTGTTATAATTTTGAACAATCACTAAATGAATGGTTGTAAGTCAAGAACTACCTGTATTATTTTATACTGGAGTCGTATTGTTTGAAAATTACCTGTAATGCCCTTTTTTAGAAGGCCATAATGTATTTATTTCCTCATAGAAACAGGATTGGAACATTCACCATCCTATAGAGAAGGATATATACTCTTGAAGTATATGTGTCAACCCAGTTATATATCCTGTAATAATGATTTATTGATACATATATCCATGATCTACAGAAATAAATCTTCTGATATACATATACATATACATATACATATACATATACATATACATATACATAATGATCTACTATAGCATAGGTGTTCAACCTTTTGGCTTGCTTTGGGATGCATTGAGTGAAGAGGAATTGTCTTGAGCTGCATATAAAATATATAATATAGTTAATGTATATAAATCACATAATATCAAACGTTTACAATCTTGTGGGGCTGCATTACTAGCAGTCCAGGGCCACATGTGGCCTGTGAGCTGCAGGTTCGACATGCCTGACCTACAACAAGAAAATAACAGGAAATGGAATAGTTCTTTTAGATGTTTTGTAAAACAGTCCAGATGTTTTGTTCATTTTGAGGGGTATTGGGTTAAACACATTATCAGTGGTATCCCAAACAGCCCTTACTCTTTGACTAGAGTTCAAGGGTGACTTTGTTTCAAAGGCTGATGGCCATTTTATGAAAATGTTCAGGGTTCACTTTTATTATTACCCATTTTTTGAAGATAGGTATAATTTTGACTGGTTTTGACAATAACTGTACATAGAAAAAATATTCTTAGTGGAAGTGTATTGTATTAGAAAAAGATAATAGTGTTGATACATCATTTGAGAATTTAAAGAGAGTCAAACAGGACTGTTATTTTTAAATGTATTGTTTTTGCCAGAAAATGTAACTTATTCTGTACCATATTCTCCCAGAAACAACATAAACTTCATTTCATCTGGTGTTATCTGTGGACAAATTTATGAGGCTATAGCTTTGTGTAGAAGCTTTTTCCAACTTGCCTGAGTCTTAATTATACTTTTGTATCTCTCTGTGGGAACCAGTTTGGTGTAATGATTAAGGTGTTGGCCTAGAAATCAGGAGATTGCGAGTTCTAATTCCGCCTTAAGTATGAAAGCCGACTGGGTGACTTTGGATTAATCACTCTCAGCCCAACCTACCTGACAGGGTTGTTGTTGTTGTTGTTGGGAAAACAAGAGGAAGAAGGACTATTACCCTGTTTCCCCCAAAATAAGACATCCTCTGGTAATAAGCCCCAATCGGGCATTTGAGCGCATGGCAATAAAGCCAAGCGCTTATTTCAGGGTTCAAAAAATATAAGACAGGGTCTTATTTTTGGGGAAACACGGTATGTATCGCTAAATGTCTATGGAGATTCTCAGTCATTCAGATCATGGTTGTCCCAAAGGTGCTTTTCAACAGGCAACTGAAGTTTCTAGTTTTTCTTTGAAGACATTTCGCTTCTCATCCAAGAAGCTTCTTGGATGAGAAGCGAAAGAAGAAGAAGCTTCTTGGGTGAGAAGTGAAACATCTTCAAAGAAAAAACAAAGTCCAGTTGCCTCTTGAAAAAGCATCTTTGGGATGACATTATGTATGTTCATCACCTTGAGTTACTTATAAAATAACAAAGGTGTGATAAAAATCTAATAAATACAGCTAGGATAACTAATAATGAAACTTGAATCTGTCTTAACTTAGTTTCTGGTGGGATGTAGTGAGGGTGTTCTAAAGCACATCTTAAGCAGGAGAAATAAATTCTAAAAAAAAATTTCTGAAAGAACTGGTGAAGGGAGATTTTAAGTTAACATTTTCAGCTATGAGTTAACTGACGTACTATAATTCCAAAGTTTTTGCCTCATGTTTTCCTGTCTTTTTGGAATCCTTCTATTCAAGGCTTTAGGTAATCATATTTTCCTATTTCATATGAGCTGATATTAACTGTGGTTAACCCATATATTAACATTTTTTCAAAAATCCAACTGGTGTTGGAACTCATTCCAAACCTGTCAGTCATGACTTATTTTGCTTGATCCAAATCAAGAAATGTTGTATTAGAAAGTTTTATATACTTTGACTGACAGAAACTGCTGGATAAACAGTCAGAAGAATTATTTCAGATTATGGCCTTATTCTGAAATAGATCCATGCATAAATCATGTATAGGTTATATCTCCTTAGTATCTAGTTTAATTTCTGGTTCAAAGTTAAACTCTATATTCTAACATAAAAAGAAGACCAATAGTGGGCTAGATATACTAACTTAAGGGGTCCTTCTAGCAGCTACTAGAATTACTACAAATATACTGAACTGCATGGATCTGTGCTTCTTTGCAAGATTAGTTTGTCTTTTTGTAAATGGGAGTTTTGTGAATGGCTACATCCATCATAATTAGCCAGTATTTGAATCTACTGATCTATCCTTTCAAAATCTAAATGTGTACAAACCTCCTAAAAGTTGTCTATCTTTGTTTTAAACGTTTAGAGCATGTCTTTGATCTATGAATGCTGCCTTAATAAATAGTTTTGTGACACATATTTTGAATAGTACTTGAGTAGAGAAATCATGTTTCCATCCTGAAAAACCGAATTACTAATGTAAGAATTGAGGACTCAATTCTTCAAGCAGGCATTGAGATTATCATAAATTAAACAGCACTATCATTTGGAAAGTTTGGTCTAGTGGTTAAGGTACCAGGCTACAAAGCAGAAGATCATAAATTCATGTCTTGCCTCAGCCATGAAAGCCAGCTAGATGACTTTGGGCCAGGCCAGTTGCTCTCAGCCCAAATAGGAGGAAGGTGTGTTGAATATGTTTGCTGCCTTGAGTTATTTGTAACTCAAAACAGCAAACATAAATACAAATAAAAAATACATACACAGAACAGATTATGAGAAAAAAGATGTGTTTTGTGTTGGATATAATTTTAAACAGGGAGTGCTAATCCCCAAACCCCAAAGCTCACTTTTGCAAAATATTCATTTTAGCACAAACTCTCTCACAGAGATAATATAACTGAAGTTGCACAACTCATTGAGCACTGCAGTGGTATTGGGTTGCTTAGCATTTATTTTTCAGGTTCATTTAAGGGTATCATGTAATCTTTTATTTTCCACTGTAAGGATACTATTGTTCATGACCTTCTATAACTTAATATGCAACTGGAATCTAACTGAAAGAAAAGTAATTCAGGAATAGTTATCTGATCAGGAAAAAACATGATCTGAAAATCATTAACCCTGCCTTTCTCATCTTCAGACAGTCTGTAATTGTGTTGCAGTATAGACATATAGTTAAATGTATCCACTATATAAATAAATATCTTTGCATGGACATAGGACTGAAGTATATAAAGTGTTCCTGTAATGGAAATGTTCTTATCGTTCAGACAGATTTCAAAACTGCATTTGGTCTAAAATGCTCTTTTGGGGGGGGATGGGACTGGGACTATAACATTTCCCCAAGACTGTCTGTTTTTTCCATCAGGCTATTCCCACATCTCCACAAAAGTAACAAGTTTGATGAGTAGTGGCATCTGACAACATATTATTTCCCCAAGTTCCCTGGGAAACTGCAGTTCTCAATGCTTACTGTGAAGTTTTCTGCATCTGGCTAGATTTTACCATCTTGATTGATCTTGACTCATCTGGCAGATAATGGTCATGATACCTAAGTAAACATAAAGCTGCTTGTTTTGATTTTGTAGAGAATAATATAAACTTACAGTACACAGTTTCTTTTTTTAATACAATTGTGTTGCTGATACTATTTTCTGAACTAATCCTATTGCAGAAACATTTGAAATTAACTAATACAGGAGTGTCAAACTCACGGTGTCACATTGTCATCATGTGACGTATCACAATTTATTTCCCCTTTTCTAAACTGAGGATAGGTGTAGCCAGTGCGTGATGCATCTGGCCTGCAGGCCACAAGTTTGACACCCCTGAACTAATGTATCATTCCCTGCAGAAGTTTTAGATTGTTACCAGTAGAAGGTTTTATACAAGGGTAGGACTTCGGGAAAATATGAAGTAAAATATTAATAAGGATTAATTTATCAAAGTTTGAAGTTTTGTGATTTCTGAATGACTGTGGGTTACTTACAATTAAAATAGACCAAACATAAAAATAACAACCAACCTGATGAGTGAAGTAGGACGGTTAAGCAACCAGTCCTTACTATACACTGAAACAAAAAACACACACATGTTCATTTTATTGCTGTTATTTAATCTAATAAAAATATATACATAAAAATAGACATGTGAATTTTACTGAATTTTACATACTATTTAAAGTCCAGAATTCTCAAGAGGCTCATCTTTTCTGTAGGTTGCCCTTTAGTGGCTAATTTAATTTTGTCATCATAAATGATGTGATGCAATACATTTTTAACTTTTAGGTATCAAATATAAATCAAAACTGAAAAGCTTTGAAGTTGGCATTTGTTATAAAATAATGTTTTTGTGCTTGACTGCGTAATTCTCTCTAAAAGCATGTTTTTTTTATTTTAAGAATGGATGAGATAGTTATCAAAAACTTTTACAAATACCAATGGCCATTGCTATGAGCTGACAACAAATCAACATGCCGCAATGGTTTTTGATGGAAAGTATACATTTTTAGCCATAACATTGCTGCTTTGTCATGATCTGCCAATTTTTTTTAAATACTAGAATTCATCATCCATTAGAACATATAGGCTACATTTTCATCATATGATAAATCAAAAAATGCAGCAGTTCATTCGCTGCTATTTTATTCTCTTCCCCTTCCACCAGTTGCATGCTGCTTTCTGTAACTGTTTAATTTTTACCAAAAACTTTAGATTGACTGCCATTACTAATTACAGGTTCCATAAACCCCTAAAGCACATGTGATAGAGAGTAAAGTGGCATGCCTGCTGATTAATTGATCTTTCTGTTTTGTGTGTTAGATTTTTCACTTGTATTAAGTAGTGTATTCAAACAATTGATTGTATTATCAAATAATATATGTCAATTTTACTTTGAATTTGTACTGGAAAAGGTATGTTAGAGACATAAAATCACCCACTTGGATAATAAATGGCAACAAAGAAGCATTGAAATAATTTATTGAATTTATTGAATTTATTAAGGCAGCCCAGCTCAAAGAAATCTCTGGATGGCATGCAATAAGTACATTACAGGTAGTAATGTACCTCAACTTATAACAGTTCATTTAATAAATGTTTGAAGTTACAATGGCACTGAAAAAAGTGTTTTTCATACTTATTACCATTGCAGGATTTCCATGGTCATGTGATCAAAATTCAGACATTTGGCAAATTACTCATATTTATGATAGTTGCAGTATTCTGGGGACATGTGATCCCCTTTTGGGACCTTCTGACAAGCAAAATCAATGGGAAAGCCAGATTCATTTATTAGCTGAATTACTAATTTAACAAGTGCAGTGATTCACTTAACAACTCTGGCAAGAAAGGTTGTAAAATGAGCAAAGCTTACTTAATAAATGTCTCACTTAGCAACAGAAATTTTGGGCTCAATTGTGACAGTAAATTGAGGACTGCCTGTACTTATGATAAAAACAGTGGGAAGATATTATACTACATTGAGAACCTGTTGCCACATAGGCTCTCCAAATGCCTAAACTAGCACAGTTTTTATATATATGTATGCAGTACAATGTTTCAACATTCGCAGTAGAGCATCTTGGGGAAAGGTACACAGTGGCTCATCCTTACACAGGTTTCTTCATAAAAGAACTGATTCTTATAAAACCTACATATCAGTGTATTCAAACTAGTGTATTGGGCATTCATTCAAACACTGATCAGGAATTTCACTCAAAAAATGTGATTTAGAAATCAGTCATCAATTCACGTGGCTTTGTATAAACTACTACTGCACTTTTTAACTGTCTCCTTGGCAGTGTTGAGGTCTGGAATTAGGCCAATATATTGAGTTGGGTTTAAAGAGATACAAAGGAGAAAGAAGGAATTATTCAACTTGTTATTCAATCAGATTCATTGTGATGGGTCTATGTAGAGGTTTTCCATTACATTTACACAGTGGATTGCTAATAAATAAAAGGTAGAGATTTCTAGGAAAAACAATGCAAAAAAAGGAAGCCATATTAGCCTGAAAAACCATTCTCAGCCATTTTCCATTCTGAGCATTAAATATTTTCTATTTTTGAGCACAACGTTGAGGTATTTGACCAGTATAAGGGCAGGAAAATTATTCTGAAAAACATCAAGATTCAGCTAAACCCTAGAAGCTGTCACATGATTTGCCTAAAAGCCAACAAATGTTGAGTTTAAGAAAAAAACAACTCTTTGAAATGAATGTGATTTCTGGTGATATTTCCCATGGGTTGCATTTCCTTTCTCCTCGTTTAAACAACCTCTAGCAGAAACTGACAAAAAATATAGTAATTAGCAGTCATGTAACTGTGGGACATTGCAATTGGTGAATCCCAAAATGTTGATCACCTGATTATAGGAAGTGATATTATGCTATGAGAACAAGTCTTAAATAACCTTTTAGAGGTCCGTTATAAGTTCAAACAGTCATTAAGCAAATGGTTATTAGATGATTACCTGTATAAGGTTCCAGTGAATTCCATGAAAATACAAACTACTGTATATCCAACCTTGCTTAACTTTTAAAATTCAGTCACTCTCTTTGAACTTAAAAATATTAACACTGTTCTAAAAAAACCCCACCTTAAAATACTAAATGACCCAGTCTCTTGGAAAATATTATTTAAACAGATATCACTGCATCTTTCAGTATTTCCTTAAAGAGACTGCTTTTTCTTGCATTTGCAAAGTAACTCTGTATTCCTAGAAAAATAAATATTTGAATTAAATATCAAAATTTCATATAATATAAACACACCATACAACAAAACTGAGTGAAATCTTAAAAGATAAATTTTATGCTAATTGCTTTATATCACAAAACATAATCCAACATTTCCTTTCAACTAACACTTTTGAACAATATTTTACAAGCTTCTTTGAGATTTCTGCAGATGTATTAATAAGAGGATGTTCTTTTTGATACAGTTGCCTATTCAATGAATAAGTTAAGGTTATATTAATTCAGAGAACCATATGCAATACAACGGACAAATGAACAAACTGTGTGGTGTTGATTCTATGCTTTCCATTAGGGAGCACGCTCAGTATGGAAAGGAGCAAATTTGTCGCAACTATTGTTGATAGAGCATTAAAAGTAAATGTTCTTCTCTGAGTGGGGGAGGGGATATTGGGGTCAGGTTCACTCTGAAATGCCAAGTTTTGGAAGTTCTAAGGAGGAAGGTGTAATGGAAAATAAAGTGTAGGAAAGAAAATGGTTTAAAGTTATTTGCCAATCCATAGAAATTGGCTATATTATTGCCAGAATAAAATGGAAAAGTGTAATTGTAACAGCAAAAACATTTTGGAATCAATTCACTAATTGCTCATATGCAAGTTCCAAGCCAAGCTAAAGTAGAACAAAGCCAATTTACCTTCCACAATATGCTCTTCAGGGATTCTTCATTATTTTCAAGGAGAATATTAGGAGTTACTTTGCAGTCCTGAACCTCATTAATAGGGAACCTGATTGCCCCTTTTATCTTAAATATCAACTGTTTTTGTTTGCCCACCTATACTGTCAGATGTAAATGCCTTATTCTCTAATGTGTAAATAATGTATATATGGAACATCAGGGGTTAACTTATTCTTTGGACTTTAATGTATTCATAATTTACCACTCCCATTCCTGGCTCCACCCCTTGTATATATAAGGAGCCATCCTCCCCATTTTCCTTGCTTCTATCTTGAATATTCAGCGAATATAGAATGCCTATTATGATTAAAGAGAAATATATTTAAATCTCTAACTTCTATTATCTTTATTGAGTCTGATCCTGAAAATATTGCAACAAGCTGGTAGCAGAGGATGGTTAATTGACTCAATAAGTAATTAAAAATGTCCAAGAAAGATAGGCCCAACACCAGGGCCTACAGCAAAGAAATAGAAACTGATCAAGAGATGATCAACGAATCCACTAATGCGATTTCGAGAGAATCCGAAGAATACACCACTGAAGAAGAAGAACTGATGAGTGAAAATAACGACCAGGAAGAAATTGAGATAGAAAATAACGAACTCAGGTCAGAGATATTAAAGATACTAAAAAGCCAAAAGAATGATGAAAGCCTCATCGCGGACCTCCAGGAGATGCTGAGGAACAGCGGAGCAGCGAGAGAGAAAAACGTCATTAAAGAAAAACCCAAAGATCAAAAAACTGTGAGTGAAATGACTACTGAGAAAATAGTTGTAAAAAAGAAAAGATGTGACCTCGCGCGAAATTCTGAATGGCAGCCATCTTGGTTTCAACGAACTTCAAAAGAGAGTGAAGCAGAGCCAATCAAAACGCTCAGTTCAAAATTTCTGGCGCGAAAAACGCTATCAGACGAAGAAAGTGAAAAAGAAGTCTCAAACTCTTCAGATGAACCAAAATCAGAAAGTGAAGACGATTTAACAAAGTCTCAAGTAAAGTCAGCAATGAAAACGCTTTTTGCTGCTTTTGGGCCAAGATTGAAAATTTCCAAGACATCAACGAAGAAGCAAGAAATCAAACCGACAACTCAAGACCTGCACGCTCCCATCCTGACTTCGAAAACGACGACACCCGAGCCCAGAGAGCCATGCCGATTCCGTCCTACACCGCAGACAGAATCGAGTGCCAGCGCACACAAGAGAAAGAGAAGAACCGTCGCCATCACCAAAGCCCCAAAAACCGAGCCAGAGACCGACTCATCTGAAGAGGAGCGGATCGAGAGAGCTGAAATGGAGAGAACCTTCCACAACGGCGCCAAAGAAGAAATGAGCAACGCGCATGTGCAAAACTACGTAGACGGCCCCGAAAGACTTGAACTGGCCAGAGAACCGCGCAGACTCGTTACAAGCATCCCAATGCCGTTCTGTAATTTCCTGCACTTGAGAGACCACGGACTGCCTCAGGTTGTAAGTAATGGACAAAATAATGTGGGGAACTTACCCAGTGACTTCCCAAAACTTAGAGTTGATGGCATTAATTTACAAGAGTGGTACCAACAGCTTCAGGTTATTTTCATGAAAGAAAATTTACTATTCTTTATAACTAGTCCTCCAAGAAGACCTTGGACTTTAAAAATAGATTGTTTACATCATAGAGCATTTTTCATAATAATTTCTAGCGTGTCTCCTGCAATGTATCATAGCATCAAACCAAACCTAACTGTATCAGAAATAATTCAATGCATGTTTAATCTATTTCACAGCGATAGCGTAGCCACAACCACAAGAATGTCTAAGGATTTCTTTTCTTCTAGAGTGAAACCAGGGGTTTCTATAAGTGAGCATTTGATAAATCTAAACAAAATAAGAGCTGAGCTGCAATTGAGGGGGGAAGTGATTTCAGATCAAACAATGAAAAGTGTTATTATCAATTCACTTGATCCATCATGGGATAGCTTTATGTCACACTTAGATACCATTAATTTGGGATATTTATCAATAGAAAGTCTATCTAACAAATTGATAGCAGAAGACAATTCAAGAAAAAATCGTTCCAGTAACCAAACAGAACACAAATCTTTTAGGAAAGTAGTCTTTCAAGATAAATATAATGAGGCCTTTAGATGCCACAATTGTGGATCCAGGGAACACAGTAGAAGAGACTGTCCCAAAGTCCCAAGGGAGAGACATAGGCCAGAATATAGGAGCAAATACAATTACAGACAATCTTCCACAGATAGACACAAATATAGAAGTCCACCAAATTACAGAGAAAGTAGAGGGGGTAGAGAAAATTCAAAAGAGAGAAAATCTGGGTCACTAAATGGGCTAAATAAACAAGACAGCACCAGAACACAACAAGATGAGAACAATAATTGGCTTATTGATTCTGGTGCAACAAATCACACCACTAACAACAAAAGTATATTATCTTCATTTACAGAAGATAAGTTTGTGATAAAGGTAGCTAATCAAGAAAAGGTTCAAGTATTAGGCAGAGGAAATGTGACCTTGCCTGGTTTAGGGAAAATAGAGGGGGTATTATTAATCCCAGAAATACCTCACAACATACTGAGTGCTATAAAACTAAGCAGAGAATCTGACATCAATATAGTTTTCTCAAAGGGGAAAGCAACTATAGAAAAGAACAAAACAAATGTAGGTACTGTGATGATAAAAGGGGGTCTACCCTATCTGATAACCAAAGAAAGATGGTTACATAACATTGATTCAAATATGGAAGATTGTATTGAAGCAGATGATGAAAATGTCAGTAACAGTGACAATGATGAATGTAAAATAACTCATGATAACAAAAATACACACAATGAGAAGAAACCAAAAATAGGTAAACCAATTCATGATGAGTGTGCTCACATCTTACATAGGAAGTTAGGACATGCAAGCTTTCCCGTAGTACAAAAAATGACTGAACACGCAGAAGGTGTCAAAATAAAAAATTGTGAAAATTATTTGGAATGCTCAGTATGTAAATCCACCAAACTAAAAACCAGTCCCAGACCAAAAAAATCTAACAGATCAACTAACAATATTTTTGATTTGGTACATATGGACTTAGTTGGTCCATTAACTCCATCAATTACCTATAGAAAACGTTACTTCCTAACAATAGTGGATGATTACAGTCGCTATGGTTTTGTTTACACATTAAAGCACAAGGATGAAACCTTTCAGAAATTTAAGGAATTCTACAAATGCATAGAAACACAGCATAATATCAGAATAAAACAAATTATGACAGATAGGGGATGTGAATTCATGTCTAAAGAATTCTCCCAATGGTTAAAGGATAGAGGGATGCTACATTTCACGTCCAATCCATTTTCTGCATTTCAAAATGGGATTGCAGAGAGAAAGAATTCCACACTACAAACCATGATTAGATGCACATTAGAGGATGCTGGTTTAGGCAAACAATTTTGGTCAGAAGCCTTACATTATTCAAATTACACTCAAAATAGAACATGGTCCAGTATTGTGAATAAGACACCATATGAGGTGATGTACAATAGAAAACCCAAATTAGCACACATGCACATATTTGGAGTTACTGCAGACGTACACATACCTAAACAATTGAGGAGAAAGGGAGAAAACGTATCCAGGAGATTAAGATTCATGGGATACGAAACTGGAACCAAAGGGTACAGATTCATTGATAATAATAACAAATTTATAGTATCCAGAACAGCTGTGTTCCATGAGCAGGCCAATTGGTCTAAATTGCACCTTAATGAAATATTTCCTAATAAAAGCAAAGATAATATATCTTGCGAGGAAGGAACAACAGAAAATCAAAATATTAACAAAAGTAAGAACAAATCCAAAACTTGGACAAATAGTCAGCATAAAATAAAGACAGACACATTAACAAAAAAGGAAGCCAGATATTTGCATGACAATCATAGCAAACCTGAAAGAAATATTAGAAACAATAGAAACCAAATACCAAATAAATACAAAGATTACATAATGCATATGGATGGAGAACAAATAACACCTAATACATATGAGGAAGTATTGAAACTTCCCCGTGAAGAAAGAGAAAAATGGGAACTAGCTATGGAAAAAGAGATGGAAAGTTTACAAGGATTAAATGTATTCACACCTGCGATCGCACCTAAGGATAAAACAATTATAGGTACCAGGTGGATTTATAAAATTAAGAATTTGGAAGGAGGTAATACCTTATACAAGGCCAGACTAGTTGCACAAGGTTATGCACAAAAATATCCAGAAGACTATACTGACACTTATTCACCAACAGTGAGAACAGAGAGTGTCAAAACAGCTCTTGTAGTAGCATCTGCACTCAATCTGGACGTGTTTCAATATGACATACAGACTGCATACTTACACGCAAAATTAGATAAGGAAATATATGTAAGAGCACCACACAGTCAATACACTAATAAGAACGAAATTTGGTTATTAAATAAGAGTCTGTACGGATTGAAGCAATCTGGCAAAAGATGGTACGATTGTTTGGTAAAAGTACTTAAGACCATGGATTTCAACGCCACCACTGCTGATAACTGTTTCTTTGTAAAAAAGAGTAATGATCATATTGAATTTGTATTAATTTATGTGGATGATATTTTATATATTGGAAAGCATAAAGAGAGCAGGGAAATCTTTGTAAATAAGTTAAACGAACATTTCTCATTGAAATCATTAGGTAGAGTGAATAAATACCTTGGTGTACAAATTAACAAAACTAAAAGGGGATTCAAACTTACTCAGAAAGATAAAATCATTGAACTCCTAAACAAATGTAACTTAAATAATGCCAAAACATGTGACACACCTATGCAAACTGATTTTCTTAGAAACACTGATGAATCTTCCCCTGAGTTTAAAGACAACACATTTTACAGATCAGTTATAGGTTCACTCCTTTATATATCTAATTGGACTAGGCCAGATATTGCATTACCTCTCAATTTATTGTCAAGATATGTTAGCAAACCAACCTTGTATCATTGGGAAGCTGTCAAAAGAATTTTAAGATATCTGAAAAGTACATTAGATTTTTGTTTAATATTGGAACCAAATAATGACAAAGAACCAAAAATTACTTGTTATGCTGATGCAGATTGGGCTGGTGATACATCATGCAGAAAGAGTACCTCTGGTTATGTTTTTCTATTGAACGATTGTCCAGTTTACTGGTATACTGGTAAACAAGAACTGGTAGCCACTTCTACCACAGAAGCGGAATATGTTTGCTTGTCTAAAGCTGCAAATAACCTTGTATGGTTCAATGATTTGATCACAGATGTTTGGAAGAAACCTACTTTACCATTTATTATGCATGAAGACAATAAAGCGGCCATTGAAATATCTAGATCCGATGCAATTGGACAAAGGTCCAGGCATATTGATATAAAATTTAAGCACGTGAGACAACTATCTCAAGACGGATTCATCAAAGCAATACATTGTGATACTTCTGAACAATTAGCTGATATATTAACAAAACCCTTACCTTCTAAACAACACAAATATTTAACTTCTAAATTATATGTATTATATTGTCCTGAATCTGAATGTAACTGGTGTTGTATAACGAACCGGCATTTAGAGGGGGATTTGTCAGATGTAAATGCCTTATTCTCTAATGTGTAAATAATGTATATATGGAACATCAGGGGTTAACTTATTCTTTGGACTTTAATGTATTCATAATTTACCACTCCCATTCCTGGCTCCACCCCTTGTATATATAAGGAGCCATCCTCCCCATTTTCCTTGCTTCTATCTTGAATATTCAGCGAATATAGAATGCCTATTATGATTAAAGAGAAATATATTTAAATCTCTAACTTCTATTATCTTTATTGAGTCTGATCCTGAAAATATTGCAACATATACTTTTAGGGAAGGCAGTGATAAATGTTTGAAGGAGAAATGAAACTGAAAGAAAAATATGGCAAAAATGCTACCTTAAAAAGAGCTGAATATTTTTCATTGGTAACTATTTCAGAATGATAGCAAGGAAACATAACTAAAAAAAAAGAGAGTTATTTATTTATTTTTATTTTGTATTTTTTGTCAAGCATGTATTTTATGACAGATACAAGTATAAACATAATTATAAATACATGAAAAGGATACGAATAAAAGAAAACATTAGGACAGAGACAGTAGGTACGCTGGTGCACTTAAGCACGTCCCTTAATTTTACTCTTCATTCAAGTGATATTATTTTATTCTTATAACAGACTATGAAATGGATCAATCTAAAAAATAGCTCATATGATCACTTCTTCAGATCAAGAATTTTGACAGTAAGTGGAATAAATCTTTCTATTCCATTTGGGAAAAAAAGTGCTTTGATACAGTAACATAATTTTATCTAATTCGATAGTCTCTTCATGTAGTCAGCAACAATTCCTAGAACTCCCAAGATGTTGACCATCCCACCTCTCAATTCTGGGAATGTAATTTAAAATATCTGTAAGGCACCATATAGGAGAAGATTGCTCCAAAAATATTTTAAAGGTGGAATCTGGTTGCTAGAGATCAACTTGTCAATTGCATACTATCTCATGATGCAAAGAAGCTTTCATGCTGATGTAATTGGCCATTAGGGGCTTCTCTTTGGTACACTGAAAGCAGCTTGACATAAAATAATTGGAAGCTATAGAGAACTGGCTGAAATTGACTCTTTGTTAGTCTCTGTGGACAGCTCTTAAAGAATATTTTTAAACTTAAGAAGATAGATAAATGGAAAGAAAGTTCTACATAGTGTGACTTAAATACAATATATGACATTTCAAAATTTATAATAATAACATCTCAAAGAATACAACTAGACCATATTTTATTATTTTAGTAAAAATAAAAAAGTAGCCTAGCTGAGCTGGTCTTGTAAGGGAGATGCTATTCGAGGTTGACTCAGCCTTCCATTCTTCTGAGGTGGGTAAAATGAGGACCCAGATTGTTGGGGGCAATATGCTAATGCTAATGCAATATGCTAATATGCAATATGCTATATGCTAACTTTGTAAACCGCTTAGAGAGGGCTGTAAAGCACTATGAAGCGTTATAGAAGTCTAAACAACAACAACAACAACAACAACAATTATTATTATTATTATTATTATTATTATTATTATTATTATTATTATTATTATAGATCACAAATCCCAATAAAAATATCAGTGAAAAAAACCAAATACAAGGAATATTGTGTCATACTGGTTAAATAGTTCCGTAAACAGAATTACAATATAGGGCCGTAGTGGCAAACCTATGGTATGCGTGCCACAGGTGGCATGTGTAGCCATATTGGTGGGCATGCGAGCTCAGCTCTGGCACACATGTATGCACCCGAAAATCAGTCCGCTGATTTTCGAGCCCACCAGAAGTAGGGAAACAGGCTGTTTCCTGCCTCCGGAGGACCTTGGGGGGATGGTGGGGAAGGCCCATTTTTCTCTCTCCCCAGCCTCCAGAGCCTTTCTAGAAGTCTGGGGAGGGCGAAAAGAAACAGCCCGTTTGCCAACTTCTGTTGGGACCTCTCGGGGTGTCTCCAGGGGGCCTCCGGGGAGGTGGGGAGGGTTGTTTTTGCCCTCCCCAGGCTCCTAGAAAGGCTCTGGAGGCTGAGGAGAGCCAAAAACAGGCCTACCATGCCATCATGTGCCAGTAGCAGGGGGAGCGTGGGAGGGATTGCATGCATGGGCAGGGCGCATAGAATTATGGATGTGTGCACGCAAACAACACCCCCCCCCCCCGCTCCTGGCATGCGATGGCAAAAAGGGTTTCTCAGTTATTTGTCTGGCTGCTTTTTTTTAGGACATTTGGTTTTTCTTCATGTTAAACTTTGGGGGAAGTGGGGGAAAAGACCTGAAGGATCCCGGGGGGGGGAGGACCAAAGAATTATGGGGATCCCAAGAGGCGGAAAATGGGGTAAGACTTGGGAGTGTCGGGGCAGGTGGACCTCAATCTGTGCTAGATCTCTCAGGGCCTTCCTCACCCCTTAGGCACCCATGCTTTGCTTAATGACTACATTAGGGAAAGCAGGGGGTGGGGGCCATAATGGGCAGGTTGCATTATGGTCATAGGTTGAAGACTACCTGTACGCAAGCATAGAAATTTATTTAAACTTAAAATTGAGGTGTAAGTTGTATTGATTTTTTGTTTTTTCTTCTGTCTTTTCTTATAATGTGCTGTGATGTCTTAAGGGCTGTACTTCAGCAAGCCTGCTAAGCTTGATGATTTGGTTGGAACAGTCTAGCAGTTTTGGAGAAATTGTGAGGATGAAATTGTGAAGAAATAGTCCGCAAAAGGTAGTGACTGATTCTTTACTGATGGCAGACATAGAGTCTACAGTAATCAGACCATCATGCATGGCAACTGCTATAGTAGCAACATGACTCCCTTCTGAGTTCCTATTCTGGATAGTTCTTTCATAAAGCCTTCTGGAATTAAAGTAGCAGCAGGGAGGAGGGCAGCAGCAGTTTTAGATTAGGTTAGGAACTGCTTGGCCATTTACTTCTCTGCATCCCACCAAAGCACTAAAAATTACTATCAGGCCGCCCAGAGGAGCAGAGAAATAATGCAGCTTGTCCAGCAGGCAGCTGGTGCCACATTTATTTATTTATGAAATTTATAAATGCAGGACTTAATAATGTAATAAAAGCAAAACATTACCTGATTTTATATTACCACAGCAGACTTTATATGAGAAAGCTTTCCCATTCAGGATGTTCCATGCTCCACAGTAATGATCTACCTATGAAATCAGAGGACAGGAAAAATGATAGTAAGAATATTTAATGGACATCAATCTATTACATAATCAGTAAAACAATATATACGTTCCTTTTGTAGCATAGTATATAACTTTGCATATAAAATAGAATGATTGTAGATAAAAGTAAATTTTAAGAAATCATAAACTTTGGAAGGGGTGGCTTTTGTGTCCAATGCTATGCTCAATGCAGGAATCATAATTAAAATATCCCTGACAGGTAAGTTATCTATCATCTACAGATTTAATAAAAAATAATCTGCCACTTTCCTCTGTACTCCGATCATCTTTAGATGTAATTGACCTCTCAGCAAAAGATATAAGTTGAGTATGTATTTTCCTCCTCGATGCTCCGACACTCCACTCATTGGGACTTCTTTCACTTTCATTAAACCGACTGGGTGCCATTCAAAATCTCCTCCAGAGCTTGGTCCCGCCCACTTTAACTGTGCATGTCCAGTCTTTTCACTCAGTCAAAGGTGACCAGACTGGAGTGCTTCATTCTCTAGACTTCATTGTGTTAAATTAGGCAAATAATTGGAAGGTTTTAAATTTTCAGCTATTGACAGAGAGCTACGATCTCACTTAATTATAAGCGCTAATAGCGGTCAGGCGTTTTTCCGGCTGGAGTGCCTGCCGCCGGCTTTAACTTAAATAATTATTCAGCGCTTTGAGAGAAGTCTGGATTTCTTCTCAACTGTCATTTGCCGCAAGCGTGGAGCCGGTTAACTGGCGCGCCAGGAGAACCGCCCTCGTTCTCGTAGTCTCTCTGCTTTTATTTGTCAATTTCTAGCGGCTTTGGAGTCCCTGCCTTGCCGGCAAACTCTCTCAGCAGGAGGTTTTTCTTCAGTACTTGGCTTCAAAGTAACGAAATAAAGCGCTAGCAGGCTGTTACTGTAGCGGCTTTTGAAACAGCTCAGCTGAGGTTTCCCTGTGGTGATTCCAGCGCAGCCAATTTAACCGCCGCTGTTGAGACCAACCGCCTTTGTATTAGAGCGGTTACTGGCTATTATTCCTTCAAGTCCTCTTTCAAGGATTGAGGCTAAGGGGAAAAAGAAGTGAAGGACTGCACCAGTGTCTGGATTGGGTCCTACCTCCTGCATATTCCAATTCAACTTCAACTCCTTTTTTGGCAGGGAAGTATTACTTTTACCTTATTACAAATTAATTTAAGGTACTGATTAATAGGGATTATGGCAGAAGGAGCATTATCCTCTGAATTAGATCTAAGTCCAACTCCTTCTAGGGCTCCATCTCCCAACCACTAAGATCAAAAAAAGCTAAGTCCAAGGCTTCAACACAGGCTTCTCATCTTGGATCTGTTCAGTCAGAAGGGATTTTGAAAATGTCTAAACAAGATCAGCGTAGGCATAATGCTCTGGAAAGACAATTTGACAAAGCTAAGCGTTCAGCGCAGACAGCTGTTTTAAGTGATGATAATGATATAAGAGTAGTCCAGAGTCATTCAGACCCACTTCAACAGTGCAATACTCTGAATTCTGATTATTATGTACAAAATCCTGAAGTCCCAGAGACAAGGGATCAAACAATACCACATTTTCCTGGAGGCATGGCAGCACAAGATGCTGGCCAAGTAGGACCATTTATTCAAAGATTAACCCAAAGGGTTCCTGAGTCCACCTTTACGCCAACAGCGGCAGGACTCAGAGTTGAGGAAAATTCTTTATCTGGCCAGGACATAGATTTCCAAACATTTTTGGCTCAAACTTTTACTAGAATTTTCCAGGCAGGACTACAACAGTCTGGCTTACTTATAGCACCAATGGATCCTGGAGCAGTATCCATGGGGCAATGTCATTCATCCAGAGTTGATCATAACCATTCAGCTCAAGGTTATAAATCTTTAGATCTGGCAGATCAAGGGGATGATTATCCAGAAGATTTGGAAATGTCGGAAGATGAAAGCGAGGTTGCTGACAGGCCAGCCTTTCAAGGTCTCTTTAATCCTGCATTGTTTAAATCGCTCCTTCGTAAAGCGAAGGCGGCTACAAATATGGATCAAGGCTTAGGTCAGTCTACTGTTTCCGGTAATCAAAATGAGTCTATAAGTAATTTGTTTCCTTTGCCTACGGCGGATTTTGATTTTGTTCCATGTCCTGATTTATTTGCCCAAGTAATACAGAAACCTTGGGAACGTCCAGGTGCTTTATCAGCTCCTAATAATTTTGATAAGAAACTTTATTGTGCATCTCCTAAATTAGATGCTCTCCTACAAGTACCTTCAATAGATGAACCTGTTGCTAGCCTCACACACCATCGGTATTAGTTGGTGATGCGGGTGATGGTTTAAAGCAAGAAGATAGGCGGGCGGAGCTAACTTTTAAAAAAACCCACCAAGCAGCAGCCTGGGCTATTAGAGCAGCTACTTCAGCGTCCTTTTTTAATCGAGCTTCGTTAGTGTGGCTCAGACAGCTGCAGGACAGAGTACCTACTCATGATAATCGTCTTCAACAGGATATGGCCAAATTAATTGCTGCTGTGGAATATTCTGCGGATGCGTCTCGATGCAGCAAAATTTGCTTCTAGAGCATTGGCTTCTGCAGTCACTTCTCGGCGTCTCTTGTGGTTACGCCAGTGGCGTGCAGATATGAAATCAAAATGGCGCCTAACAACAGCATCGTACCAAGGAGGTTCATTGTTTGGAAAATCATTGGATTCCATTTTAGTGGAAGGAAGAGATAAAAGGAAAGTCTTACCTTCATCTTACAGACGTCCAGATCGTCGTTTTTCTCCTTTTCCATGTCAGCCTTTTTGTCCTGAGCAAGGACAGGGCGGTTCCTATTTTCCACGTACCACTGCGCAACAGTACAACAACTATTCAGAAAGATCTTCCTTTCGTGACAGGGGAAGGTGCCAGGCTGGGATCAAACGACCATTCAGAGGATCCAATTATCGTTCCTTCCGTTGTGGAAAATGACTCTTTGATACAGTTTCCCATTGGTGGCAAAATTCAAATGTTCTATCACCAATGGGAAATGTCAACGACAGACAATTGGATTATAAGAACTGTATCAGACGGACTTCAAATGGAGTTCGTTTCGTCTTCCCCTGTACGTTTTATTCAATGTCCATTCCCAAGTCTCCAATCCAAACAACAACTCATGGATTTGGAGATTCAACATTTACTGGAAATAGAAGCCATCGAAGCTGTACCAAAGCACCAGTGGGGAATGGGCTTTTATTCGATACTTTTTCTTGTGCCCAAAAGCTCGGGTGGATGGCGGGGCATATTAAATCTAAAACAGTTGAATCTCCATATAAGGTACAGAAGATTCAAAATGCACTCACTAAGAACTCTATTAGGATGTGTCCGTTTAAACGATTTCATGCAATCAATAGATATAAAGGAGGCATATTTACATGTTCCGATCCACCCGTCACACAGGAAATTCCTCAGATTTGCTTACGGGAACCGACATTTTCAGTACCGAGCTATGCCTTTCGGTCTATCGTCGACTCCTCGGATATTCACAAAATTAATGGCGGCAGTAGCAGCTACTCTTCGGGAAAAGTCGGTGAGAATTGTCTGTTATTTAGACGATATACTGATACTCTCTTCCACAGCAGACCAAGCTCAAATGGACAGGACAATGGTCATCAAGTCTTTACAGGATCATGGTCTGACAATAAATTGGGACAAGAGTCATCTAGTGCCCACAACAAGAATTTTGCATTTGGGAGCTGTAATAGATTCAATTCAAGGTTTAGTCCATCTATCTCCAGAACGCCAAACCAGTATCAGGAAAGTAATTTCTCAGATACTATATCACAAAAATGTATCCCTGTTAACGCTGTCCCAACTGTTGGGCAAACTGATTTCATGTATCAACATTGTGCCATGGGCCAGAAGGCATTATTGTCAGCTGCAGTGGCTTCTGCTCCCATTTCAGAAGCAAGGAGTAGCCAATTCTTTAACAAAGATCACAGTTCCTTTTCCAGTGAGACAGTCACTAAAGTGGTGGCTTTCCCCTACTCTATCCAAAGGGACACTGTTGTTAGAACCTCTCAGGGTCACCCTGACCACGGATGCGAGTCTGTTAGGATGGGGGGCCCATCTGGAGTCACAATTAGCTCAAGGAACTTGGTCTCAGAGAGAGAAAATACAAAGCATAAACTGGCTAGAACTGAGAGCGGTAAGATTGGCACTAGGCCATTTTCAACGGCAGGTAACACAGAAACATGTATTAATTCTGACGGACAATATGGCCACGAAGTCTCATTTAAACAAACAAGGCGGGACAAGGTCCAAGTCTCTCATGGTCGAAACAGAAAAATTGATGAAGTGGGCAGAGAAGAATGTACTATCGATAAGAGCAGAACATATTTCGGGATCGATGAATCAACAAGCGGATTGGTTGAGCAGAGGAATAATAGATCAAGGGGAATGGAAACTACATCCAGGTCTGTTCAATCAGATTGTCAACAGGTTCGGAGTACCAATAATAGATTTATTTGCAACAGCAAAGAATACACAACTGCCAAGGTTTTTTTCCCGGTATCCGACTCAGGGAGCAGAGGATCAGGATGTGTTAAGGGCACCTTGGCCCCGAGGGCTTCTATACGCCTTTCCTCCCATTCCCATTATTACGCAAGTAATCAGAAAAATGATAAACGAAAAGGCGAATTTACTACTGGTAGCACCATATTGGCCACGTCGAGAGTGGTTCGCAGACCTGAAAGTTCGGTCGATAGAACCACCATGGAAGTTACCTGTGAACAGCACTTCTCTGAGCCAAGGAGCAGTTTTTCATCCAGATCCGGATTGGCTAAAATTGACCGTTTGGCACTTGAACGGATACGTCTCATGAAAGATCATATACCGAAAGATGTTATCGCAACCATACAAGCTGCCAGAAGGCCAGCAACAATTCGCATATACAACGCTTCTTGGAGAAAGTTTGCTCAGTGGTGTTTAAGTCAACATACAGATCCAACGTCTGCAACAGTCCAGGACGTTCTTAAATTTTTACAGTCAGGTTTTGATAAAGGACTGGCTCCGGCAACGTTGAGACGCCAGGTGGCAGCCTTAGCCACAGTACTTGCTACAGATAAGGGGCAACCTTTATCCCAAGATATTAGAATTAGATCCTTTTTACATGTTGCTGGGAATTTAAGACCACCTGTAGTGCACAGATTCCCGACTTGGGACCTTAATTTGGTATTACAATCTTTAACTTCTGCTCCTTATGAGCCCATTATAGAATCATTATTACGTAATCTTACAGTAAAAATGGCATTTTTGTTGGCGATAACGTCAGCTAGAAGAATATCTGAATTAGCCACTTTATCAATTAGAAAAGGTCTATGTGTATTTTTTCCGGATAGAGTAGTAATGAGATTAAATCCAGTATTCATTCCTAAGATTAATTCTCTATTTCATCGTACACAAGAAGTTATTATACCAAATTTCTGTCCAGACCCAAAACATCCAAAAGAAAAAAAATGGCACACTTTAGATGTAAGGAGAGCATTGAAGTACTACATATCACGAACGGCGAGCTTTAGAAAGTCGGAAGCGTTATTAGTTTCATTTCTACCATCGACATTGGGTCAAAAAGTGTCCTCAACAACAATTGGTAGATGGATTAAATTGTGCATTTCTTCAGTTTATAAGATACAAGGGTCAAAAGTCCCGGGAGGTATAGTTCCACATTCTACGAGAAGTGCGGCTACGTCAGTAGCCTGGGCCACTCAGGCATCTATTGATGAAATTTGTAGAGTGGCCACATGGTCATCAATATCTTCATTTATAAGACACTACAGATTAGACATGTTTGCATCAGCAGATTCAGCATTTGGCAGGAGAGTATTACAAGCTGTAATTCCCAGCCGTGACCAGGAGGATGGAGACAGTTCCCTCCCAATTTAAGTAGGCTTGGGTATATCCCAATGAGTGGAGTGTTGGAGCATCGAGGAGGAAAAAGGGATGTTGTCTTACCTGAATGTCCATTTTGTCCTCGATGATCCGACACTCCGACCCTCCCAATAACTGTCCATCGTATGGGACGGCTGGGGTTTTGTTGATATTTTCCTCTACAGCGCTGGGACCAAGTTAGATTTGGATAAAGGTCCGGTGGTTCCTAGGATTACAGTCTGGAAGAGTTCTAACAGGACTTCGTGAAAAGACTGGACATGCACAGTTAAAGTGGGCGGGACCAAGCTGTGGAGGAGATTTTGAATGGCACCCAGTCAGTTTAATGAAAGTGAAAGAAGTCCCAATGAGTGGAGTGTCGGGTCATCGAGGACAAAATGGATGTTCAGGTAAGACAACGTCCCTTTTTACTAATACATAAATGCCAGAGCAGTCGCGACATTTGAATCTATAGCAAGGCCTAATTTAGTAATGAAGAAAAAGAGTTGAATAAATCTTTACGGGTAGGGGTAAGAAACTGAAAACAAGACACCATGTGAAGTTTATAAAACAATGTAACACCGGAAATAAGGTTTTCATACAAATCTAAATAAGACACAAGTGATTTTATGAACCAAGGATTTTATAATCCTTGTAATTAAAGCAAAACAACTTGTGGAAAATTAGTTGAGTCAAGAATGAAACATTTCAGTGAATTCCAGGATGTTGTGTTCTCCATCAAGACTATGCTGAACCAACTCCAGAACATCATGAACTTCCCCTGGAATAAGATGCTTTGCAATACTCTTCTGTCATCGTTAGTGGGAAGACCAGATAGGAAACATGGCCTGATAAGCTAATTCTGCTTTATTGAAAAACTACATAAATCTTGCAAGTCTGAAAGTACAGTTCTCCCGCTGTCACCTTTATATTCTGATAATTTAGGGAGGATTCTTCCTGGGCCCTTTGATCTGCCTATTATATAGCTGCAGGCTATGCTCCTTATCTGACTATACCCTAAGTTGCATATCCTCCCTGGTCTCAAAGATCATTCCCATGTACCATTACACTTTTTTTGGTTAATTTTTTTATTAGTTTACTAGAATATAAAGTTGAAAGGAAAATAAAAATAATGGGGATGTAAAGGAGGGAAAAGGAAGAGAGGAAAGTTAGGGGGAAAGAAGGAAAAGCATTTGATTTTTGACAATTTTTTGTATGGTAGAATAAGATAATAAGACATGGCTTCAACTTTTTTACTTTTACATAATATTACAACTCAATACTATATTCCAGTAGATCAAAGAACTATTTGCCTCCCTAAATGTTGTTTTTAAGATAAAGGTAAAGGTTCCCCTTGCACATATGTGCTAGTCATTCCTGACTCTAGGGGGCGGTGCTCATCTCCATTTCAAAGCTGAAGAGTCAGTGCTGTACGAAGACCTCTCCATGGCCATGTGGCCGGCATGACTAAACGGCAAAGGCACACAGAACGCTGTTACTTTCCTACCAAAGGTGGTGCCTATTTTTCTACTTGCATTTTTTACGTGCTTTTGAACTGCTAGGTTGGCAGAAGTTGGGACAAGTAACGGGAGCTTACTCCATTATGCGGTACTAGGAATTTGAACTGCTGAACTGCCGACCTTTCAATCGACAAACTCAGTGTCTTAGCCACTGAGCCACCGCGTCCCTCAAATGTTGTTTATAGGTTGGGCTTTTCTTCCCCGCTAATGGAGTAGGCTCTCTATTATAAAATTGCTTGTCACAATAACTGAATTTAATCTTTAAACTGTCACTTATCTTTTATCATTGTAAATCTTCCAGAAAGATTTACATTTACATTTACATTTTTCAATACACTTCATAATATTTGATCTTAGGCAAAGCTCAGTATTGAAATAATAAATGTTTATAGTGGGCACATCTAATTTAAACAATTGTGGGAATACATTTTATTTGAGCTTGATTTGCAAAGATAAGAATACTGTCAGTAATTTATATCAAATTCTTGTGGCCCAATGATGAATTCTCATCTGATGTTTAGAAAGTTATGTCATAAATAACTACTCTGTTTCCCCCAAAATAAGACATCCCCTTATAATAAGCCCAATTGGGCTTTTGAGTGTGTGACAGTAAGGCCAAGCGCTTATTTCAGGGTTCAAAAAATATAAGACAGAGTCTTATTTTCGGGGAAACACGGTATTAACTATAATTCTAAGAATATTTACTTGAAAGATTATTCTCTTATTTAACATAAAAAGTCAGATAAAAGTAGTACATTGCTGGTGTCTGCCTTACTTTCATTACTGCTTTGTGTAATGCTGTCTCTAGTCATTGGCACATCAAAGAACGATCTGTAATTGTCCTTTTGATCAAATTTTTACTTCTTCTTTTTTACTGCATCTAAGTACATAAGAGATGAAAATAGCATTTAATGATTTAAAATGTCTCAACAACCAAATATATTTAGTTGTTTGATACTATTTATTTTAGGGATTTGATTTTACAAAAATGTAAAAGTATAAATTTTGTAAAACATTAATTGTAAATTGCAGAATTATATCAATAGGAGACTCAACTGAATTCACAAATTTGAATTCACAAATTTGAGATTTTTTTCTTTTAAGTGCATTTAATACTAGTACATTCATTTTCAGGTTTTGAAGCCTTTTAGAACTTTTGAGGATCTTAAAATGTAGACATGTAACATTTGAGAGGATGATTAATTTACAGAATGATAACTGCCTTCATTTGCTATCCTATATTCTGAAAAAGACTGCAGTGAAAATGATTTCTTCAAATAAGAAAAATATTCACTTGACTAATTCTCGAACTTTGTTTCTCATCTGTACAACCTTCCCTTTTCTGTTTCTCAATTTTGATTACATATTTTGATTTTGCTGGTATTTGAATTGGATTTTTGTAATTTTTTATTTGACAAAAATATATTCTCCATTGTAGTGGAGATAGCATCCAGGAATGGGTAGACCTCATCTGCTATCTGATTGGACTGCGTCTGTCAAAGCTGTGAGGACACGCCTCCTTCACCAATGGTCCCCAGGTTTTGACTCAGTCCTAGCTAAAGGTTTAGGTCTACAAATTCCTGGATTCTTCTCCACGACAGCTATACTACCAACTTGACAGCTATATTACCAACTTGGAAGCTATACTACCATCTTGACAGCTATATCACCACTAACTACCAGCGTGAAGAGCTTTTAGCTCAAGCCTGCTGAGGGCCGCACAGCGGCAGGTCAAATCACAAGGAGGTGATTTTGACAGGGCAACGAGCTTGAGGTTCGCTTCATTGACAGCAGGCTTCAGCGCTTCTGTTTATTCTGGCTTGGCACAAACTGCTGCAACTGCCATTCGCCGACTGACAGCTGACAATTGCAAGCCACAGCTCTGAGCTATTCGAGTCCCTGCCTGTTCACAGGCATACTCAGAAAGTTCAGATCCGCCTCGGCGAATCTGCTTGGTGGCAACTTTAAAATGGAGGCAGCGGCAGCTGCAGTTAGCAGAGAAGCCGCATTGGTGGAGGCTACCCCTGCGCTCTATAGCCAGGGCGCCAGAGCTGCAGGTACCTCGGGGCAAAGACCTACAAGCAAGAGGGCTGCCGCTAAGCTCTCTAAGGGCTTGCGGTCCTCCAGCAAGAGCTCCAAAGCCACAGCACGAAAAGTGGCACGCAGCCAAAGGGCTTTTTATTACGAAGTGGCCAGGGCGCAGAAAGAGGCTGATCACTGAAAGGAAGTCCTTCAGACCCAACACCAGGTCAGTTCCCGCCAATTAGCCCTGCAGCCGTTGGAGCTGCCTGATTTTTTTGGCAGCCAGCCTCCATCAGCATGGTCTCCAGATGGTGCTGGAGAGCAGCCTTCTGTTGCTATTTCTAATCTGCCCAGCAACAGCTCCCTATCAGGGCCCTTTACAACTTTGGCTGCCTGGCAACAGTCCTTAAGCAGAAGGCTTCATCCATGGAAGCAACCTTCACCCCAGCTACCGTGGGGCTCCACCCAGGGGGGTCCCCAAGAGCTTCCATTACCTTCGGAGATTAGAGCCTTAATATCTGAAGCTATCATTTTAAATTTCTGGGGTTTTAAATCGAGCCTAATCTATTTAATCATTTTAAATTTTTAATTGTTGTTTTGTCCTGTGTTTTTAAATAGGCTGTACACTGCCCTGAGTCCTTCGGGAGATGGGCGGTATAGAAATAAAATTATTATTATTATTATTATTATTATTATTATTATTATTATTATTATTATTATTATTATTATTATTATTATTAAACGGAATAAGCAGCCAGCTTGCAGCAAAGCCAGAGGGCTGCTTCGGTTCACTCTGAACCTCTGTTGCCTCCAGAATTCCATCACCTGGCTCAAGCTACAGGGGATTTTTTTGTCCACACACAAACCATACTCCCCTGCTTCCTCCAATCGATCTCCTTCTGAGGAACAGATGCCCAGGGACTTAGAATTATCAGAGGACGAAAGCTTAATGCCTGATCAGCCAGCCTTTGCTGGTCTTTTCCATCCAGCTTTATTCAAATCCTTGCTTTTCAAGGCTAGAAATACAGCACACATGGGAGGCAATTTACCGGCCCCTGATCCAACACCATACACATCAGAGGCTATGGGCTCGCTGTTCTCTGAACCAGCCTCAGAGGCCGAGGTAGTCCCTTCGCCAAGACTATTTTTGGATGTTGTGCAGAGGCAGTGGGACTCTCCAGGGGCGGGAGCAAACCCCAGTAATCTGGACAAAATATTTTACAACATGGGTCCAGACTTGCCTGCGGTGGATGCCCCAGTGGCAGCGTTAGCAGCACCCTCTGTGATGGCAGATTCCCTGGAGGATGCCCTCTGGCCTGAAGACAAAAGAGCAGAACAATTGCTTAGGAAAGTCCATCAGGTGGCCGCTTGGGTGGTTAAAGCCTCCACAGCAGACTTTAACCAGGCTTCACTAATCTGAGACAACTGCAGGATAGGATTCCAGCTGGGAACACAAGGTCCCATCAAGATCTTAATAAATTAGCAGCAGCTATGGAATTCTTTGCCACGCTCAAAGCAGCAAGGTTGCGTCTAAGGCAATTGCCTCTTCAGTGGCTACCCGAAGGCTCCTGTGACTCCGCCAGTGGCAAGTGGATACCAAACATAAGTGGAGACTGCCCTCCACCCCATTCATGGGGGAGAGACTATTTGGGGAATCCTTGGATCCTATTCTACAGAGATAAAGGTGAGGGGATTCCCACCCACCACCTTATTTTCGTCGCCAATCCTTTAGGGGGTCAGACAGCGGGTTTGGACCATCTTGTTTATAGCACCCCTTCTTTCAAAGGCAGGAACAACAACAGGATAGGGTGGGGAGGAATAGACAATATCCACCCAAACGGCCCTTTCATGGGGGAGGAAGTAGTTCTTTCTGTCACCAGAAGTAACTGCATAACCAACCCTCCCATTGGTGGCTGCCTGGTCCTTTTTGCCAGGCATTGGGAGAACATCACCAGTGATGCTTGGGTCCTGGAGACAGTCTGATCGGGCCTCTCCCTAGAATTCCTCTCCATACCCCCGAAGTTTTTCATTCGCTGCCATATTTCAGGGGACAAGGCGAAATGGGCCTTCATGGAAACCACCATTCAACTTCTGTTGGACATCGAAGCGATCCAACCGGTTCCAGAGGGCCAACAGGATGGGATTCTATTCCATCCTCTTTGTGATTCCAAAATCCTTGGGGGGGGGTGATTCAGGGCAATTCTGGATTTGAAAAGGCTGAACCGCCTTATCATCTACAAGTGGTTCAAGATGCAGTCACTTCAGTCCATTTTCGACGTCATCAGAGGGCAACTTCCTCACCTCTATTGATCTGTTAGAGGCTTATCTCCATGTCCCCATTTTACCGGGACATAGGCAATATCTCCGATTTTACTACACAGGCCGGCATTATCAGTATAGCGCATTGCCTATCTTAAAGGTAATTGTTGGCACCCAGGGTGTTCACGAAATTGTTGGCTACCTTAGCAGCACACCTCCAGGCTCTCCCCGTGCGTGTCCAGTGCTACCTGGATGATATCCTGATCCAGTCCGCCTCTGAGCCCCAGGCATGTAAGGATCTCAGAATTACCATCCAGGTGTTTCAGGACCACGGGTTTTCAATAAACACAACCAAGAGCCATTTGACACCAACAAACCAGTTGCTGCATTTAGGAGTGGAAATAGACACCGTTGTGTGCAAGGTACACCTCTCCCAGGAGCGCCAGGCGAGTATAAAAGAATGGTAGGTCGAGTCAGGAAGACTGTACGGTACCCCTGGCCACCCTCTTGCAACTCCTGGGCAAGATGGTGTCCTGCATTTCCATCGTGCTTTGGGCACGCTTGCAAGCCAGGTCGTTTCAGTGGTTCTCCTGCCTTACCAGAGGAAAGGCAGGAGCAATTCCCCGACCAAGGTCAGGGTACCACCAGAGCTGACCCGTTCCTTACGATGGTGGGCTTCCCTGGCAATTTTTAAGTGAAGTTTCTTCAAAGAACCAGAACACCTGACCATTATAACAGATGCCAGTCTTTTTGGCTGGGGGCCACATCTCCAAAATAGGATGGCCCAAGGACAGAGGTCTCAGGCAGACCTGGGCCACAATATAAACTGGCTGGAACTCAGGGCAGTCCACCTGGCCCTCAGATAGTTCCAGGACATGGTGTCGGAAGACATGTCTTAATTTTGACCGACAATGTGGCCACTAAGGCACACATTAATCGATAGGGAGGAACCCACTCCAGATCCCTTATGAGAGAGGCAGAACGACTATGTCCCTGGGCAGAGAGGCTCCATTTGTCGCTAAGGGCGGAGCACATTTCAGGGGCCACAAATGTACAGGCAGATTGGTTTAGCAGGGCTACAGTCGATCATTCGGAGTGGTGTGTGCATCCGACTTTATTTCAGGAGCTGATGGAGCGCTTCGGACGGCCAGCCGTGGACCTCTTCGCCACCCAGGACAATGCCCAACTACCAAGGTTTTTTGCGAGGTTTGCAGCAGAAGGGGTTGATGCACTTCACAGACCTTGGCTGCGAGAACTCCTATATGCCTTTCCTCCCCTTCCATTCATCCCAAGGGTTGTACGAAAGATTTTGGTGGAACGGGCGGAGGTGTTGTTCCTGGCACTACACTGGCCCCGGTGACCATGGTTTGCGACCTAGTTGCCCTATCGGTAGCCAGCCCTTGGAGGATACCGCGAGACAGAGTCTCCTTCAGCCAGGGGACCTTGGTTCACCTGGAACCACAGTGGCTCCAACTGACCACCTGGCATTTGAGCAGAGGTCTCTGAGCCAGGACAATTACTCTTCCAAGGTGATAGACACGATACAAGACTCCAGGAGACCTTCCACAAACAGAATATATGACTCGACCTGGAAGGCATTTCGCTCCTGGTGCTCCAGGTCAGGGTTAAACCCAACATCTGTATCTGTGCCCAGATACTAGAGTTTCTTCAGGTGGGACTTGACAAGGGGCTATTGCCCAACATGATCCATCACCAGGGTAGGGCTACCCTGTCATCTGTCCTCTCTTGCAGGGGTCTGGAATCCCTAGCTCAACACCTGACCATGCTCAGGTTCGTTAGGGGTGTAACAAACCTACGGCCTCCAGTGGTTCACAGATACCCTACCTGGGACCTCACTAAGGTACTCTAGGCGCTGACTGAGGCCCCATTCGAACTACTGAGATCGGCCACATTGCACTTCCTAACCTGCAAGATGGCCTTCCTGGTAGCCATCACATCAGCTAGATGGATCTCTGAGCTGGCGGCACTCTCTGTCAGGAAGGACCTCTGTGTCTTCCATCCTAACAGGGTGGTATTGCGGTTGGAGCCTTCCTTCGTCCCCAAAGTGAACTCATGGTTCCACAGGGCCCAGGAGCTTATCTTGCCCAACTTCTGCCCCAATCCAGTGCACGCCCTGGAAAAAGAGTGGCACACTCTGGATGTGAGAAGGGTCCTCTGCATTTATATCAAGAGGACTTCCTCCTTCAGGAAGACAGAGTCACTTCATTGACCCTGGGCCGCTGGATTTGGGCATGTATCACCAAATCCTATGAACTACAGGTCCTTTCATTGCCTAGACTGATCACAGCCCATTCTACAAGGTGTGTGCCCACAACAGCAGTGTGGGCAACACAAGCCTCTATTGAAGAGGTTTGCCATGCGGCTACATGGTCCTCTCCATCCCCTTTCATTAGACACTATAAGCTGGACAGCTACGCCTCGGCTGAGGTGGCCTTTGGTAGGCGATCCTCCAGAGGGTACATTCTGATGAGGGGACCTTGGACCAGGCTGCAACCCACCCATAAGGACAAGCCAGTTTTGGTATGTCCCATTCCTGGATGCTATCTCCACTACAATGGAGAAGGGATGTTGGTCTTGCCAGATACGTTCCTTCTCATTGAGTGGAAATAGCATCCAGCCCCACCCTTAAGGCCGGCTGGTCCTTGGTCCAACAGGAAGTACATTGGAACAAGACATATCAGGTCTGTCTCTACGCCTTCGCCAAAAGCTGAGGACTGTTGGTGAAGGAGGCATGTCCTCTCAGCTTTGACAGACTCAGTCCAATCAGCAGACGAGGTCTACCCATTCCCGGATGCTATCTCCACTCAATGAGAAGGAGCGTATCAGAGAAGACCAATGCCCCATCTACCCTTCCCTAACCAAAAAGGAAAACTTATGTCCACTACAAGAAAATGCTTAATTTATTGGGTGCTTCTAAGATCAATGAAATTACATTATTCACAGAAGTTTAGGGAAGTAATTATTCAGGGATGTGGAAATTTCACTTGTAATCCTACAGTGTTCTACAATACCATGTACTGCTTTCATTTCTTTTATAGCATAGAAATTCTGTTAGAAAGCAAGTATGAAATAGCAGTACATAGCTATGATATTCTATTTAGTGAAGCTTGTTGGATTTTTATAAGCAGATAATGAATTTTCCAATAATTTATTCTTATTTGATTTGCAGGAAAACTTTGAAGATGCCTTTGAACACATCCCAGTGTAAGTATCCTTTATTACCTCTTTTTTCAAGCAGTTATGAATGAAAACTACCAAAAATGAAAAATATTATCTAATTAACTATATTGCTACCTTTTCTATTCTTCCTGCTTCATTTCATGCCAGGTCTGTTTCATCTTAGAGCAGAGAGTCACTCTATGCTCAGCAGTAAATCTCAGTTTTCCAGTTGTATTCACGGATTTCCACCGAGAAGAAACTCTTAGATATGATACAGCTGGATATTTTGCTTTATTGAGGATGAGATAGAAATCCTACCTCCCATATGTAGAAGATCAGTTTCTATAGAGTACAGAAATTAAGCTAATATCGTGTTTCCCCGAAAATAAGACCTTGTCTTATATTTTTTTGAACCCTGAAATAAGTACTTGGCCTTATTGCCATGCACTCAAAAGCCTGATTGGGCTTATTATCAGGGGATGTCTTATTTTGGGGGAAACAGGGTATATAAATGCTGGCTATGAGTTTTAGTTCCTATGGGTTTTTTTTCTTAAATTTTTGAGTGGATTGAAATTCATTTGTTTTCTTCTTGTTTGCAAGATTGATGGCCATTTGCTTATATATTATAATCTGTTTGCCCTGAGAACAGGGGTGAAATACAGTCATGGCCGTACATGTTGGCACCCCTGAAATTTTTCCAGAAAATGAAGTATTTCTCACAGAAAAGTATTGCAGTAACACATGTTTTGCTATACACATGTTTATTCCCTTTGTGTGTATTGGAACAAAACCAAAAAAGGGAGGAAAAAAAGCAAATTGGACATAATGTCACACAAAACTCCAAAAATGGGCTGGCAAAATCATTGGCACCCTTTACTTAATATTTGGTTGCATACCCTTTGGAATAAATAACTGAAATCAGTCGCTTCCGATAACCATCAATAAGCTTCTTACACCTCTCACCTGGAATTTTGGACCACTCTTCCTTTGCAAACTGCTCCAGGTCTCTCTTATTGGAAGGGCGCCTCTTCCCAACAGCAATTTTAAGATCTCTCCACAGGTGTTCAATAGGATTGAGATCTGCACTCATTGCTGGCCACTTCAGAACTCTCCAGCGCTTTGTTGCCATCCATTTCTGGGTGCTTTTTGACGTATGTTTGGGGTCATTGTCCTGCTGGAAGACCTAAGATCTCCGACACAAACCCAGCTTTCTGACACTGGGCTCTACAGTGCGACCCAAAATCCGTTGGTAATCAGATTTCATGATGCCTTGCACACATTCAAGGCACCCAGTGCCAGAGGCAGCAAAACAACCCCAAAACATCAGTGAACCTCCACCATATTTCACTGTAGGTACTGTGTTCTTTTCTTTGTAGGCCTCATTCCGTTTGCAGTAAACAGTAGAATGATGTGCTTTACCAAAAAGCTCTATCTTGGTCTCATCTGTCCACAAGACGTTTGCCCAAAAGGATTTTGGCTTACTCCTTGGCAAACTGTAGTCTTGCTTTTTTTATGTCTCTGTGTCAGCAGTGGGGTCCTCCTGGGTCTCCTGCCATAGCGTTTCATTTCATTTAAATGTCGACGGATAGTTCGCGCTGACACTGATGCTCCCTGCAGGACAGCTTGAATTGCTTTGGAACTTGTTTGGGGCTGCTTATCCACCATCCGGACTATCCTGCGTTGGCACCTTTCATCAATTTTTCTCTTCCGTCCACGCCCAGGGAGATTAGCTACAGTGCCATGGGTTGCAAACTTCTTGATAATGTGGACAAAGGCAAATCTGGATCTCTGGAGATGGACTTGTAACCTTGAAATTGGTGATATTTTTCCACAATTTTGGTTCTCAAGTCCTCAGACAATTCTCTTCTCTTTCTGTTGTCCATGCTTAGTGTGGCACACACAGACACACAATGCAAAGACTAAGTGAACTTCTCTCCTTTTTATCTGCTTTCAGGTGTGAGTTTTATATTGCCCACACCTGTTACTTGCCCCAGATGAGTTTAAAGGAGCATCACATGCTTGAAACAATCTTTCCTCCCTTTTTTGGTTTTGTTCCAATACACACAAATGGATTAAACATGTGTATAGCAAAACATGTGTTACTGCAATACTTTTCTGTGAGAAATACTTCATTTTCTGGAAAAATTTCAGGGGTGCCAACATTTACGGCCATGACTGTATACTTACCTTCCTTACCGGTTCGGAAGCGTGTGCGCTGCGTGTGCATCACAAGTGTGTGCAGACCTGTGCATGCACAAAACCTGTGCATGCGCAGAAGGTAAAAAACACATTACTTCCTGGTTAAAGCCAGGAAGTAATGACACCCGGCCATATGGGTGGAGCTATGCTCTGCTGTCGCTACCGGATCGCCAAACCACCAGCCAAGATAGTTACCGGATCGGGCGGTCCAGTCCGATCCGGGAGCATTTCACCCCTGCCTGAGAATTCACATATTCCTATCAACTTCAGCAGTTACAAAGTAAAATATAGTAGATTTGTATCTTCCACCATGCTAAATATTATTTTATTCGAATTCCATATTATGCTACTTTTAAATATATGAGCCAGAACAAATTATATATTATTTGGCTCTTATCAAGGATCATGCCCAAAATATAACAAATATGTAATAGAACTTAAGCAATTGCTAATCTTATTTGCTGTTACAATTTCTATAAATCTTAGTCAAGCTTGATCTACTATACAACAAAATGAAGTTTAATCAGCAAAACTGCAGGAGAAGAACACAAGATCTAAAGTATTAGATATAAAGGTCCATATCGCCAATATAATACCCTGTATGGGTTGTCAAGCATTGCTTCTTCCTCACAATTTAGGTGACCAGACACTGCTTACCTTATTTGCTGTTACATTGGTGACTGGACACTCTCAAGCATAGTGCCATTGTGCCAGTAATAATCAAGTCAAATTCTGTGTATAACTCATATATTCTATAGGAGCTAACATTGCATTACATTTGCCAAAATTCTGCATTTATGAAATATATTTGAGAGCTATGCAAAATATTCAGAAGAGAATACATATGAACAATTCATCTTTCCTTGGATCAATAAAGCAGAGTTTTAAGCTTTGTGTCTTTTGAAAGGCTCATGCAGTTGTTACAGTAATAGCAGTTAGCACTTTGACTTATATACCGCTTCACAGTGTTTTACAGCTCTCTAAGTGGCTTGCAGAGTCAGCATATTGCCGCCAACAATCTGGGTCCTCATTTTATGGACCTCGGAAGGGTGGAAGGCTTTGTCAACCTTGAGCCAGTCATGATCAAATTCCTGGCAGTGAGCTGAATTAGTCTGCAATACTGCATTCTAACCACTGCACCACCATGGCTGCTGTGAATCAAATTCCAGCAGGCTTCACAAGAATAATACAAATCCTTAGTTTAGCTGCCATATTGATTTTCTATCTAATGGCCAAGATATCTTAGATTTCAGCCCTTTTAAAAAGAATTCTAATGGGATTATATATACCATGGTTTTCAAAAATACCATATTGCTTGCCCCTAGTTTGTGTGTTCGTTTTCAAAACATTTTGATCTTGATGGTTTGTATAAATGTAAATGTAAATATTGGGCTAGTGGTTTAAGTCATGGAGAGACAATGATTTCTATATTGTGGGCCACATTCCTTCAAGGAAAAATTAGTAGTTATCCATCTTCCCTGCTCATATATATTCTTCCTAGCTCCACACTATATATATGTGCACATGTGCACACATACACACACACACACATATTAGTTAGTATGAAGAAAAAGCTGTTATTGGTATATTGTGGCACCCATTGGAATTATTTTTCTCACCTTAATTGCTACACAGAGGAGAGAGATTTTGCTGAGATTAAAGCACGTGGGAATTGCAATTCAGCCACCCAAGGAGACAGTTACCTGATGCACTCTCATTTTTCTCACTGCTATCCAAGAGGCAGGAGAGATGAAAACTGAGAGCAAGAGAAAAAAGTACAGACATATAGAAGGTTGGAGTCCCAATGAGAAATGGTGGTAAAGAATTTTATCTGGATATGCTATTAAGCATCTAGAAATATGCACCAACCACTCACTTATCATTAATGCCTAAATTCTTTTTCACTCTATGTGTAAGAATGGGTGGGTGTGCAGATGTGTTGTTGTGTTTGTGAGAGACAGATTATATGAACACATACCAGTAAATTATCTAACAAAATTATAAGCCTCTTTTAACGTAAGAGAAAAAGCAGAGCAGCGTATTTATGAGATTACAACATTTTGACTATTTAGCTGAAATCCTGAAAGAGAAAGATCTATATACAGTATGTAACAGAAATGAGTACATCCCTCCACATTTTGTAAACATTTAAGTATATCTTTTCAGGTGACAACACTGAAGAAATGACTAGAATGTAAAGTAGTGAGTATACAGCTTGTATAGCAGTGTAAATGTGCTGTCCCCTCAAAATAACACAACACACAGCCATTAATGTCTAAACTGCTGGCAACAAAAGTGATAACCCCCTAAGTGATAATGTCCAAATGGGGCCCAAGTAGCCGTTTTCTCTCCTTGGTATCATGTGACTCGGTAGTGGTACAAGGTCTCGGGTATGAAGAGGGAGGAGGTATGTTAAATTTGGTGTTATCGCTCTCACTCTCTCATACTGGTCACTGGAAGTTCAACATGGCACTTCATGGCAATGAACTCTCGGAGGATCTGAAAAAACGAATTGTTGTTCTACATAAAGATGGTCTAGGCTATAAGAAGATTGCCAAGACCCTGAAACTGAGCTCTAGCACAGTGGCCAAGACCATACAGAAGTTTAACAGGGCAGATTCTACTCAGAACAGGCCTTGCCATGGTCGACCAAAGAAGTTGAATGCCCGTGCTCAGCATCATATCCAGAGGTTGGGTTTGAGAAATGGACATATGAGTGCTGCCAGCATTGCTGCAGAGGTTGAAGGGGTGGGGGGGTCAGCCTGTCAGTGCTCAGACCATATACCCACGTTGCATCAAATTGATCTGCAGGGCTATCATCCCAGAAGGAAGCCTCTTCTAAAGATGATGCACAAGAACGTCCGCAAATGGTTTGCTGCAGACAAGCAGACTGCATGGGTTTCTGGAACCATGTCCTGTGGTCTGATGAGACCAAGATAAACTTATTTGGTTCAAATGGTATCAAGTGTGTATGGTGGCAACCTGGTGAGGAGTACAAAGACAAGTGTGTCTTGCTTACAGTCAAGCATGGTGGTGAGAATGTCATGGTCTGGGCTGCATGAGTCCTGCTGGCAGTGGGGAGCTACAGTTCATTGAGGGAACCATGAATGCCAACATATTCTGTGACATACTGAAGCAGAGCATGATCCCTCCCTTAGGAGACTGGGCCGCAGGGCAGTATTCCAACATGCTAACGACCCCAAACACACCTCCAAAACGACCATTGCCTTGCTAAAGAAGCTGAGGGTAAAGGTGATGGAGTGGCCAAGCATGTCTCCAGACTAAACCCTATTGAGCATCTGTGGGGCATCCTGAAATGGAAGGTGGAGATGCACAAGATCTCTAACATCCACCAGCTCTGTGACATTGTCATGGAGGAATGGAAGAGGACTCCAGTGGCAATCTGTGAACCTCTGGTGAACTTTATGTCCAAGAAGGTTAAGGCAGTGCTGGAAAATAATGGTGGCCACACAAAATATTGACACTTTGGGCCCCATTTGGACATTATCACTTAGGGGGGGAATCACTTTTGTTGCCAGCAGTTTAGACATTAATGGCTGTGTGTTGTGTTATTTTGAGGGGACAGCACATTTACACTGCTATACAAGCTGTATACTCACTACTTTACATTCTAGTCATTTCTTCAGTGTTGTCACCTGAAAAGATATACTTAAATATTTACAAAATGTGTGGGAGTGTACACCTGTGATATACTGTATAATGTCACCAGCACAACTGTAAAAGAAATACATAAGAATTATGTTTCTTATGTTGTATATTTGAAGTAAAAATGTCAAAAGAATCCTTTAACAGTGTTCTTTATAGACCTAAGAAAGCTTGAGCCATGTTTCAGTTTACATTTTAATAGCTTATGTCCTATATATATAAGATGGAAAATACATATTTCTTTATTGCCTGAATAAACTGTAGAAGAACCTATGAGGTAATCCCATAGTTTAGGCTATGTCTAAGCTAAAGGGTTTAGCAGAGTTGAAGCAAACACTTCAGTGAATTACTCTCCTGGCAATTAATATGCAGCCAGGGAACTGGGCTGAAAATATATTTTATAAAGAGTGCAAAAGTCCATTTGTAATCAGAGGCCCAGGAAAGCACAAAGTCAATTTAGAACCTTGGTCAGAGTTGAAGAAGCAGTCTGAATGTTTAGGACAGGATTTGACAAGCTGTCAGAAGAGCACATAAGATATGGATGTTGTTTCCTTTGTTAAGTTACTTCCAGATAGAGTGTTTTATATAAAAAACTTCAAGACTCTATTCACAATAAAAAGATTGTTCTGAGAAATTGATGTCAGAATTTGGGGTCAAACTTGCCATGATTACATGGGACGTATCTTCATTGCTTGCTTACTAAGCCCTGGATCAGTAAACATATTGGCTTCTAAGGCCTTTCCTGGCTTCTTATCCAAGGATCAGTTTTCTATGAGGGCTATTACAGTTTCTTGTCAGTGTGACCATATGAATGCCAGTTTTTCCATTGCCTGGTCTTATATTTTCCTAATATTCCTCATTAATTTATACGATTCATTATAATCCTTCATTTTGCTGATTTTATAGTTTGGTGTTGTTGCCATTTGTTACTTTTGTGGAATAGAATAAAAAGGTAATACTACTACTCACAAAGAGTGAATTACAAGTAGTTTTTGACTTATGACCATTCAAAGTTATAACCTGCCTGAAAAAGGGGACATGCCTGGATCTGAAGTTCCAACAGTTGCCCCCCCACCCCACATTCACGTGACTGCACTTTGGGCGCTCGGCAACACGGCTGCATTTACACCTGTTTGCAGCATCCCACAATCATGCGACCACATTTTTGCTGACAGCCATACCATAATGGGCTCACTTAAGAACTACAGCGTTTGTTAGCAACTGCTGCAAAAAACATAAAATTGACTGTTACAACTTATTACCATAATGGCAGGCTCCATTATAATCATAACTCAAAGATTACCTGTAAGCTCCTTGCCATGCCTGCCAAGAGAGTGCACTCCCACCGTAATGAGAGCACCAGTCACAAAGCATAAGCACCCTGCCTCCTCACCAGTTTGCACAATGGACTATCAGAGTAGGGGAGAACTGGGTGCCAGGATACCCACTCAGTTGGCTGCTCTTCTGCTCACATGTAACATTCATGTTAGAATATTCAGGTACCTGGAGGTCAGCAAGCAGCCAAAGGGAGCAGTGTGTAATATCAACCCTAGCAAGCCCACTGCCATTGTACAACAGCCAGGCTCCTCACACTGCACAACTCTCAGTGAAGGCCAAGCAAATCTCAAGTCTTGTTTTGAAACTACTAGGGTTCCAGTAGTCTTTCAATGTAGCTTGGTGAAGTAGTTAGAACAAATTTAGGCAGTTTGGTCTAGCGGTTAGGACACCAGTTACAAAGCAAAAGATATTGAGTTCTAATCCAACTTTAGGCATGAAAGTTGGTTGGGTGACTTTTGGCCAATCACTGTCTCCTGTCCTAAGACATCTCACAGGATTGTTGTTGTGGGAAAAATAGGAGGAGGAATGAGTATTAAGTATGTCTGTTGCATTAAGTTATTTATAAAAATAATAAAGGCAAGGTTAAAAAAACCCCTAAATCTAAATTTGGATTTACAGAGTTGAGGTATAGACCGTAATAATCTTTTCCCAAAAAAGGGAAATGGAAGAAAACGAAGGTTATGTTGAAGTTGCAATCTTGTGAATTATTCATCATTTTCAATAGGAAGTTCATCATTTTCAATAGGAAGCTGCATTTTAGATTTTTTTCTGAAGCCAATTTCAAACTTTTAAATTAGTTTGACACTTTGAATCCGATTTGTTTGAAATTGGCATTTGGAATCCAGCATAACAAAGTGTGTCCCCAAGTCTGGGACATTCCTTCATTTTATTTTATTCATAACATGTATATAACATAATTATCCATGTACAGACCCATGATATTTGCATTGCAAAAATGTTTTTGAATGCCTTATGTTACATTAGCTGAAGCCATTTCCAAATCCAGAGACAAACTATAAACTAATAGATGCACTGAAAAACTGCTATTGCTAAAGGGCATGAAGAAAAAAGTAAAAATATTTCTGATGAAAATACTGTAATGCAAGATACTATTAGGGATGTGTAAATAAATATACATGTTATTGATTTTACTCTCTTGTATTATCATGCGAGAATATGGATCTTGTATTTGGAAGTGAAGATGCCATAATAAAAATCTTCATGTACCTTATATAGGTATTTAATATTTATGTATTTAGTATTTATTCCTTTCAGATACTTTTCTTCTGCAAATTTCCCTATTAATACCATTTTAATTTTTTTGTAGTCTCATGGGAATAATAACAATACAAACAATAAATTGAATTCCAAATTTAATCTAAACACTGAGCTGATTGTGTGACAAACTATAATTATTAAACTCATATGCTACCCAACTCTCAGTATAACTCTGTTTTTAATATAACATGTTCTTTTTCAGACACATTGTTCTTACACAAACATTCTTCTTGCCTGGATTTTTTACAGAAAAGAATTAACCAATGTCTTTATTCAATGCTACGGTACATATCTCAGTGTGTATTGTTGTATTGTTGGAGCTCACAAATGTCCTTACCTTAGAAATCTATGGATGTTAATTTTACATTCTTACTATCATAAATTAAAGAACTGTTATTAATTTCTTTTTTATTGAAATAATTTTTCATACAGATTAATTCTTAAAAGTTGGCATGTTCTTTTTTCTTTATATCCCTGAATATTGGCAGTCTCATATTAATTCAATTTCATATAAATGTCACAGTTTCAGCTATCAGAAATCAGATGTTAGATATAGCAGATTGAATCTCCATTTAATGTTGCCTATACTGTTTATTGTAAGGTTATCTTAAGAATAATGATATTGATTTTTAAATGGGGTTCATTAATAGATTAAGTATCATAACTTTGTTTACATATCTTTTCATTAGATGTACATTTCCTAATAAGAGGAACACAGAGCTCTAATCTAACTTCTTCTTTTTTTTTTGTCCTTCAAACATAGAAATCATTGAGTTGTTTTGAGATCCAGTTTCTCCCCTTTTGTAGTTGGGCAGTGATGGATTAGAATTAGGCTGCATCATGCATTGGGAAAATATCCCAGCATCCTCTTTATGCAGAGGCATCATCTGCCAGTACTGCTGTAGCTGCAGTCCTGTCAACGGATATTTCTTGTAAAATCGGATGCAGAGGATTCCTGCTGCTGTGTGAACTTTTGCATCTATTCTGTTTCATAACTAATAAGAAGCCCACTGGTAACGAGGAATAAGGAAATGGGACCTTTTTAGGGTGTTACTGGCTGGGGTTTTTTTCCTGTCTGTGACAGAAATGAATCAGCTCTGCGAGAGGCTTATCTTCAGATAGCAATTTGCAGTTAATCATCTAGAAGTTGCCTAATTTAATTCTGTGAGTATACTGTGTCTTTTCTCAACATTGGAGCTGCTAAAATTGACTGCAGAAAACCTGTGTGTATTATTTTCTGGGAAATCACTTCATATGAGGGTTTTTATTTTGAAAATAGGTAGTAAGCTTACTGATGATAGTAGAGGGAGTTCAGGATGTACTCTATTCTGATGATCCTGGGGAAATTTACATTTAAGAGTTAATTTCATAAATTATTGTTTTTCCTTTTATCTTTGTAATTTCTATCTATCAGCTTTATTGCTGTGCTTCTGATTGTATAAATTATCTCTAGCTTGATCATTTGTGTATACAGAAATACTTCTTGAAACTGTTACAGAGATAAGATTACATGTCTGTAAAATATGGCAGGTAGAAAAATTCTTGATGAATCAATTGCTTATGTCATCTAACAATTTTCATATTCAGTTTAACTAGAGTTGTTATTTTGTAAGAGACTATAAGAGTCTCAGAAGCTAGCAAGCATGTTATAATATTATTCCATCTCATTACATTTAGAACTGCTCTCACTACTGTAATATATGATTCAGGCAGCATACTTTTTGCAGCTTCATAGCAATTTATATGAAATCATAGAAAAAGGACCATTCAGTCATGATCATGTGACTGGATCTGAGCCATTATTTGAATGACGCAGTGGGAGTACTGTAGATATTTGATTTGTTTGCCTTTTGTGCTGGCTAACCTATTATTAAGCTCTGGGAACCTTCCTTTTATTATTATGAGGTGGTATTATAGTTAACTGTTCCCAGTTAATATGCTCTTTTTGTGTGCATTTTTAGTTTTTTGTTTGGTGAATCATAATCACAATCACAATTTCATCCTTTGCTACTTCTAAGCTAGTAAATCAGCTATTATCCCTAAGGAAGACCTAATCTGCCCCACCCAGATCAGAGATTTTAGTCATCTTTTGTACTTCCTGAATGTTCAAGGTAATTTTGATTTGAAATGTTGATTATAAATCTTCCAACAAATACTAATTAAGACTTAAGTGATGATTCAATCTTGGCTTTAATACACTAAAATAAAATTAATATTTTGTAATAAAATATGCTATCTATCTTTCAAGCATGTAATTATGCCTGCAATTTTTTTTAAATTCACAGATTAATACATAATTAGCATGGCTCAGTGATTTATGCATATGTAACTTAATGTATTATGAATAAAACTGAAAGTAGTCTTGTTGTAGGGAATTATCCTTTTGTTAATTTCTCCTTTTGTAAAAGAGAATATGACTCTCCAATAGAGAACAGGAACATATTACTCTAAAATGGATTAAAAGAAGAGAGAAAAGAAACTGTTTTTGTAGCACTACTCCTCATAGTATTTGTTTAATAAAGCAGAGAAATATTAGTTTTTAAAAGACTTGCTTTAACTAGCTTGAAAGATATATTTATTACTTCAGAGATGATAACTACCAATTGCCACAGCAGTAAAAATACATAGGATATACTGTATGGCTAGTGAATTATAGTGGTATTTTCTAGCAGGATCAATATACAATAGAATAGAATAACAGAGGTGGAAGGGACCTTGGAGGTCTTCTAGTCCAACCCCTGCTTAGGCAAGAAACCCTACACCACTTCAGACAAATGGTTATCCAACATCATCTTAAAAACTTCCAGTGTTGGAGCATTCACAACTTCTGGAAGCAAGTTGTTCCACTGATTAATTGTTCTAACTGTCCAGAAAGTTCTCCTTAGTTCTAAGTTGCTTCTCCTTGATTAGTTTCCACCCATTGCTTCTTGTCCTACCCTCAGGTGCTTTGGAGAATAGCTTGACTCCCTCTTCTTTGTGGCAGCCCCTGCTATCATGTCTCCCTTAGTCCTTCTTTTCATTAAACTAGACATATTCAGTTCCTGCAACCATTCTTCATATGTTTTAGCGTCCAGTCCCCTAATCATCTTTGTTGCTTTTCTTTGCATTCTTTCTAGAGTCTCAACATCATCATGGTGACCAAAACTGAATGTAGTACTCCAAGTGTGGCCTTACCAAGGCATTATAAAATGGTACTAATACTTCATGTGATCTTGATTCTATCCCTCTATTTATGCAGCCTAGAACTGTGTTGGATTTTTTGGCAGCTGCTGCACACTGCTGGCTCATATCTAAATGGTTGTCCACTAGGACTCCAAGATCCCTCTCACAGTTACTACTGTTGAGCAAGGTACCACATATACTGTACTTGTGCATTTTGTTTTTCTTGCCTAAATGGAGAACCTTACTTTTTTTTACTGTTGAATTTCATTTTGTTAGTGCCCAATGTTCAAGTCTGTCAAGATCCTTCTGTATCTTGAGCCTATCTTCTGGAGTGTTGGCTACTGCTGCCAGCTTTGTGTCATCTGCAAATTTGATGAGTTCCCCATCTATCCCCTCATCCAAATCATTGATGAAGATGTTGAAGAGTACTAGGCCTATAACAGAGCCTTCGGGTACTCCACTGCATACTTCCCTCCATGTAGATGCAATTCCATTGAGGACTACACCTTGAGTGCGGTTGGTCAGCCAGTTATGAATCCATCTGGTGGTGGTACTGTCTAACTCACATTTTTCAATATATAATTTTATATTCAATATATAATTTTATATTCAATATATAATTTGAATATTCAAAATATTACTTTCTCCAAAAAGCTAATAATGTAGCTCCAAAAAAAGAGTTCCTAGCATTATAAATCCATTTCATTATAATCTTAGAATTTTCTTCCTAGTTAAAAATAAGGTAGAAGAAATAGAGGAAAAAAATGACGGAGGATTATCTGGGCCTCCCATAGAATTATGTGGGTATACAAAGGAGATAACTTGATGGTTCTTTCTGCTAGCACTATAGTCTGAAATTATTACTTTTGCTTGGTTCCCATTTGTCCTGAAAAGCTTCTTCAAGAGAACTTTACATTTCCATGCTGTAAATTTAAAAATACAAAAAACATGGTAGTTGAAAGTAAGATCATAAGAATAAAAGTCAGCTCTACACTAAAGCACTAACCATATATTTTTCAAAATATTAAAAAAAATTATCTGAAGCATCTTGATTCTATTATGGGAATTCACTTTTTAAAAAAAGTAATCTCTTTGTGTTCTTTGGCTGAAAATCTGTCAGTTGGTAGCAACTTTTATTTATTTAATAATTTTTACTTGAAAACATATTATACAAAAATAAAAGAGTAGGTTTGTATTTAGCAAGTGTGATTTAGACATCTTTTTCTCATGACTGCATGGGTTTTCTTTGCTTCTTCTACATAGTTTAAATATTACTATATGCCAAGAAAATGTAGCCCTATGTTATATTAAAAAAAATAAGTGTGTATCCTGGATCCAGTACATACTTGGTAGAGAAGAAACTGCTTATATGGACTGTCTGTATGGAAAACCTGCTCTTTCCAATATTTGCTGTGGTTCCTCATAGAAATCAAGTTTAAAAGTTTTCTTTTTAGTTAAATTTTTTTAGACAAAGATGATAGGAAAGATCTACTTAAAACTTTGAAAATCATTGTTAATCATGTAGTCAGTAATAGGATGGGTGGTTAGTTGAACTGATTCATTGGTGCCAGTTCTATACAACATACCAAAACTATAATTGTTTGTTTGTTTGTTTGTTTGTTTGTTTGTTTGTGACTTAATATACTGTGTGAACTTTGCCAGTCATGTCCTATTCAAATTGCCATAATTAAACTATGTCTTACCATGTTGTATAAGGCTATCCAATTTGGACCCCTTTCATTGAACTATTCAATGAAATAGAAAGATGCTGGTTCTACTGATTTTAGGCAGTCTTGTATATACTTTATCATCCCTATTCTTTTTAATCAAGGCAAATGAACACAGTTTAGAAAGCAAGTTGACTATAAGCTAAATGAAAGCATTCTCAGGAGCTAAAGAATACTAGGTTGTATATTCATGCATAGTAAGGTTTATAATTGTTTGGAAATAGCAGTACAATTTAGAATTTGAAGTGGCCTATTAGGTCATTAGTGGAGTCCCTTGCTTATTTCAGGAAGTTTAAAACTTGAGACAATATAAATGTCATATCTCTGTTTGAAAAACTCCACAAAAAAAAAGCCTATTACTCTTTTAAGGAATAATTCTGTTGTCGAAACCCTTAATTTATAAATATTTTTTAATGTTTAGATGAAATCTATTTTTAACTTTAAAACATGAAATCTAGCCCTCTTTCTGGTCAGCAGAGTTAATTTTTTACTTAACTATCTTTCAAAATATTAGTACAGTGCTGTCATTAGCATCTTAGTTTACTCTTGTCCAGTCTATATATACATATTTCTTCAATATTTTCCATGGCTCTAGTTTATCCAACCTGTTGTGCATCTTTTTTTTCTTCTGAACTCATTCACTACTTGTCTATATTCTTCTAAAATGAAATTAGGCATTCTAATCTAGCTGGGGTAAATCTGGAATAGGAATCTGAGACCTTTTCTTCTTTAGGGACAGATTATTCCCTGATAAGACTGATGATACCTTAAACTCTTTATGCCAGGAAGTTTCTCCCTTTTTATAACAAGGGGCTATTGAGGATATAATTATGGGGGACTAGTCTTTTGCCTAAATACTTTATCGTTCCTAAGGAGGATTGTGACCTCATACTGTGTTGGATCTTTTCCATTTCATCTATTTTTTGAAAGGGTTATTTCAAGATAATATCAATTGCTTCCACCCTTCCCACTTGCAGAAGGGGTTGTGGTTTTCTTCTATAAAATTTGCAGGGGGATATACCGGGTGCATACTGTACATATCTGTAAAACCCTACTCTCATTGCTTCCACAGCTCTGATGGATTTTTTTACTGTAGGATCTTATTATTTGCCTGTTTCATAATCCATGAGTTTTTTTCTTGTTTGTTTTCTGAATGCATTTATACATGTAAGTAAGACCATACCTAGAATACAGCATCCAGTTTTGATCACCACATTACAAAAAAGATGTTGAGACTTCGGAAAAAGTGCAGAAAAGAGAAACTAGGATAATTAAAGGCCTGGAGACTAAAACATATGAAGAATGGTTGCAGGAACTGGGTACGGCTAGTCTAGAGAAAAGAAGGACTAGGGGTGACATAACATGATTCCAGTATTTGAGGGGCTGCCACAAAGAAGAGCAGGTCAATTTATTTTCCAAATCACCAGAAGGCAAGACAAGAAACAATGGAAGGAAACTAATCAAGGAGAGAAGCAACCTGGAATTAAATAGAAACTTCCTAACAGAACAATTAACCAGTGGAACAGCTTGGCTTCAAAAGTTGTGGATGCTTCATCACTGGAGGTCTTTAAGAAGAGACTGGCAGCCATTTATCTCAAATTGTATATGTCAGGTTAAATGTCTAACACATTCATGTCACATTCCCTCATAGTCCTGCAAGGGTTAACACAACCACACATCCCATCACCCCACCTTACCTCTGACTCCTCCCCCTGGGTATAAGAGGTCTCACCACGAGGCCATCCAGTAGTTCCAGATGTGTACCTGCAAGAGAAGGACAAAAGGTCAGTTGCTATTAGAGGAATGAGCCTAGGAACAATCCAGGCCTGCAATAAAAAAATTTGTCTCGTGAGTTATTGGGTTAGATCCATCACTATATCAAATAGTAGCAGAGGATGGTTACCTATAACTCTGAATAATGACTGAATCAAACGTTTATTCTGAGAAGAACAGAACACAAGAGCCATCACCAGACAAATGGCTGCACAACTATCTCCCTCTGGAGCCATTCCAAAGACCACCTCAGCTGGGAGAGAGCAGATGGATGATCCAGGCACCCCATCCAGGGCTGAGCCACGCAGGGGAGATGAAGGGAATGGTACCAATACTCCTCCACTCAGAAACAACAACTTCAAGACTGCCGTATTGAAAATAATAGAGCTACCCGTCACAGACGAGGACCTTGTTGCGAACCTCCAGAGACTGCTAAAGGACCACAGAACAGCGAACGAGGAGAAGGAACCGACCTGCGAGAGCACAGATCCGGTAAGGGAAACATCACCCCAACCGGACGAGCTAGAGATGGCAGGATCCGTTTTTGCGCCCTTTTCCCAGCGGCCATCTTGGAATGGCCAGCAACCAATGAGAAGCCCGGATTCAAATCCATTGGTGCAAACCTGCCCAAGCCCTAAAACAAATAAAGACTCATCCAAAAACAATGATAGAAATAAAAACCAAAAATCCAGGAGCTCACCTACTGAGCTCGAGATCAAGAAAGCAATGGAGACCCTCGAAGCAGCCTTCGGCTCCGCTTTCAAACCTCCCGCAGCAAGAATGAACTGCAAGGAAGCCCCTGGGACCCGAAGGGACCTCAGAGCGACCATTGGCAGCGAAACACCGACCCTGCCACTCCCTGGGAAGGTGACTCACTTCCGTGACGAACAAAGAACATCAACCGCCTACAGACCGACCCCACGGCAGGACTCGAACTCACCACCCCTCCAACTATTGGCACGAGACCCGAGGGAAGAAAACCAAGTCAATTACTTACCTGCTCTTCGACTTCCTCTGGGCTTCTCTGCTCACCCAGGAACCAGCATCCGTGGATCGGGACCCGCTGCCGCTGAGCCGCCGGGCTTCGGAAGTCTTCGACCAACGACCGCGATGCCCCCACGCCTTCCATCGATGTTCGCAGGGGATTCAGCCACCCAGCAACAGGTTCCGACGCCCAGCGTGGAATCCAGATACACCAGGGGTGAGTCCAACCTCCCCCTGGCAGGCCTAGGCCTAGGAGCCGCGGCCACGAGCTCCTCACCCGACGACTTCCAGCGCGAAATGAGCTTCGCGCATGCCCAGTCTTCACCTGCAGGGAGAAAGGAAAAAAAAGTGTCTAGCAGTTATTTTAACCTAAGCTCAAGCATCCCATTGCCTTATTGTGAATTCACTCACATCCAGGACCATGGACAGGTGCCTCCAGTAAGTAATTACCCAAATAATTCTGGAACATTACCTGCTAACTTTCCTAAACTATAGGTAGATGGGAGAAACCTTTTAGAATGGAGTCAGCAACTGCAAATAATATTTATGAAAGAAAACATGCTTTTTCTAATTTCAAACCCACCCCAGAAACCTTGGACATTTGAAATTGACTGTATTCATCACAGAGCTTTTTGTATATTGTTAACCAGCATCTCACCCACTATGTACCCAAGCATAGGTGATCACATGACGGTACATGAGGTCATGCAAAAACTTTATAGCCTATTTTACAGTAGAAGTAGAGCCACCACTACAAAGATATCCAGAGATTTTCACTCTGCCAGGCTCGGTCCAGGGGTTCCCATGAGTGAGCACCTGTTGAAGCTAAATGCTACCAGGGCTGAATTAATGCAGAGAGAGGAAGCAATCACCGAGTAGAGTATGATAAGCATAGTCATAAACTCATTAGACAATAGCTGGGACAACTTTGTGACACAACTGGACAGTCTCAGTCTAGAACACTTATCCTTAGACATACTCACCAACCGCCTAATTGCAGAGGATAACCTAAGGAGGGACCGCCATCTATCCAGGAGAGATCCTAGGCCCATCAAGAGGGTTGAGTTCCAGGACAGGGCAAAGGGTACTCCAGAATGCTTTTCTTGTGGTTCCAAGAGCCATTTAAAAAGGGATTGCCCCAGAAACAATAGGGACAGGGGATACAATGATTGCAGAGGGAGATAATCACCAGACCACAGGCCTTTTAGGGAACGAGGACGCGGGTGGTCTCCCAACCCCAGGCGAAACAGCGTAGGGACAGTTCCAGGGACAGTAACCCTGGGTCCATGTATGGGTTCAGACATGAGAAGCCAGACTCCAAACAGGAAATAAGCAAGAACATGTGGCTCTTAGACTCAAGAGCCACTAACCATACCACACATAACCCAAATTTATTCATTTCCCTCATAGAGACAGATTTTGAGATCAGAGTGGCCAACCAGAGCATTGCCAAGGTAATAGGAAAGGAAAGTGTACATATCCCAGGAATAGGGAAAATAGAGGGGGTGCTATATGTGCCCGAAATACCCTATAATGTGCTAGCTACCACTAAACTCACAACAGATACAAACACCAAAGTAATGTTCAAAGAAGGCAGAGTATACTTATCCAATCAAGGGAGAAAGGTTGGGAAAGTAACTATACATGACGGTCTACCTTATTTTACGCCTAACGAGAATAACGAAGGGAGTGTAAACACAAGCACTGCCAATGAAGAAAAGGGAAACACAGAAACAGGAGGGATACACCAGAGGAAACCAATTGCATGTCACCAGGTAAAAACACGGTATCTATGGGAAAGCCCATGCATGATAATTGTGCACACCTTCTCCACAGAAGACTAGGGCATATCAGTTTCCCAGTTGTTAAAAAAATGTTGGACTGTACTGAGGGTTTAAAAGTAAAAGATTGTGAGAATTATTTAGAGTGTTCCGTGTGTTCCATCACTATATCAGTATAGGGTCTCCTGCTTGAGCAGTGGGTTGGAATAGAAGACCTCCAAGGTCCCTTCCGGCTCTATTCTTATTGATTGAAATGTATATACTCTCTGTAAGTGTGGTGATTCTATAAGAACAAACATAAGATCATGCCATATTTGTTTCTGATTGCAATTCTGAGTTCTTATTTTGACCATCAATGCCCTACATGGCTTGGCACTAAAGTATTTAAGACCATTTTCTGCACCTGGTTTCAACTCATCCGATTCAAAAATCTTAAAAGAATTTGCTTGAAATTCCCCATTTTCAGGATGTAAGGTGCAGGCATATGTGAAGGCTTATAGCAGGATCTTCTATACTTTGAAATAGTCTTCCCAAAGAAATCAGTCTACCCCCATTCCCCCCTCCCATACACTATTAAAAATGGAGTTACTCATGACTCTCCATGTCATGAGATTGAATAATGAATTGATACTATTTGATTAATTTTTTTTTTTTTACTGTGGATGTATATGAGCCACTCTCTTTTCAATTGTAGAAGAGAGATCAAATAAATAGTTTTTCCTCTTGGTTCGGCCCTATGTCGCGGATTCCTTCTACTAGTAGCTGATTTCAGACAATTTCACTCCTCAACCTATGTGCATCTATGTAAAGATGAAGAGCTCGTGTCCAGGCTCTTTATATCTGAGATACATATTCCAGCCATGAAGCATTGAGATATATGAACATATCTGAGCGTCTATCAATATAGAAGGCAGTGTTATGGTCACCTTTCTAGTCCTATGCCATGACCAGAGTGGCCAGATGATATTAGACAGACCCACAATAGTCTGGTCTATAAAGAAATAGTAATGGTAAACTATAAACCTGGATATAGCAATATCCTCCCTGATTGGCTCAGCTATAGTAGAAACCTAATCAAAAATGGAAACAAACACTGTCAAATCCAACTTGGGCAGCCACATTTAACCTATGCACACTGTAAGACAACATCTAACTTTTTGTAAGTGACTAGGGGTGACTGGTTTGGACCGGGTTGTTACTTCCTGGTTTTAACTAGGAAGTATTTTTTTTTTACCTTCTGTGCATGCGCAGAAGGTTTTGCGCATGTGCAGAAGGTCTGCGTGCGCATATGACACACGTGCACACTTTCGAACTGGTATGGAAGGTAAGTAGATTTCACCGCTGGGATAGACCCTCAATTTGTTAGTTTAGAAAAAAATAAATTTCTTTCTGCATGTTTTCCACTCATTCTACTGTTAGAGTGCTGGTGAAGATCAACAAAGATTTAACCAACTTCACTCTTTTCTTACCTTAGTAGCCTCAGTAGCCATGGTTCACTGTGTTACCTTGCCTTGTTGCACTATCTCACCCATTTTTTGCCTTCTGAGTCAAGGTCCCCATTCTATACATCAGGGACACATCTTCACAGCTTGGAAGATTTGATTCTGTTACCTTCCTGGAACATATAACAGGTTACACTGACTTTTTGGAGACCTCCACCACAAGCTTTCCTATGCAATAATTGTGCAGAAAAATCTTTTGAGGTCTTAAAGATTTCTCTTAATCACCTGGATTCCAAAGTCCAAGGGACTAAAATGCCTGGAATCCCAGGCTGGACATAATAGTACAGATCAAAATTCCATGATTTCATTAGCTACTTCTATTCATAGGACAAACTGAATAGGCATGTATATATCAGCCTGTGTGGGAAGCATACAGGATACCAGCTTTGCCATTGCCAAAACAAGAACAGATGGAAATTCCCTCCCACTCCAGAAAGAATTGCTTTTTTAGCTCTTTATCTAGGACAAGCAGGAGAAAGAGGTGCAAGAATTAGAACACCAATTGCACTATAAAAATAGACCAGCAGTTGCTGGAATTCTTTCATAATGGCTTCTTAGCTGTTCTAAGCTAATGAGTACCAGTGATTCTGATTTCTTACCTGTAACCAAGTGTCCAATTGTCCTTTTTCTCAGGGTTCATTAGCTTCATTAATCTGCTGCAACATAAATGATAATTGTGTAGCATTCAGAGATAATATCATGATATACATATTTATAGACTGCAATCTGCTGCAATATATGGACTATTTCGAGTACTCTATCTATCTATATATCTATCTATCTATCTATCATCGTTTGAGGGAATTGGGCTAAGAAGTAAACCACACATATATTGCTCTCTCTGACCCTAAAATTTGAGACGGTAATACTCTATAAACTGGATGAAGTGTTTAGGAATCACAAATATTTTGTTATAATCTTTAGTCAACAGATTTCATTATTTTAATTTAATCTTGTCTAGATCGAACATTGAGAATCTGACCATATTAAACTATAGAACAGTGTTAATAATGTATAAGTGTAATGATTTTTTTTCTGTCTGTGCATTTATTAGGGCTGCAAAAATGGACCTTAAATGTTCTTTGGAAGAGTGTTCAATGGCATTAAATTTATTTCTTAACAATAAATTTTCAGAAGCTCTGGAATTACTTCGACCATGGTGAGTTTTGTTTGCTGGAGTTTTTATCTGGTAGCTAGAAATGTATTTAAGGCCTCTGAATAATATAATTTCAATTTCTGTTCTTGCCTAAAATATTTCTTTTACAACTATTTAATCCTATACTCTAAAACAGAATTTTTAAAACTGACAGAGAAGGGTCCCTAAATTTTGCCCTAGGCATGATAGTCAAATTTAGGCCTTTGAATATCATGAATATAGTTTTTCTCCTGATTCTGTTTCCCAGCAGAGGCTCAAGGATTTCATGAAACAATATTGTGTTTTTTAAACTAGTCTTTTGTTACAAAGTGTGATTTTTAAAACGAACTTTTAAAATACCCCCATTTTTATTTATTTTACAAAATACTTAAGATTTATTCATTCAGACTTGTCATTTTGTCAAAAAAACAAAATGTGTTTTTGTTTTCAGTGTTTTATAGAGTTGTAAGTTTTTATTCTTTTTGATATAAAAAGATTAAATTTTATTTATTAAAAATGGCATATTGATTTCTTGCCAGCACTTGCCTCATGTGATAATTACTTTTATGAGAGAGAGGTCATCACAATATTGCAAGGTCTAGGAACCCCAGGCAAAAAGTGTTCCTGATTGTTTTACTTAAAATTAATATTTTAGCTCATATTTTGATATGGGGGTATTCACATATTCTTTGAAAAGCAAATAATAAAGGAGATTGGACTCCAAAATAATTCCCAAATAAAGAAAATGAATAATTTAAAGAATTTTATAGGCTTGGCTCAAAATATTACATTGAATACAAAGTAGCATTTTAAAAATAAACTGTATTGTAAAAATTATGTAAAATTTCACTTTTGTTTTTGACAATTGTAATTGGGTTTCTTATCACTGTTTTTATATTTTATTTTCAAAATAGGTCTAAAGATAGCATGTACCATGCCCTAGGTTATAGCACTATATTAGTTATTCAAGCAGCGATGACATTTGAACAACAAGATATCCAAATGGGACTGTGTACAATGAAAGAAGCTTTACAAACTTGTCAAAAGTAAGATGGAACAATTTTATGACATTCTTGCAGGATTGACATAATCAGGATTGATATTATTTAATTATGTAATGAAAAGTATATGTTTGTTTATATCCTCCCTCTATTATTTTTACAAATAAGACAATATATCCAACACCCTTTCTCCTCCTATTCACTCCACTACAACAACCATGTGAGATGGGTTGGGCAGAGAGAAAGGGACTAGCCCAAGGTCACCCAGCTGACTTTCATGGTAGAGCTCTAGTTAATTTGGAAAGAAAAAGGTATTTGTTATTTTAACAGAGAAAGCTCAACATTTTCATTATTAATATTTGTATGATTTTTATAACAATGAAGTTGGATGAAAAAGAAATGGCAATTTTCAAATTTTAAATCTGCTGTTGAATCCATTAAAAAACAAACCTGAATCTATTGTCTTTGCCCTCCCCTTCTCAAAATTAAGTAATATCTTTGCTACATTTTAAAACTTTACTACAGATATCCCTCAGATTATAACACTGCAGTAGCCAAGTAATTGAGATATCTCTAGAGCTTGTACTATCTATCAAATCACATAGAGCTAATCCACATAACCTGCTTGTCCCAGAACAAAGAGAAAAAATGCAGTGTAAAGAGTAACTAGAACATTGTGTATACCAATTCAAAGTAGCTTTTCAGATTGCAGCTAATGGTGAGTGGGAGTGGAATTTCACCAACAGTCACAGCCTTAAAATGTTGCAACTAAGAGGTATGTAGAGTAACATGGGGCACACTATTCTGGTGTGTGTGTGTGTGTGTGTGTAGGGTGTATTGTGAGAATGACAAGATTTAAGGAAGCATTACTTATTTCTGGCTCCAAGATTGAAGCACAACACAGCAAAGCAGTTGTATGGAAATGTCCATAATCTTCTGGCTCCAATCCCTTATTCCCCTAGCAGGTGGGCAAATTTGTGTTTTCTTAGCATCATGTTATTGGAAATTATTTGTGCAATAGTACAATGTGTTCTCCATTGTGGGTGGAGCCAGCAGCCAGGCATGTGTTGTACTCGTCTGTTCAGATTGATGGACTGAATCTGTCATAATTCTTAAGTCCCACCCCTGTTGCTAGGGGCTCCAGCTTTTGATTCAGTCCGTCAGTCTGGACAGATGTGTGGGACTGTTGCTCTGGCTATTTTGATCTTATTCATTGGACTTTGACTTTGGCTCTTTTTAGGATTCTGTTTAGGATTCTTTGTTTTTTATGATAGTTGCTTTAATTAAACAAAGAGGCTAAAAGTGTGTTTTTGTCATTTATGTTGATATAGGTTTAGAAAAAGAAACACAGTGGTGGAATCATTATCCAGTTTGGTTTCAAAACAGTCTGTAGATCAGCTGAGTGAAGGTAAGAATATATATGCAGACATCCCATGATATTTTAGTCTATTTTGCAAAAAGTTGTATATATTTTTCACACATATAAATGCACACATGGTGAAAAATATGTACAACATTTGCAAAATAGTCTAAAACTCAAATATCATGGGAGGTGTGCTTTCTTTATTTTTATTTAAAGGTATGTTTAACTTTTTTCACTTCTGTAGAAAGAAAAAATCCTGCCCAGATTATCAGCATATCAGGGTTCTGTTTTGATCTGCCTTGTGAAACTTTGGTGTCAAAGGATGAGAATCACACCCAAATTGTTTCTGGATGGCAAACTGTCCCAATCTTCACCCTTAAAAATCTAAAAACCATGGGAGCCTAAAAGTTGATTATCAATAGTTAATATTTTATAAATCTTAACATTTAATTTTAATGTTGGTTTAGATGTTGCTACTTCTCATTCAATTAATAGGCCCCTTTCATTTCCTTACACTGGCAATAATGTGGAGGGCATTTTAGGACATTATGTGCACAAGAAGACGTGCCTGAATATAATTTAGAGTTCAGTATTAATTAACTTTCTAACTGACGGATGCTACAAGCTCTGATATAACAGGCCTTATAAAACACCTATAAAACACATAAGTCTGACAATGACCCATGTAATAATTTTGTTATTGCTGAAATTTTACACAGTAATATGGAATGGTGCACCTCTGAATTTGCTTCCTTGTTCATCTATATCATGCACAGTATCAAAGGACTGCAGTCTAGCCATTACAGCTAGTCTGTGACATAGGACTGATTGCTTTATGGCTGTTCAAAGTTACATCAACCACCCACAAAAGCTATTTATGGCTTTTGTGTACAGCCATTGGGTCCCCACAGGCCTTTTCTTCCTCCCACGGGTCCTGCAGGCCTTAAGCCTGATTCTACCCCACCAAGCCTCACATTCTCCTCCTCATTTACCTTTTGAAGAACTCTGGAGCCTTTTGCAGCACTGGAAGGATCGCTTAATCGCACAGCCATGTAGCCCAAGTCCGGAAGTTCCCACCATGTTCCCAGTGGCCACATTGAATTCTGATATGATGATCCTAATTTTCACAAAGCAACCTAGAAACTTGGCAGCTAAAAACCAGATTATAAATCAGGTAAAATCCTCCAAATATTTGCCTATGAATTTTTATAATTCTACTAAATGCAAGGCAGATCAACATTAGGTAAAGGTAAAGGTTCCCCTTGCACATGCATGCTAGTTGTTCCCGACTCTAGGGGGCAGTGTTCATTTCCGTTTCTTAACCGAAGAGCCAGCGCTGTCTGATGACGATTCCATGGTCATGTGCCCGGCATGATTAAACACCGAAGGCGCACAGAACGCTGTTACCTTCCCACCAAAGTGGTCCCTATTTTTCTATTTGCATTTTTACATGTTTTTAAACTGCTAGGTTGACAGAAGCTGGGGCACGTAACGGGAGCTCACTCCGTTACGTGGCACTAGTGATTCGAATTGCCAAACTGCTGACCTTTCTGATCGACAAGCTCAGCGTTTTAGCCACTGAGCCACCACGTCCCCTACATCAACATTACATCATCCAAAATGCATGAAAAATAACAGTTATAATCCTATAGCACAGTCAAACATCATCACAGGAAATGCTTTATGCCATTTTGGATGATGTCATAATTTTATGATAATTTTTATGTCATTAAATGTTTTATAAAATTTACCAAATTTCAATTCCACCGGAGTCCTTGATCCCAAATTTTGGACATGTTCTATAAATTAGCCCATTTGAGATAATTTGGTTCAAAAATTGTTGCCTTTTGCCCAGTTAAAGGTTACAAGAACAAGTGTTTTAACGGTATATGGATACTTTCTGGTGGCCCCAAGTGTTCCAAACAAGCTAATAAAAAGAAATCCAAGTGAATTACAATTGGACCTTTCTGGATAAGAGCCTATTGAATCCATACTTCATATCCTGCTGCTAAATTTTATTGTTTTATAAGGGTCAAACGACCCATTTTATCATCACTTATTCACCAAAGTACTCAGTCAATTCTTACCTATTCTATGTAAAGTTAAATACACAGACTAGTACTCGGTTTCTATAAACATTATCTAATTTGGTTACATGTTTGTAAAACCAAGTGCAATTTGATTGTTTTGATGATCTAGTTATAAAACTATTGTGTCCCATTGGATGTCAATTTGTTGCATTCTGATTAGTGACCAAGTAAAGAACCAGTGTTGCTACTGGTAGGTGTTGCCTTAAGTATTATATGTTATTTATTTATTTATTGGTTCGATTTATATGCTGGGCGGCTTACAATGCGTTAAGCAATAGCCTTCATACTTTTGTATATACCTGCTTAGTAGGGCTTTCCCCCCTCCCCCCGCAAGCGGTGTTCTTTTTTATACAAAGTCAGCTTATTGCCCCCACAAACCGGGTCCTCATTTTACTTACCTCGATGGAAGGCTAAGTCACCCTTGAACTTGGTGAGATTTGAACTTGCAGTAATTGCAGGCAGCTGGTGTTACTTAACAGTGCTTTAGTCTGCTGCGCCACCAAGGCTCTTACTGTATATGCTGTATTCTGTATATGCTGTATGTGTCCTTATAAGCCTTTCATATGTATTCCGCAAGCTTTCCTGAACAATTGGAATGGATTGCATGTATATTTATATTTCTTTGTAACCAAATACAGTACATATTTTTGATATCATTTCTTCTTTATGTCTTAAGAACTTTAAGAACTGCCAAAACAGTTAAAATGTCATCATTATTTCTACAGGCTCAGTGTTAGTTCTCCAAGTAAATATTGGTGCAGTAGTTTCATTATGTGATTTAAAAACAAAACAAAACCCAAACAACTTACACCATCTCAACATAAAAAACTTTCCAAAATCCTGGTTTAGATTTCAGGTACAAATTTTCAAGGGATCTTAACAAGCCTTGATTCCCTTGACCTCTATACCAATATTGGTCTGGTTTATGAATTATTTTCAGCTTTACTTAGAATTATTTTTATCTATGTAAAATACTTTAAAAAATTATTTGGGCTACCACATAAACTAAAAGTATTTGATTAAAAACATAATGTATATTATAGAAACAATAAAAACATTAACATAAAGCAAAACAGTTTGCAAAAATAGTAAAGAGACACATATCTTCAGTGTTTGGTTAAATAATAGGGAGAAAAGAACTGGTTAGAAAAAGAATATGAAATTAAAGGCTAACGTAAGAGAAATAACGTTAGTCAATTTAAAAAACAATACAAATGTGAGAATACAGCAATATTTTGTGGAATGCCTTTTGGTTTTTAGCATTTCTTGCTTTAATAAAAATGCTGGGTACTAGATATATATATATATATATACATATATACATATTTCTTTTTTAATAGAGGAAATGCATGCAGAACTCTGTTATGCTGAATGTTTACTGCAGAAAGCAGCCTTGACATTTGTACAGGTAAATATAGTGTACAAGTAATATAGTTTGTGTATATATTGCCAATCTATTAGAATATAGGACTTTAAAAACAAAATTTTCTTTGGTATCTTGCTATTGCCTTTCTGAGGCAAGACATTCAGATACAAGTATGAATTTATTAATATTAAGACATGGAGAAAGATTAGAATTTCAGTAGTGAAAGCAGTTTGCATTTACTTTTAAAAGCTAAAGTAGGATTTGTGAATCTCAGTGAAGTCATCTGGCAAATTATCTTCAGCACGCACTTTTTTCTTATCCATGAGATTCTTCCATCAAATATTACAGAAATTTGGAAGCCATAAATTCTGTATGCATACTATAATGTTCAGAAATATTGTTGCCCAAATGTCTTATATGGAATTATCACTTGCTTCTGTACAAGATTGTCTTGCCAGTTTCTACAGTGTTAGATGTGACTGTGTTCTTTTTGAGATGTTCTCACCTGAAACACATTTAATCCTGCTTCATAGACAGACATTATCAATTTCTTCCTTGTTTGCTCGTGCTTTGGAACCAACCTGTTTGCTTTTCTCCTGTGCTAAGTAAACACCATGCTACATTATAGATACAGTAATGACTCTTGCCATTCTGTTTCCTATAATGATAGATGGAAAGCCTTTTTACCCATCCTATAATCATGGATTCTAAATTTCAATAAAATGTTTTTCTGGCCAAATCTGACTTAGCTTCTATATTCATCCACATCTTCTGTATGTGTGTGACTTTAGGAAAAGGTGTTGGGGATTGGTTCTGCATTGGAATGCTGTTAACCAACTCCAAAATTGTGGCTCTCAGCGAAGAAATAACATTCTGATTTTGAATATAAATCCTATTTATACAGTTGATTAATATTCTGTCTTTGCTGGTGAACTTTGCTATCCTACATACACAATTATATAGAAGTTTGATAGTGAGATTTATTCCTTAGGTTGCAAAAATCAGCTTGCAAGAGGGCACTCTTTATCAGATCAGATATGGCTCTGATAAAAAAAACTAATAAGTAAGGAAGAATTTACAGTACAATCAAGCAATAAAGCTAAAGATATTCTTTGCCTGTTATGTATTGAAATATCAGATCTTGCTAAACAGGCTGCTTAGAACATGTTGAATCTGGCAACTTGGTTGTTATTCAAATGATACTTATTTGATGGGAGTGAGAAACGTGTCTGAAAGCCAGAATTTCTACAATTAAGCCCTCTCTCTTAATCTTCAGTAAATATATATGCAGGATCATCCTTGTAAACTGTCAAAGAACTCAGTAAATAGTAAAATAATTGTTCATGATTATACTCTATTGAAGCTTTTGTGCAATCCTTGTATTCATAGAACTGAAGTATGTGTTCAGAGTCAGAATCTTTTATCATTAAATATTTATCAAATGTTTTATCAAATTCATATTTAGGAATATCTTAAAAATCAACAGTACAGCCTATTAAAAATAAGTAGGGTTGTACTTCAGTACAAGTACAAGTACTTCAGTACAAGTACAACTACATTACAAGCTTAACGTGGTTCCTATATTTTCAAGATGAGCATATTTGATATAAACTATTAGTTATTAACTAATTATGAATCATATTGCATAATACCATTCATATACTAAAACTGGAATCATACAGAAATTGTACCTTTTGTGTAAAGATAACAAGTGGAAATTGCTGAAGAATTCTGTTTACTATTCAAAAGATTCTGGAAATGCCAAGCTTTGTTGTTCATTATGTTGTTACTGTAACTAATATTACAGTTCTTGTTATTTTTATTATCATTTACTTTTAGCACCATCTAGTGTTATCATATGTTACTTCAATTTGTTCCATAATGTTTTGCTTCTCGGTGATTTCTTTAATGAAGTTTCTTGGTTAAGAATAGCTTTCACATTCTTCTATATATATTTAGAAGTGTGTGTGTGTGTGTGAACATTTAATTTTTAAAGCTATTTTCAAAATATACATTTTATAGTGTTTATTCATTTTAAAAATCCATGAGTATGATGTATACAGCTGTACTATTTTATTCATTATTTAATTTAAAGTGTATTTTTCTTCCAGGATGAAAATATGATCAATTTCATCAAAGGTGGCTTGAAAATCAGAACAAGTTATCAAATATATAAGTACGCTCATATAGTATTTCACTTTGGCTGTGTATTATGTCTATTCGTGTTTTATGTTTCAGTAAATTAATTCCCCATTGTAGCTTGAAATAGTGGGGGAAAATTTCCTGGATTAAATTTTTTTTTACAATTCTATCATTTTGGCAGTAATTTCAGTCCTGCTTTTATTTACTCCCCTCTCCTTTAAAAATCATGCCAGATGGAAGATCGAAGACAAGAATAGAATATGACTATGAATTTACAAAGATAAAGCAGAACAAAACATAAATAATAATGATAAATCTATATATATATATATTTGGATTGTTTTATATTTTCTGATACCAATGGTAATTGCTTGTGAATTACTTTCTATTGGCAAATCATTTCCATAACATTATTAAGAAAACTGCAGGGTTGCAGACACCAGGAATTAAGCTTGGCTCAGTGCCATCCTTACTGCTAGATATGCAAAAGGTTATGGTTACATCATATGCTAAGCAGGGCCACAAGATATCTAGGGTTACTTCCAATTGTGTGATTCTGCCATTTAAAATACACAGGTGATTATAGAAGACACAAAATATTGTGTTTCTATATAAAGAAATAGGATCTTTATATAAAAAAATAGGATAAAGAAATAGGGATAGACATGGGTGAAATTAAGCAGGCATGGTGTGGATATGAATGAATCTAAAAACGGTATCAGAAATTATAAGCTCCTGATTGTAATGTTTTTCCATTTCATCAAATTAGCTAGGGATTGTAGCTAATATGAGATTATAGATCTATAATATGAGATTATAGATCTTTGACAGTATTTATATGTATTTCAGTTTAAAAAAAACCTGGGATCTGATTTTAAATGAGGTTGTCAGGAATTATATAAAAAATAAGTTTATACTTACAAAAAATACCCCTTGTGAGAGCTTGTAATAGTCTTTTCCCCTTTCTTTCCCCCTTATGCCTCCTTTTTCAGATTTGTAAATTTATAAAGATACTAAGTAAGCATTTAATACACCGATATTACAATGTAAGTAGGCAAATACTGGGTGTCATTGGTCAAATTACTCTGAAATCATAGATTTTGGAATTCTAGAATAGAAAATAATGGAAATTGCTTAAATAGATGTGAATTTTTATGATAATGTTGGTGTGGCAAGTATCTGTAAATTTAAATTTAGATAAAGATGTAGGACAGTCATGCATTCCTGGGCTGTTAGTAATGTGGCCCCACAAGATATAATTAATATTTAAAAAGGAAGTTTGTTATTTATATCCATTAATTATATTATATATTTCATATGCAACCTAAGACAATTCCTGTTCACTCATTGGAATCCAACCAAGCGACACCCATGATGTAGGGTATAGCATGGTAAACTAAATCTTTGAAATAATAATAGTTAATATTATCATTGCTATTATCTAAGTTAGCATGATTTGTTTTGTTAATCAAAAGGGAATGCCTTCAGGTTCTGCAGATGACCCAAAGCAGCAAAGTCAGGAATGAAATATTCCACCAGTTTGAAGGCGGAGTACAACTAGGAATAGGAGCTTTCAATCTGGTATGAGCATTCCTTCCAATGTGTAATCGAACTTTTGATGCATGAGCTATTTAAAACAAGTGCATTATATTGTACCTTTCAAAACATTATTGTGCTTTCATTACACCCTGTACAATTTTTAAAATAACTGTACATATGCATCTTATGATTTGTTGTTTTACTGTTTTATTTGAATACAGAACTGACAGGGATTTTTTATTTATTTAATTATTTTAGATTTATATGGCTGTTCCTCTCACCATGGCTCTGGGCAGAAAACAAGTTTAAACAAAGTCTACAGTATAAAACCATTAAATTATACAATTCCCCACATACAATTAAAAAAAGAAATGCTGAGTGTAAAAAAACATAACATCAAGTCATTTGGCCTTTATTAATGTTATTTGAAGATTGTGCTGAACATTTTTAAAGCTATTATGCTATAACTTAAATATTTGTTTTTTCTGCTGTATTAAAAACAGATGGAATCTTTGTTTCTTTCCTTTTTGCAGATGCTGTCCCTTTTACCAGGAAGAATTCTTCGACTTCTTGAATTTATTGGGTTTTCAGGCAATAGGGTATTACATTTGTTATGAATTTTTAAAACAGCTTACGAGCTCTGCTTGTCAGGACAGGAATAAATAATTGATGCATCTGGATCATCTTCAGATTTCATTGACTATCTGATTATAGGGGTATGAGATGTAGGTGACACAAAGTATTTAAATCTTTAGTTTTAAAATCTTCAATATTTTTATTACTATTGCTTTTAATAAAGCAGATTTTACAAATAATGGGATATAATTGCTGTCACCAACTGCTAACAAAATTGTTCTATTAACAGAACTTACCCTTTGACTGGTTTCTTTGTTTACTTTCTCTCCTTTCTCCAGTGAACAATGTATATATTTCCTCTCTGTCTCCTGTCTATAGCCTTGTCAGAATGGGACAACTTGCCACAAGCAAACTTGCCATGGCCAACTCACCACAGCCAACTTGCCGCGGAACAACTCATTGCAGGACAATTTAACAATTCAATTTAGTTATTCAATATCAAATAAAAACTTTTAAAATTTTTGTCATTTACATTTCATTCTGTCCCTCCTTTTGCATCCTTAAGTGTTTCAATTCCACCATTCCTTTGATATTAGTGACAAGTTGGATGTAGTGAGTTGACTATGGCAAGTCGGCCATGGTAAATTGTCATAGACTTAGCCCTGTGCCTGAAAGTGGAGAGAAAACAATGGTGCACCCCACATTGACCCCACCTCTCTCCTGGGAATGAGGTGTGAAGGCTTGAGGGGGGCCTTTACGTGCATTCACTTGAACACAAAAATAGTTGCATTTTGATCCATGACCCTTTTTTATTTATGTTGTGGATCACATAGAGCAGGGCTGTCAAACTCCTGGTCCGTGGGCCGGATGCATCACACGCTGGTCATGCCCATGTCCGGCTAAGCAAAGGGGAAAAAGGTCCCAATATGTTATGTGATCCCACCGTGACAATGCGAGTTTGACACTCCTGCTCTACATGATCCACAACCTAAATAAAACAGGATCATGGATCAAATAATATTCAGTACATTGAATAATCCATAAGACATACATCACTTCACTTGCAAATGATACTGACATAGTTGGAATTCTACCTTGCTGTTCTGCCCCAGCTACGGACCCCAAAGAACGCAGCACACACAAAGTCTGTACAAACCTTAGTTACTAAATTAGATCAGTCTTTTTCAGATAAAGGCTGTTAATTAACTTTCTTAACAGCCTACAAGAATCCAAAGAATAAATAATCGTAATCTTACTATGGTTGGCATAAAGCTCAGAAGCAATTTGCAGGAAACTGATAAGAGAACTAAGATCAGGACGCGAAGGAGAGTGAATGAAGTTGTTCCCTGCAAATTGCCTCAGTCGTTGTCCTTCCTTAAATAGGCTAAGGGAGTGGCCAATTAGCCCCAAGCCTTACTCTTGAGGAGACCTCCTGAGGAACCAGTCCTGCCTTTTGGCAGCTCTGCGCACCTGTGCATCAAGAAGAGGCTCCTCCTCTTCTTCCTCTTCACTTATGGGAGCTTCTGGAGGTTCTGAAGGCCCTGGCTGAATCCCCCTCATTGTCTGACTTGAGTGCCAGCTGCATAGGCTGCTGGTGCAGGACCACACCAGCCTCCTCGCTGTCGGAATCAGCTACTAGCTGCACAGGCCGCTGACGGGCCACAACACTTGCTGCTGTGTTCATACAAGTTTCTTTTTTGTGTTTTCTTGAAATAACTAGCATTCATAAAAATGATAGACTATTGTGACTTATATTGTACAATTTTGTGGCTGTTGACAGGAACATGGTCTCCATCAGTTACGGGAAGGAGCTTCTGGTCCCAGTTTACGAGCAATACTGTGCACTTTTACCTTGTTGCTATATCACACCTTTGTTTCATTAATCCTTGGTAAGAATTAAAAATGAATACCTAGGTGAAAAATAATTTAGTGTATCACAAATTCTAATATAATTCCTAGTATTTATTTGTTTTGTTTGTATTTTCAGCAACACTAGTGACTGGTTTATAGTATAGAATGAAATTAAGTTAATAAATTAGTTAACATTAGTTACGGTTGTGCTAACCCAATTAACTATAATCTTGATAAAAGAAAGAAGGGAACAAATTGTTCTACATAGGATGAAAAGTGCTTGCTCCCATGTTTTTTGCTATTAACATTTGATAGAAGTCTGTCTAGCACATCTTTGGAAGGAAATAAGAATGACAAAGCAAAGAAATCATTTATTTATTTATCTATAATTAAAATGTAGGATTTTTATAAACAATAGCGTGATGGGATTTTGGAATTAGGCATGTCAATTTGAATCATCTTGATGCCTTTCAATTCAAAGCATTTATGTTATTAGGAATTTAAATAACATTCAGAGAATGCAAATTAAATTAGCCCTGAACTACCTATGGTAATATTAAGAAATGAATATCTAATGTATCAAATGAATATCTAATTCTTATTTAACATTTGCTTCAGATGTTTGGAAAAATTAGAAATAGTTTTTGGTTTCTGATCTTTTTTATTCACACACTTTTTGAAGATAAAGCAGTTCCATCAGTACACAGAATGGGAGATGAGATTTTTATAGAATTGGATACCTAAATAATGATTAAAACTCCATTACTACTGAAGTTATTTTGATAAAGAATAGGTTAAAAGCTACAACTTAATTTTAAAGGAGTTCAATCATTCTTTCATAAATTATCTAGCTCTCATCAGGGAAGAGACATCTACTGTATTTAAAAGCAATCTCACATTAAAAAAAACAGGTTCTTTTGAAATTATAGATCTGAATTAAAATTTCTTTGAAACATTTTATTGCATATAATTCTTATAAACTGAATATTATTTATTTTAGATTTAGTTAAATCTGGTCATTTATTAACTATATTAACAGTTTTTCTAATTGATCATCTTTCTACATAAATGTTGTTTCTGGATAGAAAAACAATACTTTTGCTTTGAGAGAGTGAGAGAGAGTCATTTCCTTTTGGCTTTATTCCTACTTCATCTTTCGTTTTAACTATGGTCCTGATACTTCATTTCGTTAAAAAAGCAAGAGGAAAAAAACCCATATTCAAAAATGTTTTCTTTTTTAAAAAAAAACCACTAATGTTTGATAGTATCTTTCAGTGTTATGTTTCACTGTGAATGTCTTCCTCTACTACAAGTTGTCCTCAACTCACAACCACAATTGAGCCAACATTTTTGTTACTAAGTGAGACATTTGTTAAGTGAGTTTTGCCCCATTTTACGACCTTTTCTGACACCATTATTAAGTGAATCATTGCAGTTGTTATGTTAGTAACAGTTAGTTGGTTATGGTTGTTAAGTGGATCTGGCTTCCCCATTGTCTTTGCTTCTCAGAAAGTCACAAAAGCTGATCGCATGACCCCAGGACACTGTAACCGTCATAAATACATGCTAGTTGCCAAGCATCCAAAGTCTGATCATATGAACATGGGGATGCTACAACTGTCATAAGTATGAAAAATGGTCATAAGTCACTTTTTTTCAGTGTTGAAGTAACTTTGAATGGTCACTAAAAGGTTATAAGTTGAGGACTACCTGTACTATGACAACTTTTATTACATTTCATTAACATAGATTTTCTTCTAATATTGTTTTCTAATAATACTATATATTAATTGTATTGTTTTCTAATAATACTATATATTAATTAGCTTGTATGAATCAATATATTATATTGTTATCAATACTGAGAGAGGATGTTGATATTTCTACAGGAACAGGGGAAGCCAATCTCCTTGAAGCAGAGGCTCTCCTTCAACCTTATCTTCAGAAGTTCCCAAAGGTTTTATGATTTCACATTGTTAAGTATTTTTAACTGTGGTTAACACTTCTACCTTACTAACAAAGTTGCAATCTTTTTCAAGGGTGCCCTCATTCTGTTTTACGATGCCAGAATCAACATATTGAAAGGAAATTTTGAAAAGGTAACAGCAGATTGCCCCCTTTTAAAATTAAAACTGAGGTTCTGTATTAGTTATAGGAAAATCTTGCTCACAAGCTTAAAAAAAATCAAAGCAGGGAAAAAATGGAGGAGAAAAAGAAAACTTGAACACTTTGATAAAATGCTCATAATGATCAAGTTCAGTAATGACATTTGAGAGTGGAAAGAGCCCTCCAAAAAACCCAACAACCCCCCAAACAGCTGTTACTCCACCAAGTTAGGGAATATCAATAGCAATCGTAAGGTTTACTTTCATAAAAAGCAAGTCCTCATATTTTCAGTTTTTCATGTGAGATGGCAAACCCTCATAAAACTAACCTACGTAAGAATCAAATATACCGATTCTTTCCTTGCTAAATCTGATCATTGTTATAAAGCCGTCTTAAAATGTTTAGACAGGCTTATTTTATTGGCAATTAATGTCCATTCCACATTCCGCACATAACACCAAATTGCAGTTGTTTGCTTGAATATTCTAAATAATGAACTATAAAATTCATGATATTCTTTATATCTATCTTTTAATATAAAATGAAAATAAAAGGCTATAATTTGAATGAGAAATTTTCTTTTATATGGTTTGACTTTTCTCTCCCTTTAAATTCCAGGCTGAGGTAACATTCCAGGATTGCATTGCAGCTCAGCAAGAGTGGAAACAGATCCATCATCTCTGCTACTGGGAACTGATGTGGTGTTACTCCTTCCAGCAGAACTGGCTTCAAGCATATCGGTATGCAGATCTGCTTTGCAAAGAAAGCAGGTGGTCAAAGGTAAATGGGTAACCCAGTACTGTTGTGAAGTGGTGAGAACACTTCATGCTTACACAGTATGCAATCATAAAAGCCTCCCTGGGTTAAATACTCAAATGCCATTCAGCTCAACATTGATTTAAAGGAAATCGTTAATTGTAACTGATTTTTAGAACTGGGAAATTGGCAAAGTGGAAATTATAGTAACAACCACTGTGAAAAAAATGCTTTGCTAGACCATTCTGTAACACATTCCACATTTATGATTTTTTTCCCAGTAAGATGGCCCCTTGTTTTCCTATGACCTCATTCACATTGACAAAAAAGGCGTCTTAAATATGGGCATTTCTAATAAGTCACAATTATGTCAAAACAATTTATTACTTATGTCATCAGGCAAATAACACAATTATGTACATGATGTCTGATGCAAGTAGATAATTAGAGACGCTAGTGGTGTCAAGAATCTGTGTCATCTACTTTTGCTCACTACAGACACCTGTGCTTTGTGTAAGGCAAAACTTTGATGGTAATTTTAATGGAACAATAATTTGGCTTAATACCTCTGTGATCATAGTGTGTACAAGGAAACAACTGTGATCAGATATGTTGTAAGAAACTATATATTGAATATTTTTATTCTATTTTGCCTAGGCAATATATGTGTTCCAGAAAGCTGCCATTTTGTGTATGCTTCCTGAAGCTGATGTGAAAACAACAGGAGAAGATATTGTAGCTTTGTTTCGGTAATACTTTTCAAAAGAAAAGAATTTATTTAAAGCTTGATCTTTTAAGCTATATATCTTGAAAATTTCATGTTTTTTTGCCTACTATCATTGCCTTACTCATCTGAGAAAGATTGTTTTCATTTATAACCTTATGGTTTGTGGGGTGGTGGTGAATCCTTTCCTAGGGATTTGCTATAGAGTTTCTTCTGCCACTTGAATTTATATTCTGAAATGGATGATGGCATATAAAATAAATTCTAGACATAAGTATGTCCTACCCTTAGTGAAAAAAAATGTTTCAGCCATTCCTCTTCCAACCAGTACCTTATCTTGATTATCTAGGGATAATACATCCGAAGTGAGAAATCTGCTGATCTGGCATGAGACATTTTTGGGGAATCCATATTGCACCTAAAACTGCACAAAAACTAAAATAAAGTTTTTGCTCCATTTTGCTAGAAAGTTCCTGACTTAACTTTTAAGATTTGGAAAATTAGCTTCATAGATTAAAATACTTGGACTTTTTTGCATCAATTTTTTGTCATTCCATTAATCAAATTCCATACTTTGGCCCTTACAAAGTACTGTCTGTCGTACTGTTGATACAGTTGCATGTGATTCAATACGATTTGCTGCATTTGAAAACATATAAACATGAGACATCTTAGGAACCTCTGTTCTTTCTTTGTATGTGGTTTATTAGTTGGAATGCTTTCATAACAATCTTGTTCTTGTTTTCTTTTCCAAATATATGGAAAAAGGATCCTAAAAAAGGATTTAACATTTTTTACATTGTAACTTTGCAAATACATTTTTAGATTTACTACTGTGGAAGCATTTTGTCAAGCATGCTTGAAAAGCTTTCTGTCTACAAGACAATAAGCCAAATGTTGTTCACAAACCTTTATTACTAGGATCTACATGAATGATTTCAACTTACTGCTGGAAAGCCTTCACCTAACTATCAGATTAGATTGATCATTTTGATCCTTTTTCCTTTCCAGTGATAATTTCTTTTATTCTTGATCTCCTGTCTCTTTCATCGCTTTCTTGCAGATTTTTGAGATGAAGTTCCCTTTAGTATTTAGCACTCTTTTTCATTTTCTGTACCTGTACCTGTACCTCACTATAGCTATATGTTCTATAGTGAGGTTTTCCTACCTAGAGATACCATGATTATGAAATTCTGCTAGGGTTGGGACTGATTCTTTAGATCAACTTGGCAACTTGAAGATGTATGGTCTTCAACTCCCAGAATTCTCTCAGAACATGTTGGGTGGGGAATTCTGGGAGTTGTCCACATGTCTTAAGTTACCAAGGATAAGAAACTCTGCTTTACATTTTTCTGTACCTTTTAAAGACTCATCTGTTTATCCAAAGTTTCATTTGATCTATGTTGATGTGTTTAATGTACTTTCATCATTTTAATTTGCTATAATTTTCTATGATACTCTTCCATTTTTATTTCTAAAAATACACAGCAAGTAATAAATATTATAAATTAAAACTAAAATACCTCTCTAGGCTTTCTTATACAGTAGAACTTACTATAGGTTTGGGGATTGCTGAAATAGAATCAGTAAAGCAAAAGTCAACAATATGAGCTTTTCATGTCTAAAGAAAGTACTGTTTTTCCTCTTATAGGCAAGTAGAAGGCCTAAAGCAAAGAATTGCAGGAAAATCTATCCCAACTGAAAAGTTTGCTGTGAGAAAAGCACGACGCTATGGGACCTCTCCTCCTGTGAAACTAATAGTGCCTGCTCTGGTATTTACAGCAGACTTACTTCAATCATCTTTTGAGTGACAGAGTAAATATGTGTTTGTGTGTATGTATTCTTGTACATAACCAAGAAAAATTAGATTCCCAGTTGGCTTTATCATGGAAAGCCTAATTTATTTATTAGATAAAGCACAGAAGAAACCTATCTATTGACATTTCCTAAATATTGTAAGATAAACTTACAAATGTGTGATTTTATCCGGAACTTATATATCAATGTATTGTAGCTTGTCATGTGAGTTATAATATTTCCAACTCTTGACAGGCGAGATGCTGAACATAAATTATTAGCAAATTGTGCAGAATATATATTCTAATTAATAATGTAATATGTCTGCCAAGATCATTCTCTAAAACTTTGGAGATACATAGATACAGGATCTATCCAGTTTCAGTCTTTGTTATGAGCCAAGTTACATAATAAATATTAAAGGCATCTATAATTTATAGGCTGCTACAATTATAATCAATGTGATCCTCTTTATAAAATATTTTATTTAATATTTCATAAATATGGATTCATGCTGCAAGTAAGTTATATGAGTATTTGTATACTTACATTTTTTCCAGTTTCCAAACAGGAAGAGGTTCAAGAGAGCAAATACAAAAATTAAAATCTGGCATTTTAACAGAAAAAGTATTAATTTTTAATTTGCAATTTTTCATGAAGTGTATCATCTTAATATCTGCTTCCTTTATATTAATAATTGCTTTTTAGCTAGATTCAGAAAATACATTTATTACAGTTTTATAGTTCTACTATTAAATTACACTGAAAGAAATGTTAATGCTAAATGCTAAACATCTAGCTTTATTCAGAAGTAAATAGATAACATTGTAAATAAGTACTTTTCATTCAATGATTACTTTTTCTTAGGAAATGATGTATGTCTGGAGTGGGTTTTCAGTTCTTGGAAAGAGAGCTGACTTCACTGAAAATATGCTAATAACTATTGAAAAAGAAGAAACACTTTTAAAAAATGAAACCCGTGAGTTTTACTTTGATTTATAAAATACAAATTACAAAACAAATGTAACTGAGTATTTTTAAATATTCAATGAAGAAAAGACACATTTGCAGGCCTCTGAATTTAATAAAAATATATTTTATTTATTGGATGCCATAATAAATACCTGTTCTTTTCATACACTCCCAATTCTGATGAATCCAGAGAAACTCACATTGATAAATCCTATCTTTACACTTTGCTTGTGCTTGATAATGTTAAGCAAGGGTCATATTTTTATACACACATACACTCACATGCACAAAAATTTTATTTAGAAATATTAATAAGCTCAGTTTTCCATATTCTAGGAAAAATCCTCTTGTTAACTATACTTTTCATTCTTTCAAAAGTTATATAGTCTTAAATTGGTTGGCAGTAAATATGAAACAAGAGCAAGATTTTGTTGTGACAATAGATGTTGGTTGATCCTGGCTGGTGTGGATTTTAAAATTTTAAAAATGCAGTAACTAAGGGTTAGAGAACTCTTGTTGTAAATAATATTAAAAAAGATCCTCTGAGTATAACAGAAATATGGTTTTCAAAGCAAGACTGTTGATGCATTTTGCTTTAACCTTCTATTAGAGGTAGCAGATGCAATAAAAATATTATGCAGGGAGATCCTCTATCAACTAAACTATCACATATTTCAAGGCTATATAAATACTAAATAATATTTCAAATATTCATCTTTTTAAACATAGCAATTAATAGACCTATTTTCATGATTTCTCACATGTTTAATACTGTGTCTGTTTCTGGAGCTATCATTTTGACCAATAATTGAATATGAATTAAGGAAGGGAAGTGGGAGAATGATAGAGGATATGCTTATTTTGGAACATTTCAGTATTAAGATATACTTTATAGATATTCTGCTTTATACTGGAATCGAATATTCCTAAACAAGATTTTTATTAATTTTGTTACTATATATAATAGTTATTAAAGATTAGATTTAAAAATAAATATAAAAACTGTTAATTATGGTATTTGACAATTGGTTGTATTCACAACTTTCATTATAATAGCTGTAATTTTAAACTCACTTATGTTTAATTTTCAGATCACACTGAATATTACATGGATGATGTATGTTTGCTACAACTACTAAAAGGATTGTGTTTGAAGCATTTAGGAAGACTCTTGCAAGCAGAACTCTGTTTCAGCCAAGTTATTCAAAGGTAAATATTGGGAACAGAATTTTAAGATGCAATAATATTCAGCAACACAGAGAAAATTCATTTGAATATTTCAATTAAAGCCATTAGAACGTAGCATTTAAGAGACATATTTGTGTCTTTCCCTAAGTTAGTGTCTGGCTTTATTCTCCCACATTTCTTTCCCTAGCTGACAAAAGTTTCTTTCTGTGAAAGAAAAGCCAAGGGATCCGTGACATTTTCTCTTGTATTTATAGTTGTATTGGAAAATAGGAAAAAGGGACAGGAACTGTTCAGGCACATATTTGGAATGCTCGCTTACCCTTCTGCCTCTTTTATATATTTAACTATAAATGGAATTTATAGTTTCGTCCATCATTAGGTGCAAAGCTTCTTGGTGTCTTTAAGATGCTGAGGCTGCCATTGACACACAGGGAAAAAAAACTTCAGCAGTGAGTCCATGATACTATCCCATATTCATCAGGTCAAGTCATCTAACCACTGCCTGCCTGGATAATAATTATCACCTGTACCGGTAGTTTATGGATAGTACACATGTGAGTTGCTTAGAGTTTATTTATGTATTTAGTTAGCCGGTTAACATTTTTTATGCCACCCAACTACCAGTAACTTGTAGTTCCCCCCCAAAAAAAATTGCTTTCTTTTCTGACAAAATTCCTGTCCAACTGAGCAGTTGAAAGTTTTCTCTGCATAGATAAAACTTCACCAGCCAAATGGATCATGAAACTTCTGCAGGTGCAGATATCCTTCTTTTCAGCTGTCCATGTTGGTTGCCTTCTATTGGAATTTAAAACTATTCTACCAAAGTACATAAACATGGTTTAAGCCATAAGGTAATTTTAACAGGTAATTTTATAGATATATTCAAAGAGGAATTATTGCCCTTAAGAATGATATGTCTATTGCATTTTAGTGAGAAGCAATTAAAGTATGATACCTATTTAGCTCCATATTCAACGTATGAGTTGGGTCTTCTATATAAACAACAGGATGAAAGAGAAAAAGCTGTAAGATTTATAGAAGCTGCAAAGTAAGTAGTAATTATTTTATACAACTATAATCAATAAATATATAAAATACATTGATTTCAGCTTGCTTAAATACTTTAACATAGTTAAGATACATATATTCTGTTACTGCATCCAAAGAACAAGTTTGGTTCAAGATATCTTGCTGAGTGAAAAAAAAAACAGGAAACATTTATATACTTACTTCTTAACACAAGAGATCAAACTATATTTCCAAATGATTAAGCTACTTCCACATTAGAGAGGAAGATTGCACAAATGCCAAAAGTATAAAAGTTGTTGCAGGAGCCAGATGGGGAAAAAAAGGTGAAGAACACACACTCTGAATTGAAAATAGGAGAATTGAAAGGTTTCTTCTAGAAGATCTTGTAAACTAAAATGACCATCTGATTACTATAAAAATTAAAACTTCGGTATTTGAGAATAAAAATTAAGGTGGGATTTCTATATTTGAGCAGGAACTAATAGTGAACGTTGGATAATGAGAGTGTCTGGATTAGGACAGGGCATAGTCTACTACAGTGTTCCACAACCTTGCCAACTTTAAGATGGGTGGACTTCAAGTCCCAGCATTCTCCAGCCAGCAGCATGCTTAAAATTTAAAAGATACAGATAGTCCTTGATTTATAACAGTTTGTTTAGCTGTTCAAAGTTACAACAACACTGAAAAAATTGACTTATGACCACTTTTCACATTTATGACCATTGGAGTATCCCTATGGTCATGTGATTTACATTCGGATGCTTGACAACTGGTTCATATTTTGTGACCATTGCAATGTCCCAGGGTCTTGTGATCCCCTTTTGTGACTTTCTGACAAGCAAAGTCAAAAGGAAAGCCAGGTTCACTGTTCACTGTGTAATTGAACAACTGCAGTGATTCACTTAACAAATGTAGCAAGAAAAATCATAAAATGGGCCAAAACTCATTTAACAAATTTCTCACTTAAATTTTGAGCTCAATTGTGGTCGTAAGTCGAGGACTACCTGTAAAATATTTCCACTGGAAAAAGCTCATCCACAAATGTCTTTCTTTGATTATATTGGACTGGTTGGGGCATGGCAAATGACCAAGTAAACTGAATGTTCTTTTGTAGAAACAATTACAAGGAATATTCCATGGAATCCAGATTACATTTCAGAATCCATGCAGCACTTAGCAGTATGAAAGTGACTCCTGCTCCAACACCATGATGCCTTCTGAAGTTGATGTCTAACATATCTGTACAAGTTAATGTTTGAAAGCCTACAAAAATCATGTAAATGATGTAACAAAAAATGTAGTTTATATTTTCTATCATTTGTGATAATTGAATGTCTGCCTCATCATTGTGAATGCTTCTTTTTTCTATGGTTCACTTCCATATTTCTGCTTAACATTTTAGAGGAAACCTATTTTATTTATAGAAAGATTAATGCGTGAAACAATAGGGGAATATTAAAAATTGCTGGTACAATAAAGAGTAATTCAAACAATTTATTTTTTTATGGAAATACTAATATTGTTTATGTATGAAACTGTACGATACATTTGGTAATAGTTTCAGCATTGCATAAAGGCTTGTATTTCTGCAATACCTTTATTATGTGATAGGATTTAAAAAATTGGCTGCTGGTAGCCCTAGATGCTGTATCTGGATTTGAAGCTTAGTTTTACATACCAAAGACCAAATTACCATACTGTAGCCAAAATAATGCTTCAAGTCATTTCATGAATGTTAGCTTGCATTCAGTGCAATATCCTGACCATATCTCTAAAAATAGTTAGGAAAGGACTTTGAGCTTTCTTTGATAACCTAAGAGTGTTTTTAAAATATAGGAAGAAAATATTTCTCAGTGAAAAGGGTTATAGTAAAGCAAAAACCAAACAATAGAAATGTTTCAGTTTTTTGTTCCATTATATCTATTTAATTCAGCAACCTTACAGGGAATTCACTATAAAAATATGCAGCTAATGTTCTGAAGATTATGCCCCCTAATTAACACTGGAGGTCAGCAGGTTTCATTCTATTTTCTTCCATATATTGTAGCAAAATTCTCAAATTCCAATTTCATATTTCTTATGGAATTGGTATCCATAATGTTTATTTAGCATATTATCTTGATCAAATTTTTAAAAATGTTTTAACTATGTAATTAAATATTTTTATTCTCCATCTTAATCTCTTATTAATGTATATGTGTTACTTTGCAGTATTTTATGTCACAGAGCCTGCAGGCAAATGACCATGTTTGAGGGCTTATAAATGTTACCTGTCCAGGTTTAGTATTTTCCCATAGGAATAAAAATGTGACTAATCAAGAATGTCTATATAATGACCGTAACTGTCTATGAAAGATATTTATTGGTTTCATACATACTACAGTAGTGGCCAAAATTGTGGAAACCTTTTGGGAAAAGTGTATTTTCTAAAACTAGCTAATAACACCACTTTTTTTTTGGAGTAGTACCATAAAATTATATATCAATGGAAAGATAATTTAGAATAGAACAGAACAGAACAGAACAGAACAGAACAGAACAGAGTTGGAAGGGACCTTGGAGGTCTTCTAGTCCAACCCCCTGCCCAGGCAGGAAACCCTACACCACTTCAGACAAATGGTTATCCAACATCATCTTAAAAATTTCCAGTGTTGGGGCATTCACAGCTTCTGCAGGCAAGTTGTTCCACTTATTAATTGTTCTAACTGTCAGGAAATTTCTCCTTAGTTCTAAATTGCTTCTCTCCTTGATTAGTTTCCACCCATTGCTTCTTGTTCTACCCTCAGGTGCTTTGAAGAATAGTTTGACTCCCTCTTCTTTGTGGCAACCCCTGAGATATTGGAACACTGCTATCATATCTCCCCTAGTCCTTCTCTTCATTAAACTAGACATACCCAGTTCCTGCAACTGTTCTTCATATGTTTTAGCCTTTAATCCCCTAATCATCTTTGTTGCTCTTCTCTGCACTCTTTCTAGAGTCTCAACATCTTTTTTACATCATAGTGACCAAAACTGAATGCAATATTCCAAGTGTGGCCTTACCAAGGCATTATAAAGTGGTATTAATACTTCACGTGATCTTGATTATATCCTTCTGTTTATGCAGCCCAGAACTGTGTTGGCTTTTTTGGGAGCTGCTGCACACTGCTCGCTCATATCTAAATGGTTGTCCACTAGGACTCCAAGATCCCTCTCACAGTTACCACTATTGAGCAAGGTACCACATATATGGTACCTGTGCATTTTGTTTTTCTTCCCTAAATGTAGAACCTTGCTTTTTTCACTGTTGAATTTCATTTTGTTAGATAGCGCCCAATGTTCAAGTCTGTCAAGATCTTTCTGTATCTTGAGCCTATCTTCTGAAGTGTTGGCTAATCCTGCCAGCTTGGTGTCATCTGCAAATTTGATGAGTTCCCCATCTATCCCCTCGTCCAAGTCATTGATGAAGATGTTGAAGAGCACTGGGCCTAAAACAGAGCCCTGGGGTACTCCACTGCATACTTCCCTCCATGTAGATGCAGTTCCATTGAGGACTGGTCAGCCAGTTATGAATCCATTTGGTGGTGATGCTGTCTAACCCACATTTTTCTACTTTATCTAGCTGTAGGTTATGGTATACTTTATCAAATGTTTTACTGAAGTCCAAGTAAATAATATCGACAGCATTCCTCTGGTCCACTGATTTTGTCACTTTGTCAAAGAATGCAATAAGATTAGTCTGGCATGATCTGTTTTTGACAAACCAATTTTGGCTATTGGTTACTAATTTAATCAATCAAGAATGTAATGCAATAAAAGAAGAAAAGTGAAACACATAGAAAAAATGAGATATACAAAAATTATCACGTCAGTTAATACTTAGTTGGGTAATCTTTAGCATGAATTACGGTCTTACAACGTTTTTCCATGGAATGAACCAAGTCTTTTAGTTCTGCAGCTATTATAATGTGAAACCAAGATTGAATAATTGCTTCTATTAACTGGGTTTTATTTCTGGGTCGCTTCTGACTAACAAGTTTCTTTAGTTGGCTCCATAGATTTTCAATTGGGTTAAGATCTGGGCCATTCCCAGACCGTTCCGGCAGTGGAATATGATTATCTTGAAACTCCAAAAAAAAAAAAGTGGTGTTATTATCCATCAAACCTCAAAAATACACTTTTTCCAAAAGGTTTCCACAAATTTGGCCACTATTGTATAGCTGTTTGAGATTAGGTTTTTTTTTTTTTTTTTTTTTTTGGTCTCTGTCTTTCTGTATTTAAATTATTTTATCAGCTGCTAAATGAATTGAAAAGCTGGGCCTTTAGAGTTTTTTTTAATTGTCAAAACTGATGGACATGCACAAAGTCCATGTTCATAAGCAGCTAGTATAGGAACACAAGGATAATTTCTTCTAGATTTTTTAACATGAGTTCTTATATGAATGGGTTTTTCCCCAATTGCAATTCCTCATTGCAATTGACATTTTGCTTTTTTTTTACTATACTTTATTCTGCAAGATCTTTTCCGCATCTATTCTTTTACTCAGTTTTAAATACTGAGTTTAAATACCTTCCAGTTTGAAGAAAAGCACACTTTCTATATAATTTTCCTACATGCTTAAACTAGTTAAGAAAAGAACTAATGGTAAAACCAATTTATCTGAGCACATGTGGCTTTTATACTTTTAATCTGTGTGACACAATGCATGGTTAATACATTATTTCAACTGATTACAAATTTAAGTATTTAAAAAGAGATTTAATTATTTCTTGCCTAGGGACCTTTCATACGTAAAAAGTACGTATGAAACGATGAAAAGTATTCTTCATTTATCGTAATAAATTGCCACTCTTGTGTATGTTTCTTTGTCCAGAGTTTCCCATCCAGAACTCTGTGAGTGTCACTAGGTTACTTATTACATTCTGTTAGAAAAGAACATTGTAAAAATGTAATCATTTCTAGATTTTAAGAACTGAATGTTAAACATAGGGATACAGTTAGGCTTAAATCTGTTTTCCTCCAATTTATAGTTTTGCATTAAAATATTACAACTATTCTATGGTTATAATCTCTATATTAACACTAATTCTTTTAGTGTTAATGTTGCTTAGATATCCACATTCTGCATTGCACATTTAGTAAGAGCTAATTGTTTCCACCTTTTGATAGAACCTTTAGGAAGACATTACATATTTTTATATAAGAAGTTACAGAAAGATTTTGTTTGTGTAAGTTATAGTGGCAGTGGTTCCCATTTGACTTGCACTGTTATCAAAGCCAGGAAATAATATATTAAATAGATTTAGAAATTTTGCTAATTGCAGCAAAACAGTCCAGCTTCTATCAAATTAATAATTCATGCTTTGGAACTGATTTTAATATTCAACTACTGTGGATGTAATTGACTGCTATTTTTCTTGTCTTGTTTGCACTGTATTTTGTAAAGCTGTCTCAAATTAGTTTTAAAAATTGAATAAACTAAAATGTAAGCTACGTTTACTTGGAAACAAAGCTATTTTGGTTAAGCAGAGCTTAGTTTTAAGTAAGAACACATAGAATTTAATGTTGATTGCAGTATAGCACAAGAATTGCAGTGGTGTTATTGAGCAGAATTTGAAGAGAAATTATATCTAATCCTTCATGTGAGTTGTCAAAGTTTTGTTATCCTGCCTTTCTGTGATAGGCAACAAAATAAACATGTATTTAAATAATTCTACAGAGATAAGCGTTTCCATGACTAAATAGGTTGCACATTCAATTGCAAGAAAATTGCCAAAGTATTTTTAGGAATGTGATGGTATATTGAAATTATAAATAAATAAAAATTCTCAACAAGAGCTTTCACACATTGCTTTGCTTCTCTCTCCTGAATACCTGCATATGGAGCCCATAGAACATCTGATAACAAACAAGAACTGTTCAAACTGGTGTTTTTTTTCTCACAGTTTATAGCATTTTAACAATATTTAGTAAGCAGTAACATTGCTAAAACCTATGATGCACGTTAAGGCTGTCCTCCTTAATGACAGGATAAAACCTGAACCAAACAGAGCTAATAGTCCTAGGCAGCCAAACTACTACAGGCAGATCTCAATTTACAACCACAATTGAGCCCAAAATTTCTGTTGCTGTGAGACAATGTTTAAGTGAATTTTGCCCCATTTTACAATTTTTCTTGCCACGGTTAAGTGAATCACTGCAGTTATTAAATTAATAAGACAGTTAAGTGAACTTGGCTGCCCATTGACTTTACTTGTCAAAAAGTTGCAAAAGGTGATCACATGACCACAGGATATTGCAACTGTCATAAATATGAGTCAGTTGACAAGCATCTGAATTTTGATCACATGGCAGTGTTGTAGCAATTGTAAGTCACTTTTTTCAGTGATGTTATAACTTTGAACAGTCAGTAAAACATTTTGTCTTCATAAAATGCTGCCCAAGGGAAACATTTGCTTAAGGATCATGTATTATACAAGCCATACAGCACTTCAGATTCCAAAGAAATGGTGCTTCAAAGCATTTTGGTATAAATCTTCTGTAGGTCAAAAATATTTCTGAATGATCATGTATTATATGATATACCATAAATGTCAGAAGCTCTCTCAATTGACATTTAGCATATAATTCTTGAGAGTTTTAAAATGCAACTTGCATTTCTAGTCTTTTCATTGTGGAAAAATTCTAAGGTCCCAGGTTTTCTCTGAACCTTAAATCTTAAGGTTCTTAAATGCAAAGCATACATGGAGTCCAGAGTTGGCTGTGCTGACTCCAATCTCTCTGTTTCTCACTGATGGTGAAAGATCTGATTTTGGCACCGATATCCATTGTATTTCATTCCAGCCATTAATACACCACATATAAGAATATACCTAAAGGAACATTTGTGTTGAAAACTAATCCATAAATTAATTTCTGCAGACTGTACTTATAGAGTTGTGATTTGTTCTTCTGTGGACATTTTACCTAATTTTTGATACCCAGACATGTTTTGAGAACACATTTTGTCATTTTGACACAACCAAACTTGAAGAGCTGTGGCTAAATTTATGATTATGGGACTGTATCGCCATTCCAAATATTTCACTAGGTCTGACTGAATTTTTACCTATTGGAATTTGTGTGCTCCTATTCAGAGGTGTCTCTATTCTTAAGCAAACACTAATTAGGGTTTTGTTAATTTGTACAGACCTTCTATCAAAGAGTTCGGTACTTCTTGGTAAGTCCGATACTGTGTTAAGCTTGCCTCAAGTCTAATCTGGTGATCTCAGTGGAAACTATAGAACTGAGTCAGATCCCATTTCTGTTATCATCTTCATTTTATTGATAATGGACGGGACTTCCAAGGCCAGAGTTTTACAGATGAAATAATCTAGGGAACGTTACTAAATTAAAAATATTCCTTCTCAGTTTCTTTATGATTAACTTTGAGCAATGCTGTGCTTGATTTTCCTCAGCAGGTGGCAATCTTAACAAAGCCAAATGGATTTTCTTAGCTTTCTGCTAACATTCTCATGTCCCTAATGTGTAATTTCATATGTTCTGTTTAACAGCTATGCCACTTTTCTAATTTGTGTTTGGAACAGCAGGTAACTTGACCGCCTATATAAGTGTTTTTCAAAGTTGGCAACTTTAACATGTGTGGACATCAATTCCAATTCTGATGGGGGAATGTTGGGAGTGGACACCCCATGCATCTAAAGTTGTCAGATCGAGGACTACCTGTACCAAATTTCATTCTGGAATTGCAGACACGACTATTCAATATAGTGAATGGTTCCAATTCAGGAGCAACATAGCCATTCTGAATATGGATTTGTTGCAGTAGGAATGATCAACAGACCCAAGAGCATTTTCTTCCCGTTCTTCTTTCTCTTGCCCACCAAGCAGCACAAGGACTGTGCTATGATTTAACTCGTCCATATAATCTAAAATTGTAAAACACAACATGATTGTCAAATGAAGATAGAAAACCTTGTTTTCAGTCATATGTGAAGATTCTTATGGAGTCCTATCTGTTTTACGTTCGCTGATGTTGACATCAAAAATATTATATGGGAAAATACTTGTTTTTAATTGCATGAAAGTTACAAAACCCATGAACCATTGCAATATATGGTTCAAAATATGGAACCATGCAATAGTCTTAATCTGCAAACTCTTGGAGAGCTGGGTTAAGGCCTATAATTATCTCAGAATTCCTCTTCTGTCTTCCGGCCCACCAGATAAAATGTTTTCTTCTACCACAACAGCTGAGAAATCACAGGAATGTTTTCCTTTCATTAGAGTATGTTGATATTGTGCTGGAGTGAAGCCTTAATCTTTGTTATTTTGGCCATACTAATATTCTGTGACATGTATGCTGTTGAAGTATTTCATCCAACTATATATTTAAACCTAGTATGCCTAGGACAATGTCTAGACTAGCAAATATTTTTTTCTAACCTTTATATAAAGGAAAGATTAATTTCATTCACAACCATGGTATACATACATGAGAGTGATTGTGACAACAAAGGGCATTCAGCAGCCAAAATATCAGCACAATAAGCCAACACTTTTATATGTAAATTGCTTTTTTATATTGTTTTGCCACTAGTATATATTGTTATTGTAATTCATGTCTCTTATATCTTATCAGTAGGAAAAAAAGCACAACAGTTCAACCAAACTTTAGAATTTAGAAATTAAATTCTATTCATAGCTATTTTGCTCAGTAGTATCTTTTTTTGTTAGCCTTCCAACACAAATGATACAAGACTGCACTCTTATAATATAAGGGAAAATGAAGTGCTATGCTGGCATAGCAAAAAAGTGTGAATTGGAGCCTCTTTGGATGAAGACTGTCTGAGTCTGTTTCTGCTTCCAGGTGATTCAATTTCAGAACCTTTCACTGGTAACACAGTTGAGATTTCACCCTGTAATCCCCAGCAGGTCAACTTGACCAGTTGGTCTTTGTCAGGAGAACTGATGATAGGAATAGCAGCCTCCCTATTCCTGCTGGCATAGTTCTTCTCTAGCACTGGCTTTAGGGCAGCGGTGAAATCTAGAATTTGTTACTACTGGTTCTGTAGGCGTGGCTTTGTGGTGGTGGGTAATCTGACTGGGTGGGGGTGGCCAATTTTTTTTTTCTTTTAAAACCATTTTTTCTACAACCTCTTCGGTGAAGAGGTTGTAAAAAAATGCTTTCAAAAGGCTCTGATGATCACAGCTGAGTTGCCTGATCGGCAGAGGCTTTTTTTCTTTTAAAAGCCTCTGCCGATCAGGCAACTCGGCTTGGATCGTCAGAGGCATTTAAAAGAAAAAAAGCCTCTGCTGATTAGGCAACTCAGCTTGGATCGTCAGAGGCTTCTGAAGAGGTTGTAGAAAAAATGCTTTTAAAAGCCTTTGACAATCCCAGCTGAGCAGCGCGATCATCAGAGGCTTTTTTTTTTTTACTTTTAAAAGCAGTTTTTCGGCCAAAGAGGTTGTAGAAAAAATTAGGGTTGCCAGGTGTCCACTATTTGAGCGGACAGTCCACTTTTTTCACATTATGTTCACTATTTTTTTTCACAAAATAGTGGACATTTTTTTTTATTCAAAAGCTTTATGATGAAATGGTACGTAATCTAAAGCTGTACAGTCTAAGAGAATAAGGATAGGAGAATCGCGTTTTGTCTTTTTTTTCATAAGTTAGAATGAGACAAAGATTGAATGCTCATTGCAATAATCACATTTTACACAACAGCGCAAAAAATGCATTAAAGCAGTTATCTTTTGATATCGAAAATGTAGTGCTGAAGGTTTTTGCCGAATTTTCGAATTCTGCGAAGAAACGAGAAGAGTTGAAATCATTTTTTGAGTTTTGCGAGTCAGAATTCCATGAAGTTTTGCGCCATGTTCCAACACGTTGGTTCAGTTTGTTTAAAGCGGTCGAAAGACTTCTTTTAAAGTGGATACCTCTAAAATCGTATTTTATTTCTCTTGGATCTGATGAGTGCCATAAGGTTATCTGGAACCTTATTTCGGATCAGGAAAATGAACTCGCAAAGGACGATGAACCAACAATTTCAGAATTGTATTTATATTTCACGCACTTCTTCATGTCAATAATGCAAGACACCCTACTGAAGCTAGAAAGCAAGAAAATTTTTGCATGTGATCTTCACATTATCATGTGTAAGCTGCGTGATTCTTTGCAAAAAAAATACGATGAGCAGTTTTTTGGAATGAAAGTTTTATTTGCCTTACGTAAAAAACATTTGCCTGAGAATGCCATGCAAAAGTTCAAGAAAGAAGCCATCAACGTGTATCAAAGAGCCATTGCGTACCTAGAAAAGTGGTATAATTTCACCGATTCAGTATATGAGACGCTAAATTGTTTCAATCTAATTATTCGCAATAATCCTCCAACTTTAGAAGAAATGACGAACATCTGGTTATTATCAGCCTGGCAAGAAGAACTTCCACTCAACACTCTCTTCGATGAAATTTCTGTCTTAGAAGAAGTTTATGTTCATCTGCAGGGCGATTCATCCCTTGATAAGTGGACGTACTTTTTCAAGAAAGAGCCAGCTCCGAGTTTACTGAAACTGTTCCAGTATTGTGCATCAATTCCGGTATCAAATGCAAACGTTGAACGAATTTTCAGCGTCATGGGAAATTTGTGGACTGACGAACGTAATCGACTGCTTGTATCAGTTCGAAGTGAACTTTGTATATTTTTTAATATTTCTCAACGTTGTACTGAAATTAAAGAATTATTCCTTAAACACAAAGAATTGATCAAAGCTGCGCAGTCAAATAAAAAATGCACACGACAGCAAAGTAAAATGTAATTTAATATTTTACATATTATTATAATATATTTGATGTTTTGAATTTTAAGTAAAGTTTTGAAGCGATTATTTTAATATATGTTAAAATGTTTGTAAGAAAATATATAATTTAATTGTAAAAAATTTTTTAATACTTAACCCCCCCCCCCCCCCGCTTGTCCACTATTTTTTGAAAGCAGACCTGGCAACCCTAGAAAAAATGCTTTTAAAAATTAAAAGAAAAACCCTCTGATGATTGTGCGGCTCAGCTGGGCATTGGGGGGGGGGGGGGTTTCAGGGATTTTTGCTACAGGTTCTCCGAACCACCCATCTCCATCGCTACCAGATCGAGAGATCAGGTCCGAACCGGGAGCATTTCACCCCTGCTTTAGGGATGATTTAAGGTTTGCTTTTCCTGCCCCATTTGCTTAGTTCATTAAACATCTATTCAAACACCTATTCAATCAGATTAGGATTTTTCTTGCAAAGACTCTATAGGTTGTCTTTAATTTACGACCATAATTGGGGCTTGAATTTCTGATGGTTGTTAAGTGAGTTGTGTTCAGTTTTACAACCTTTTATGCTGTGGTGGTTAAGCAAATCATGGTTAAGTGAATCATGTCCTTAAGCAAATTTGGCTTCCCCCATTGACTTTATTTTTCAGAGCCCTCCTGGGAAGATCGCAAATGGCGATCCTGTGACCCTGCGGTGTGGCAACTCTCACAAATGCATGCCAGTTAGCAAGTACCCAAAGTTTGATCATGTGACCGTGCGGATGCTGCAACAGTAATAAGACTTGTGATAAGTCACTTTTTTCAGTATTATCATAACTTCCAACATTTGTTGAACATTCATTCCACAGCTGGCTTGATTACATGACAAATCTGGTCTACCATATGTGACAGCAACTCAGTCCCAGAAACCCTATATATATTAGAATGAGAATCTCTCTTTGTTGTCTTTGCTAATTAAAGGATGGTGTTTGTGATTTAAGCAGTTTGCCTTGCCTATTTAAAGTTTTAAAAGTGCCAATAACTAAAGCAGCGTTTTGGAGGTAGGGGATTTAGCAATGCATAATCTTTTGTTGAGTTTTTAATGCATTGTTTTAATCCAGTGATTACCTTGAAATGCACAATTTCTATACCTCTTGCCATTATTGTAAATCTTGAAAAGGATTCAAGTCAGTTAAAATACCCACAAGAACAATTGTGTCCACTGCAGAGCCCATGCTGCTTAAAAAGAAACCAGCAACTCAGAAGTGAAATCCAGCAGGTTCTGACAGGTTCTGGAGAACTGGTAGTGGAAATTTTGAGTAGTTCGGAGAACCAGTAGCGGAAATTTTGAGTAGTTCAGAGAACCGGCAAATACCACCTCTGGCTAGCCCCAGAGTGGGGTGGGAATGGAGATTTTGCAATATCCTTCCCCCTGGAGTGGGGTGGGAATGGAGATTTTGCAGTATCCTTCCCCTGCCACGCCCACAGAACCGTAATAAAAAAATTTGAATTTCACCACTGCAGCAACTGATGTCTGGTTAGGAAAAAACAGTTCTAATAGATAAGGAATAACCAGTCTATCAATATTGAATCTGCAGATGTGAACAACTATATTCACATGTTTTGAACATCAGAATAGGCAATCATTCTGTGGGGAAGCTTATTTGGATTGTTGGTCACCTTCATAAAAAGGCAGCCAGGAAAGTCTTGCCTATCTACTGATGACTTCAAACAATCTTTGACTCATGACTGGTTGCTTAGCGACTGTTTGAAGTTACAACACTCTCCCCGCAAAGCTACTCATATGACCTACTTTCCAAGTTAATGTTCCAGTATCCCTGTGGTCACATGCAGAAAACTCAGGTGGATTTGTCCTTACAACCGACTGCAGGGATGCTATCTCCCTCCATTCTGCCTTGCTGGGTCCCCATAGGCCTTGGGATTGTTTCCCATACCACCAGCTCCAACCATCTCCTCCATCCCCATCCACCATCACCAATGGCATACTGTGTGTGTGAAACATTGTTCCAGAGTGTTTCTTTGCAATATACCATCTATTTAATTATTTTAATTAAAAAGATCTTTTTTAAAAAACAAGGCAAAGAATCTGACAAGCCCCGATCAGGTTTTGAGGGGCATATTGGCCATACATTGTTACCCCTAAATGATTCAGTAATATCAGCCAGATGTATAGGCATCTTTATTTAAATATTGTAATCATTTAGTACAGTTTCATCATATGAATCACAATTCATTTGTGCTGAAATTTTATTTAGGCTAAATAACAAGTTATGGCTGTCTCGGCATTGAGTATTATATGTACTACATCTAACGCCTAGGCATGTCGCTTTTTTGTAATTATGAAATGAACATATAATTACTAATTTAAAAACACTGCTTTTTGGTCTTCTTGAAAACCTCATGCTCCACCCCCATCATTGCTATCTGGGGATTAAAGCAGAGTTCTGCACATTAAAAACCAATGAAACTTAGTGATGAAAGATGGCCAGCTGTACATTCTTGGTACTTTTAATTACTTTCATATGTTCCCAGAACAGTCAATTGACACGTACCAAACAATGCTTAAGGCTCAGGACCAAAAGCATAAACACAATGCATGCTTTTATTCATTTTTTAAAACTCAAAAGAAGCCCAAACAAACGTACGCAAAGTTTATTCTTAAAACTGCCCCCATATCCAATTTTTGCAGCTGTGGCTTTTAACTTGTTTAATCATGTAGGGCAAATCAGCTTTGTGACATGAATCTCTGGATTCCAGTATAAAACTGACTGGTTCAAAGTTCCTTCCTTATAAAAGATGAATGGCTTTCCCATAGGAATTTATCAAATGAAAAATGACTCCAGAACAATAGCAGCCTGATTCAGAAAGATCTTTTAAAAGTTGTTTTTTGGACTATCGTTTTGGATTTGTTCTAATACAACTATTATCCATTATTATATTAAATGTTTTAAAAAGGCAATACATTAAAAAAACTTTTTGTGACATGGACGTTATAGGATTGACCTTTCTCAGAATTATCAATGCAACTGTAACTAAAGTAACAAGGTCCCACTAATAGCTAAAACAGATTGCCAAAAGGAAACAGTTTATTTTTATTTTATTTATTTTATTAAATTTCTATACCGCCCTTCTCCCGAAGGACTCAGGGCGGTGAACAGCCAGAAGATAAAACACAGAAATACAAAATTTAAAATAAATTAAAACGAATTAAATAATTTAGGCTGAATTTTAAAATACCCCATAATTAAACAGATTAAAATTTATGTTTAAAATTTAGATTTAAAAGAGGAGATGATTTAGGCCAGGCCAGCTTGATGAAATAAAAACGTTTTAAGCGCGCGACGGAAGGTGCGAAGATCCGGGATCCTCCGTATCTCCGGGGGGAGCTCGTTCCAGATCGTAGGTGCCCCCACAGAGAAGGCTCTCCCCCTAGGGGCCGCCAGTCGACATTGTTTGGCTGACGGCACCCGGAGGAGCCCCTCTCTATGGGAGCGTACTGCCCGGTGGGAGGCTATTGGTGGTAGCAGGCGGTCCCGTAGATAACCAGGTCCTAAGCCATGGAGCGCTTTAAAGGTGGTAACCAAAACCTTGAAGCGCACTCGGAAGACCACCGGGAGCCAGTGCAGCTCGCGCAGGAGAGGTTGCTAGAAATCTAGAGGAAAATTCAGTTAACTCTCTTGATTCTGTCTCCAGGCTCTACCTGTCTTCCTCCTACAATAGCACTATTATTAACACGGCCATTGCCTGGATCACGTGAAGTTTCCTGGAGCCTCTGAGAAGCTATAAAAAGATCAGCACATCCCTGACCTTGTTTGCTTCTGTAATTCCAGACTATCAAGGATATTATTGAATTTGATTATGAATATAAAACCTGTCATGATCAGTAAATCAACCAGTGTTTTCTATTGGCATCAACAGACAAATATGAAACAATATTAGGATATTATTTTCTCTTTTTCAATTTGAGTTCCATTCTTTGTTTTTCAGTCATCATCTAGGGAAATTGATTTGACTGATAGAGAAATACATGTGAATAAATAGGAAACAATAAATAGGATACATACAAGCAAATATAATAGGCCACAGTCATGGAATGGAACAAAATGGGAGATGGTATAATTTCAAAATTAAAATAGACATTTTTCTCTTGTACGGATAGAACGAACTCCTAGCATATGTACAGGAAGAAGATTTTTTCCTATTTCTACTGAATTCATTTCTATAAATGATGCTCAAGCCCTGAATAAAAGATTGCCTTTTTAGTGCAGCCTAATGGAATAGTTTCTAATGCACCAAGGAACCGAATCTCCTATTTATTACTAGTGGAATGGCTGCCAATAGGCAAAAGGAATATTTTAAATTAACATTTCATAGCCTATAAATATATGCTTATTCTCTTGTCAAAATGGCACAGGCCTACATAAGAATCTTCACTTTACTGTCTTACTGTAAGAAAGCAGCTTATTTAAGCATAGAAACCCATCATTCATATTATATTCTGCAGGCTGGTCAAATATTTACCTGGATTTCAATTTTAAGCTGGGTTTTGCTATTCCTTTTGCCAATTTCATTAAAGTCAGATTATAAACTCACCCAGTGCCAAATGCTCAACATCCCACTAGAAGTTCAATCTGTGCTTCTTTTCAGAAATTATTGGACCTTTGTTTCTGCAATATACAACATAAATATTAATTGATATTTTAAATGGGATGCACTGTGTTTTTCTAAATACATCACTTCTCAAAGATAACCTTTTAAATTAAAATGCAGAGCTCTGGAAATTATTAACATTTCATCAGCCTCGTTGCTCAGCATGGATTATTATTCTAGTTTATATTTTGGGGATTTATATTACGGGGCAGAAAATGAATTCTGTCTTATTTTCCTTTTATTGTATTTACATTACAACATACGTTAAACTTCACAACTGAAGTTCATTATTCTTGCCTGCATTCTTATAGAATAGGATTCCCAATATCACGCAAGTTCAAGTCCTGTCTTAGCCATGAAAGCCAGTTGGGTGTCATTGAGCTAGTCTCTCTCTCTCTCTCTCTCTCTCTCAGTCCAATCCACCTCACAGGATGCTTGTTGTGGGGAAAATAGCAGGAGAAAGATGTGTTGGATATGTATGCTGCTCTGAGTTATTTGTAAAAATAATAAAGGTGAGCTACAAATAAATAAAATATAATACTCATCACATGAAGTAACAGTATAAGGATCCATAGAACCAATCCACCATGCAATAGGGCTATGTGTTATACAGGTAGTCCTTGAGATATGACCGTAATGGATCCTGTCCATTACAGTTGCATGTCATAGCAGTAATGTTGTCAAGGTTCCAACTGACGAACCCAATCAAAGCAAGCACGATCGAGACAATCCAATCTCTCTATGTAAAACTTTATTGAATACATTATTTTGGCACATTTGAAGGCAAAACCAGATCTAGATCTTTCCCGTGTTAATCCCTATAGTTAAAATTCAAATTCTACCCCCCACCCCCAATTAGCTCAGATCACCTTGTCCAATAAGGTCTCTGGATATTGTTGTGGGAAACTCTTTTTGGTCTTCGGTAAACACCTGCCAAAATGTCCTTGGTTCTCAAGCCGACATCTCGATGTCTGGGCCATGGTCTATCTCCCTTTCCCTCCCCCCCCCATACTTCATTGCCAAGCTGAGATGCGATAATAGCTGCAAAGCAAAAAGTCTTTTGAAGCTTGACAAATGTATCACCTAACCACTCCCCCCATCTCCGCTATCCCTAGGCCTTAGGCCTGATTTCCTATCCCCATGCCAAACAAGCTTCTCCTCTCTTACCTTTTGAAGAGCTCCAAGGCCTTTCAGAGGGCTGGAAGGCCTTGCTTCCTTGCTCAACAGTATGGCACAATTCCAAAAAAGTGGTTGGCATTTTGTCCTACCCACACTCAGGGGTGGGCTTCAGATCCTTTAGCACAGGGTTTGCTGCCCCGTTTGCTGGGTGGGGGTGGCTTAGTCAGCCATTTGCACCATGGTGGGGAGGGGCATTTTTCAGCCTCCCCAGGCTCCAGAGGCTTTCTTTGAGCCTCTGGGAGGGCAAAAACTGCTTTCCCCAGGCTCCAAAGGCCCTCCGGGGGCCAGAAACAGGCCCGTTTCTGGACTTCCAGAACTTCTGGTAGGCCCGTTTTTTCCCTCCCAGACCCTATGCGCGGCCCCTGCACTTACCTGGAAAGATGAACGGGCCGCATGGAGACTCCTGGGAGGGGAGGGGGGATGGGAGTTGTTATGTATTGATACTTTTCAGCGGGAATTTCAAACCTGCCTAAGTTTCTGATTGGCTGACAGTCCCTCCTGGATTGTATATAAGGAGGGCTGCAGCCTCTGAGTTTTTGCTGAAGTCTCACTGTATATTAAAGAGCTGTTGTCACTTGCTTGCTTGGGCCTCTCGTTATTCCCGAACCACTTCATTGGCGACGAAGGTGGGATTGAGGTCACAAGAAGCGAACCAGTGAGACCACGAGCTTCAGCTAGGCGACGAGGCGAACTACAGGAGGCATACCGAACATGTCTGCCTACGTTCCATCCAAGCCTTTTGATCCGACCCGCGAAAAATGGGTCTCATACCTAACGAGGTTTGAATGCTCGCTCAAAGCCAGCGACATGCAAGGGCTCTCCGCTAATCGGAAGAGAGCCCTCTTCCTAAGTCACTGCAGACCGGACTGTTCGAGATGGCAGAGTCACTGTGTGAGCCAACGCCAGTCCAGACCGTCTCCTGGGACACCCTGATGGCCACGCTCCGGGCTCACTACGCTCCCGTGCTGTCCAAGTTCGTGCAACGATACCAACTCAGACAGCGCGTTCAACGAGAGGGAGAACCGGTCAGCGCGTACATGGCCAGCCTGAGAAAAGCCGCAACTCATTGCGACTATAGGGACTTGGACGATGCGTTGCTTGAGCAACTAATCTGTGGCGTTCGGGACATTAGGCTACAACGGCGCCTGCTCGCCAAGCCTGATTTAACGCTTGCTGGAGCCTTAGACGAGGCCAGGGCTCATGAAGCCTCCACAAAAGCTGCAGAAACGCTGCAGCGTCCGCTGGCCAGCAAAGACAGCCCCAGGTCTGCCCCGGTGCACAGGGAAGACACCGGATCCAGCTCGGAGTCCGAGTCAGATGAGGACGTCTTCCGAACGGAGCACCAGAGAAAAGACACAGGCAGCCCCCGGCGAAGCTGTCCCAGCTGTGGCGGGCACCATGATAGACTGTCCTGCAAATACAGAGAGGCTATTTGCAGGCGCTGCGAGAAAAAAGGGCACTTGGCGCGAATCTGTAGAGCCATTCTGCCCAAAAAACACCAACCACGTGAACACCGCAGCCAACCAGAATCGACGCGCCAGAAGCATCCAATGAGAGATGGCGGCACGAAAAAACGGCGCGAATTTGAACCGTGAGATGGCCGCAGCATACACATAGACCAGGCCAGCACGGCGATTGAGGACAAAGTCAGCACGGTGGTCGAAATCAATGGCAAGCCATGCTCGATGGAGATCGACACCGGATCAGCTCTCTCCATAATGTCATGGGCGACCCTAAAGACCCTCCTGCCGTCGTTCCGGAAGGACCAGCTGTCCAAGCAACGACTGCGCATCCTAGACTACCAGGGGAACCGGGTACCCCTCGAAGGCGTGGGCACGTTCCGAGTCACCTACAGAGACTAAGAAAAAGACCTGCCGCTGACCATCGTCACGAAGCAGCTGCCTAGCCTTCTAGGCATGGGGTGGTTCCGAGCCCTCGGTATGGGTTTCACCGGCGTCCACCAGATGTCCAAGCCATCACTAAAGGACAGTCTTCTGACCGAGTTCCAGGACGTTTTCGGGGACACGTTGGGCAAGTATGTGGGGACCCCTATCTCCCTTAATTTAGACCCCAACGTAGCCCAAATAAGACTCAAGGCCAGACGGGTGCCTTTCGCATTGAAACCAAAGATCGATGCGGAATTGGACAAATTAATTAAACAAGAGGTGTTGGTTCCCGTTGACCATGCAAAGTGGGAAACCCCTATTGTGACCCCAGTAAAGTCTGACGGCTCAATTAGGATTTGCACCGACTACAAGTGCACGATCAACAAGGCTTTGCAGCCGAGCGCCTATCCGGTGCCGATCGTGCATCATCTACTACACTCCCTGGGGCCCGGAAAAATTTTTGCCAAATTAGACCTGGCTCAGGCCTATCAACAATTACCAGTTGACGACGCCACGGCAGAAGCGCAAACAATTGTAACTCATAGGGGTGCATTCAAATGCACCAGGCTCCAGTTTGGGGTGAGCGTCGCACCCGGCCTATTTCAAAGCACCATGGAGGGCCTTCTGCAAGGGCTCCCCGGGGTGGTGCCCTATTTTGATGACGTTCTAGTCAGCGCTCAGGACGAACATCAGCTAGGGGACAGAGTAAGGAACGTCCTTTCTAGATTTAGAGAAGCGGGACTCAAATTGAAGAAAAATAAGTGCATGATTGCTGTCCCCTCCGTTGAATTTCTGGGGTACAGGGTGGACGGCACAGGCATCCACCCTACCGAAAGCAAGGTGAGAGCTATTAAGAGTGCACCTGCCCCCAAGACCAAAGCGGAGCTCCAAGCCTTCCTTGGACTGCTCAATTTTTACTCAATGTTCCTGAAAGATAAGGCCACCGTCGCAGATCCCCTACACAAACTATTGGGGAAGAATGTACCATGGGTCTGGGGGAAACCACAAGCAGCCGCTTTTGAGGCAGTAAAGAGACTTCTATCTGAAGACAGTTTCCTAATCCAATACAACGCAGCGCTACCGCTTGTATTGGTCTGTGACGCCTCCCCCGTAGGAGTTGGTGCCGTCCTAGGCCATAGACTGCCGAATGGCCTAGAGGCGCCCATTGCGTTTTACTCTCGCACCCTGTCAAGCGCAGAGCGGAACTATAGTCAGTTGGACAGAGAGGCTCTGGCTGCAATTGCAGGGGTTAAAAAGTTCCATGAATACCTATATGGCTGACAATTCGAACTTGTGACTGACCACCGGCCCTTGCTGGGACTTTTGGCAGGCGATAGGCCCACCCCCGCTGCTCTTTCCCCACGTTTGACCAGGTGGGCCATTTTTCTGTCGGCCTACTCGTATCAGCTTGTCCATCGACCCGGACGGACTTTGGGCCACGCGGATGCCCTCAGCCGCTGCCCCCTACCTGATCTACTTGCCAACCCCACGCCAGAAGTCCCCGTTCTTCTGCTGGACACTTTGACTTTGGGACCTTTCTCCTCTTGCGAGGTGGCAAAAGCCTCGGCTAGAGACCCAGTCATTCGCACTGTAATGGGTTGGGTCCTTAAGGGGTGGCCGGTTAAAGTGGACGGGGGGGGGGAATACCAAGGTTATGTTAACAAACGTAACGAACTTTTTATGCAAGGGGGTTGTTTGTTGTGGGGTGACAGGGTGGTAGTACCAACGAAACTAAGAACAAGAGTCTTAGAATTATTGCACGAAGGGCATCCGGGCATTGTCAGAATGAAAAGCTTAGCCCGCAGCTATGTTTGGTGGCCCAACATGGACCAAGTTATCTCCGAGTGGGTGGGGAAGTGCAGACCCTGCCAGGAGTCACGTCCCGATCCCCCGGTAGCACCCATCCGAGAGTGGGAAAAACCAAAAGGGCCATGGGGGAGGATCCACATTGATTTTGCCGGCCCCTTTCACGGGCAAACATTTTTAATCGTAGTCGATGCCTATTCAAAATGGCTCGAAATAATCTTAATGCCCTCAACCACAGCCGAAGCAGTCATCAAGGTCCTGAGGAAGCTGTTTGCCACCCACGGCCTGCCGGATACTCTGGTGTCCGATAACGGCCCTCAATTCACGGCAACCCTGTTTGAGGGCTACTTGGCCAGACTGGGCATTTGCCACGCCCTATCGGCCCCGTTCCATCCGGCTTCTAACGGATTGGCCGAACGTTTCGTAAGAACGGCCAAAGAAGCATTGTCCAGGCTAGATAACGGGGACTGGCAGGCCAGGATAGACCAATTCTTAGCTGTCCAGCATGCCACACCATGCACGGCCACGGGAAGAAGCCCAGCCGAGCTCCTCATGGGCAGGAAGCTTCGGTGCGTGTTAGACAGGCTTCACCCAAATTATTCGCACAAAAATTTCAAGGGAGAGACCACCGGACTTAGACAGTTCCAGGTCGGGTCCCCGGTGTTCGCTCGCAATTACGCTAGCGGACCGCTATGGGTTGCAGGGACCATTGTGGGCATAACAGGCCCAAAATCCTATACGGTAGACGTAGGAGTAGACAGACTCTGGAAGCGCCACATAGACCAACTCAGAAAAAGAATAGTCGGAGAAGCAAACATCAATTTAGATATCTCCGAGCCTAACTACAACAACTTTCCCAAAACAGCTAACTCAAGCCCGGGTTCACGAGAATACTTAGCTGACAAGCCCTGGTTCCAGCGCTGCCCCAGCGAGTCGCCACTCCCAGCCGGGGATAACCACGCCCCGGACAAAATCCAGGAGGTTCCATTGGCGGAGCCGGGAGAGACAGAAATTCCCTCCGACCAGCTCGACGCCCCACCAAACACTGAACTGCGCAGGTCAACTAGGACGAGAACTCGGCCTGGGCACCTGCGAGATTTTGTGTGTACTTATGTAAATATTTGAATGTTAGTGCCTTCTGGGAAGGGAAGGGTGTTATGTATTGATACTTTTCAGCGGGAATTTCAAACCTGCCTAAATTTCTGATTGGCTGACAGTCCCTCCTGGATTGTATATAAGGAGGGCTGCAGCCTCTGAGTTTTTGCTGAAGTCTCACTGTATATTAAAGAGCTGTTGTCGCTTGCTTGTGCCTCTCGTTATTCCCGAACCACTTCAGGAGTGGTGGGGTGGCATGGTGTGGCATGGTGTGGCCATCCAGGGGTGGCATTTGGGGGTTCACTGAACCCTGGTGATCCTTGGCTAGAGGATTGCCCAAACTCTGCCGAATTCCCAGGAGCCCACCCCTGCCCACATTGGGTCACTGCCACACAGCCCGGGGACAAACTGCTTTTTTTTTGTTGCCTTAACCAGGTCTCCATAGCTGCAGCAGAAGCTTTCTGCAGCATTCGGAAGCATTTTGCAGCACTGCGGAGACCTCCCTCGGGCAGCAGAATCAAGCAGCTTGTCTGGAGGCCTCCATTTTGTTTCCACACATTTGTGGGAAGGGACAAAATGGCGTCCACATTCAGGTTGCCACTACAAGGTCTGGTGACAAACTATATTTGTTCTGCTGCCTTAACAAGGTATGCAGAGTGCTGGAGAAGCTTTCTACAAATTTCAAAAATTTCTGCCACACTGGGGTGACCTCTCTAAGGCAGCAAAACAAAGCAGTTTGTCTGATGGCCACCATTTTGTCCCGGCCACAAATGAGCGGGAACAAAATGGCAGCCATATTTGGATAGCAGACATGTGACCCAGGGACTAATGACTGCCCTCCTTCCACAACCTGAAGTCTGAAGAGTTTCAGAAGGCAAGTATGGGGTGTGATGGGCATGTGGGGAGGAGGCCCAAGCTCTGCAGGATTCCAGTGGGGTGGGATAGAGAGAGAGAGGCGGGAGGGCACTGTAGCAACCCTGTGGTGGGTTGTAAGGGCAAATGACCACAGGCCTGCTGTAGCCATCATAACTTTGAAATGGGGTCATAGCTTGTTTGCGGGGGGGGGAGTTGTCATAATTTTGAACATTTGTTAAATGGCTTCTTGGACCTCAAGGATTACCTGTAGTCCATTTCCCTAACCCATACTGTAGTTCAAATTCACCACCTTTTTCATTCTTTAGGAAGCAATTTGCTTGCAGTTTCTATTTCTATAAATCCACTGAATTCAAGTATGTGCTGATTGTACCAGATTGAAGACTGCACCAGAAAGTTAATAGCCTTACTACAAAAGGAAGCACAGGACCTGACTGCTTTGCATCACAGAAACTCCTCCATGGCTGGGTTTATACAGCATGTTAAATTTGGGTTAACAAATACAGTCTCTGTTCATAGGACTTATTCTACAGTGGCAAAGAAGGCATATCAGGGTCTAAGATGGTGGTTCACACAACATGTTTTTGACAAAGATTTTTTTTTTTTACACAATACGTTGAACTGTTTCAAAATTACTGTGGGAAATTTCCATATTTATTTGCTTTTGGCATGCTTTTGGTCAATCCATTTATCCAGACCAGAGCAAGCACACAAGTCACTCAGCTCAGCTAGCAGAAAAAATATATATATAAAACATCGGCTAGCAACTGAAAACAGTTAACTGGCAAAAGCAGGACAACAACCAGAAAAGGACTGAACAACAGGCAAGAGATAAAAAGGACTTGGAGCTTAGTAAGAATATCCTGCATTATCTCAATCTTACACCAGAAGTACAGAGCTTTTCAGAGTTGCTGGAAACAGGCTTGTGGATAATTAGCGTGGACAGTCCCAAAGGGAAGAGCCTTTGATTATTCCAGCTTTAACTCTCTTGTGCCATAACAGCAGCAGAATACATACAAAGTAGGACACCAGGTGATCCCACCTCTGTTTCACACCATGAAAGAAACAACATGAAGAATGAGGATGATCTGAGGGGAAAAAATATTTCCAAAGCCTTCATGTTGTGGTGGCTGTACTGAGAACCAAACAGCAACTACTGCCAACAGATTTCAGGAAGAAGATGGTATTTTTTTTCAGTAAGTTGCCCATATTGTAACTCATCTATAGGAACTAGGCAAACATCAGTGATATCATCATTGTCTATAATCTGAAGCTGCTCCCATGTTATAGGGCTGTGATGGTGAACCTATGGCACATGTGCCAGCGGTGGCACACAGAGCCCTCTCTGTTGTCACGCTTGCGATCGCCAGCTGTTCTTCTGGTTTCTGGTGTGTGCTGGGGCCCCGGAAACCCAAAGACCAGGTCTTCAGATTCCCAAGGTCTTCAGGTTTCTGGGACTCCAGCACATGCGAAGACCAGCTGGCCGGCGCGCATGCGCATGGCAGAAACCAGAAGACCAAATCTTTGAGTTTCCGGTGTTTGTGACGCACGCTCCAGTCTGGGCACTTGGTGCTGAAAAGGTTCGCCATCATTGTTATAGGGCAAGGTTGACTTTCCAGGATATCAAGACAGAAGGAGTAGCTAAGAGCATAAGGTGAACCTGACTAGATGGTTCTAAATGGATCCAGCACATGAAGAACAAGACACCTGTCTCGTTGGATCAACAAAAACAAAAGAAGGAGAAAATGAAAAGAAAAATATTATTTAAATAAAATATTATTTAAAACATCAGATGTGCTATTTTGTTTGTTGCCCTAAATGTTCCTTGTTATCCTAAATATTATTCAAACCAGATTTCTCTTGACAGATTTTTTAAAAAAAACAGTTTCTAAATAAAGTTCTGTTATTTCAAGAAAAAAAAAGATAGACTGTAGGACTGAATCCTCTTAATCTGCCTATGTTTTATCTTCTCTCTCTCTCTTATACCACAGGGAGTTGGAGGAAGGGAAGTTGAATCTCTTTTGAACACTTTCCTGGTCCCCTGGTCTTAAAAACTATTTCTTCTACACCTACAGTTGATCTAGTTCTAGTGGCTTCTAATGCCTTCTTTAATATACGACAGTGAGGAAGAAAAAGGGTGGCCAAAGAGAAGGCTAATGTGGGAAGCGGTATTTGGGTCAGAAGGTTGGTTAAAATTGTTTTATATAAATTGGGGGGATGGTTTTAATCTCAGTGATTAACTATGAATCACTAAGAGATCTCTCAGTCACTCTTCTGCCAACTCTAAATTATTGAACTAGCCATATAAGCGCTTTCAAATGGCTACTCAAGTCAATATGATTTAAATCAAGAATGTCCTTTTGAAATATAGACCATTGCATGCATTAATATGGAGGAATTGAGATTATCATAAACCACTTTAAAAATAAATAATGCCGATTTTGTTTGCTAAAGTTTCCATGAAACTCTATCCAGAGATTGTGAAGAATGTAAACATCAGTTTCTGCTCAGGCTAATCAAAGTGAAGCTGATGAAAACCATCTGTCCCAGCAATGAGAAGACAAGCTAAGACAAGAAAGACAAGCTAACTCTTGCCCACTCCAAATCTAAAGGCACTTGGATACTTTATTTACAGTGCACATCATCCTGATTTTGAAGGAATTGAGATAAAGTGGAGAATTAAAAATATTATTAAATGGCTAATAAGAACCTTGAAACTTTATTAAAGGAATTACTTGTAAAATTGTAAAAAGGGCTGGAATTTTGGAATGGTAGATATTAGCTCACTATAATATGATTGGCTAAACAAGATTGTCTATAAGACAGAAAGAGAACTGCGGGATGCGGAGTTCAGTCCTACAGTGGAAGGATCAGTGGTGGGTTGCTCCTGGTTCCCACTGGTTCGCAAGAACTGGTAGTAAAAATTTGTAGTAGTTCGGAGAACCGGTAATATTGGCTGGCCACGCCCCTGAACCGGTCCCCAGCCCGGTCGCCATTCGCTTACCCCGCCCACCTCATCAGAGGCTTTTTTTTTTTTTAACTTTTAAAAGCATTTTTTCTACAACTTCTTCGGCCGAAAAAATGCTTTTAAAAGTAAAAAAAAAAAAAGCCTCTGATGATCGCACAAGTCAGCTGGGATCATCAGAGGCTTCTGAAAGTATTTTTTTTTGCAACCTCTTTGGCCGAAGAGGTTGTAGAAAAAAAAATGCCTTTAAAAGTCTCTGGCGATCCCAGCTGAGTTGCCTGATTGTCAGAGGCTCCTAAAAGCATTTTTTTCTGCAACCTCATAAGGTTGTAGAAAAAATGCTTTTAAAAGTAAAAAAAAAAAAATTGGCCACGCCCACCCAGTCACATTACCCCAAGCAACGCCCACAAAATAAGCCATGCCTACAGAACCAGTAGTAAAAAAATTTAGAACCCACTCCTGGGAAGGATCATATAATTGTATATGATTGTAAGCCGCCCTGAGACTTTAGGAGAAGGGCGGCATATAAATCGAACCAATAAATAAATAAATAAATAAATATAATAAGCCAGGGAAATTCAAGAGATGGCATTGCTGTAAAAATATTTACCAACAGATCACTCCAGCTGTTAAAGTTAAAGCCTAGAATTGCTTTGGATAGTGAGATTGGCAACATAGAAATTTAATAAATAAATAAATCCAGGAAAATAATTTGGATCCTATCTTATAAGAAGAAACTCTTAGGGGAATAATGCTCAGCTTATAAAAAGTTTGCATTGCAAATGAAATAAATATACTGAATGTACAGATCCACTTTACTTTTAGAGAACATTACAGCACCTGAAGCTATTTTAATATTATTACGAATGAGAGTTTTTCTACCAATATCTTCTAGAGTCATCGTTCCATGAGCAACTTGATGTGGTTCTGTGACAGACTAAAAACAAAATAATTGAAATATCCTTTATATAATGGCATATGTTATTGTATTATATAACACTGATAAAAATGTATAGCCCCCTCCCTTGTCCAGTAATTTTAATTACTCCTGTGATTATGAGGTTAATCTGCTTTTCTTTTAGGAAAGCAGATCAGGAACTGGTTTTAGGGGATCAATTGCCAGAAACCTCTAAGAAGGTTGCAGTAATACAGCCTTTAGCTATCATGTGACACTTCTCTATTAATTGGGGGATGGATTTTTCATGTAATTTTATTCTTTGTATTTATGATAACTGTTGTATTTCTTTTTTTATGAGTGGTTTTGGATTGTAATTAAATATTCATCTACAATCTGCAGTCGGAATATTGTAACTCACGAAGTAAAAACATAATTCATATAACCAAAGTACCAAATCTTATAAACATCACAACATGGCATCTTATTTCCCATAAAATACAAATGGGCAATCCAGAGGCAGAATGTTTTCCTTCCCAAGATTTTGGGGAGAATTGCTCAAGCTCTTTCATTTGCCATATACAACGTGGAAGCAAAGAGAATGGTGAAATGTAGATATCATTGGCACCAAAACTTTATTTATTTAACAGAGTTAAGATTTTATAAAGAAAATAGAAAAATGAAACATCTTAAGATATATGGTGTTTTGGATTCAGTTCCAAAATGGTGCTTGAAAACACATAAATATAACACTTGTCTGCAACTTTTTAAAGCAGCTTTGGCTTTTGCCTTTATCTTCTGTGTGATCCTGGGAACCGATACAGATTTTCTGTTGTGAATCCATGCTACAATCATACTCCTATGCACTCTGGAGCCGGTTTTTAGAAATCACATCCAAAGCACTGCAGGGGCTCAAGTGGTTTACTTAGTTCACTTAGATTTAAAAATAATTTTGCAATTCAGCTATCTACCTTTTAAAGTTGCATCATTTTCATTTTGATTAATACATGATTTGATGGTATAATGGTTGAATGAGTTAGTGGTGTGTTATTATGCATACCATAAACATCTGTGCAGACAGTAACAGAGACAGATGTTTCTAAATAATTTAAGTTAAAAAATATTGGGCAGCAAAAATTTCTATAAATTACAGCTTCTGCATCTTTTATTTCTTGGAAGGAGACATACATACAATGAATAATATGTTTATAATATTATATGTTTATTGGGAGACTAAGGAGAACCTAGATTTAGTGAAGCTCAGTACATAATACCAAAAGTTTTGTGTCAAAATCATATCCATTCCCACACATAAGAAACCTTGGAGTCTGTATAATTTTCTTCAGGATAATTAAGCGAATGATTTCAAAGGATCAAACTAGAGTCTGTAGTTAATAGAAGCTTTGTTGTTGTCTAGATTAGAGTGCATTAATGTGACTAGCTTGGGGACTGAACAATGGCTACATTATGGGAGTATAAATTTTTGTGCAGAAGCTTTATATGTTAAAAACAAGTTAATTCTGCAGATATAATTCAGAACTGAGCTGCAGCAATCTTGACAACCTTTAGGTGACTACAGCAGGTTAGTTTCTATGTCTCTTTGCTGCCATCGATAAAGTACCTTTGAGTAAAATATGCCTGGCATTCATGTAGATATCTTGTATGATGGCATGTACAGACCTTTAGGAGCTAGAATAATTTATGTCTGCATTGACTGAAATGTTAGTGTTTGTTGCAGCCGTAGGTCTCTCCTGATATTTCTGTGCTCCCATTACCAGTGCAATACTGGGAAAGGTCTCATGCAGGTTAGGGACTGGTCCATTTAAAGCAGTCTTTGTATCAAAAGAAAACTTTGTTCATTTAGGACAGCCTTTCTCACTGGATGTCCTCCAGATACGTAGATTTCAATTCCTAGACTTTGTAGTCTATGGAATTCTGGCTGCTGAAGGAAGATAGGCTGAGAAAGCCTCCCATTTTGTTCATATTTCCCAGAGATTAAAATTCACTAAAATACTTTTCTAATTAAACATGCCTATAATCATCTACATGCTGACTTAGGAGGTAGGCCTCATTGAAATCAATGGTATTTTTTGAAAAGATTACAAGTTGAAAAAGTTGTATCTCTTTCAAAAACAATTTGAGTTCCATTTAAATCCTCTCTGCTAATCATTAAAATAGCTGCTACTTTGGACAGTATTACTTGGTCTGTTGTGTGGATGTTTGGGTGGTTTAGGGGTGGGGAATTGTGGGTGGGAGTGTGTTTGGGGATTGTTATCTGTGTTGGACCTGGTCTTTGAGTGTTAAGTGAATTTCATTGTATGGGTATACTGTGCATACACGTACAATGACAATAAAGTTGTTGTTGTTGTTGTTGTTGTTGTTGCTGTTGCTGTTGCTGTTGCTGTTGCTGTTGTTGTTGTTGTTGTTGTTGTTGTTGTTATTATTATTATTATTATTATTATTATTATTATTTTTCATAGGCTTCCATTAAACCAGAAAAAAAAGGTGATGCCGCTTTAAGAGTTGCAGTTAATGAATGAATTTCTAAAAGTAGTGGCACTTTTTTCTTAGTTACAAAATAAGGATTTTAAGAGACAGATTTATTATCTTGTATCCATTCCAGGTTTTCAGAGAGAAACAGACTTAAACATCCAAATAAACCAGGTAAATTTTGATTGCATATAATGGTGGTTGCTGTTGTATAGTCCTCGACTTACAACTGTGACCGAGCTTGCAATTTCAGTTCCAGTATAAGTCGTTATAGTAGTTAACCAGGTCACCATGTGACCATACCTGAATTTATGAACTTTTTTGTGGTGGTTGTTAAGCAAATGTGACAGTTGTTAAGTGAACACCATGGCCATTAAGTAAACCATTGTTTGCTCTGGGGTGTTTTTTACTGGAAACCGGAAGCAAATGCTGGTTTACAGCATAACATCAAAAAGTGCAGTCCTATGGCCCTGCTAATGGCCATAAATGTGGGTCACATGCCGAGTACAAAAATGTGGTCACGTGACAGACGGGGCAGGGGTCCCAGTCCCCAGAATTTCATAGCTGTTTTTACAGCTTACAAAATACACCTTTATCATCCTGCAACTCATTATTTTCTCTGTGTGGGGAATAGAAAGCTAAACTTGAACACTGATGCTGGATTTTACAAAATTAAAAAAGTTTTACAAAAATAGCTATGCTTATACTCTGCCAAGGAATACATTTCTTTGCTTCGCTATTGATCCTACTCTTAACATTTTGTAATTTTATAAAGCAATGAACTCTTCTTGTTCTTCCTGGGTTGGCAACACCTTCAGGCAACGGAATTTTATTTCCATCCTATTGTCAATCTCTGGTGCTTAGAAGTTTTGTTAATCTGTTTAAAACCAATCTGGCTGTAAATCTTCCTGGAAAAGGAATTTCCAAATTTAAGAGACTTCTAACGGAATCTCTTTGAAAACAAAGGAGTAACTGGATCTGTTCAACGACTTGCTTTTCTTTCATACTCCTTACTGTACAAAGATATAATTTTGGATATAGAACCCACCCTCCCTTTTTCTGAGAAGTATCGAGAACTATACTATTGATTTTTTTTTAAATTAAAGCAAGAAGTTACCAGAAGAGCCTTAAATAAGTTCAATTTTAATTTGAGCCAGCGTATTGAAACAGCTTTGTTCCAACGTTTTATATATTTGTTTATCCTGTTTTATGCTGGAGCATGTTATTAAATAATTCTCAAGGATTTATGTAATGTTTATGCTAACTATTTTTAAAACTTACATTATCAAAGGCACGTCTAAGATATTAGATATTTAAAAAACAGTTAAATCTGATAATTCTTGAATTTATTGCAAATCTTGAGTATGAGGCATTGAGTGTGAGGCATTTGTGAAGATGAAATAATATAGGAAAAATACTTAACCAAACTCATTTGCAGAAAATATGTGCCTGCCACATTTTAATTTTGGCGTTGAACCCATTTCTCATCTTTTAACCTGATTGTAATTTTTAACCTTTTGCCCAGATAAAGGTACATTTGAGAGTGGGAATTCCTTCCCACAGTGGATTGCCAAAAATATTATTTTGAATAATAATAATAATAATAATAATAATAATAATAATAATAATAATAATAATAATAATAATAATAATAATTTTATTTCTATACCGCCCTTCTCCCGAAGGACTCAGGGCGGTGTACAGCCAATTTAAAAACACAAGACACAACAATAATTAAAAATTAAAATAATTAAATAGATTTGGCCGATTTAAAACCCCAAAAATTAAAATACCCCAATTTAAAATTATTATATTGACAGCCCTGCTGAAGAATGGGAAAATACCTCCGCCTGGAATGTTGGAAAAGAAATTTAATAAAAACAAATAATAAACTAACTTAGATTTAATTTCTTTTACATCTGATATTTCTTTGCATCTGATATGATATTATCATGTGAAAATTCCAAATATCAAAATAAGGACATTTGTTCTGCTCTTAAACTAGAATAGAATTGTTGCAATTTTTTTCCAGATGCAAAGCTAGACTTCTGACAATTTGGATGAAAGTTATCTATTTAGTGCCAGAAGATTAAAAGAAGATGTCCAAGGAGTTTTTCAGCTTTAGAAGTAAATATTTTTTTTAGCCTTCATATCCTTTTGTTACCCAATTTATCTACTCTTTAGGATTTCAGATCTAGAACTAATAACAAAATTTAGGCTATTGAGATCTAAGGACAGCAGTTTGCAAATTACAATTTGGAATAACTATCATGTCTCAGCTAGGATAGAGAACTTGCATTCTCTATAAAAGAGAGAGTTTCTCCTTGGAAATTTGCTGCTAAATCAAGAAATAAAATATCAGGGACAACTACAGGGGAGCAATTGACTGAACTGTTGAATGTCTGGAAGGAAGTGGTGGAGCTGGGGTGGAGAAAGCCTATGCATTGGAAGGATGTATGGCTGGAATAAGGGAGGGAAACTGCAGGAAGGAACAGGAAGGGCCCAAGACTTTTTGCCAAAAAATAATTGCTCAGTATGAATATTTGTAGGCATCTTTAGAACATCCTTATCACGAAGCTTTTGTATTCTGGACATTTTCAAGCCAGCAGCTGTCTGGCAGGCAGCTTTGCCAGCGAGACTTTTAATGTGGATGTTTCTTACAAAGAAAAATACAGGCTGACCAGAAAGACTGGAATTTCAGCTTCCCCCTCCTCATTTCCTTGGATTTCTTCTCTCCCCCCCCTCCTGCTGCAACTCTTTTAAACAAGACATTATTGGGTCAGTGCCTCATTTTACCCTTCCCAAGCTAGTGGCTTCTTTGGCTAGAGCAAGAAAAGGACACGGTTACCTGTAAGTACTAATTTTTTTTTGTTCTTTCTCTTTCTGATTCAGTTGCTTTGTTTAACAACTGAGTGGTGCAATGTCATATTTCCAGAATAACACAATGTCTTGTAAATGCTCAAGTTTCAGAGAATGGAAGTCTTCTTAAACCATATGCACGAGAACAGTTTTTGGGATGAAAGTAAAAATCTAATGGTGACTGGGGAAAACAATATTGTAACAAAATGCCATTAAAGAAAGTTGTGGCATCAATTCTCTTGCCTTGGTAGTTTATGTTGTATGATGAAACTCTAGACACAACATGTCTTAACTACCTACAATCTTGTCCTGACTGCCTCATTCTGCTTTTATAAAACTTGGAAAAAAGAAGATTGTGTCTTTTCCCACTGTTCTCAGCCTGGGAGAAACTGAGAAACATATTTTACACAATATGTTTAACCTGCTGAGCAATGCAGTATCTCATGCTTTTTATTAAACAAGACTGCAAATCTTTTAGAGCCTTGCAGCATGTTTACTAGGAACTTGTAGTATATTTACTAGGAACAGTTTAACTTCCTAAGCAATTTAACATGCTTCAAATGACAGGACAAATTTTGAATCCCAATCAAAAATATTTTTTACAATTTTTAAAATATTATAATAAAGGAAAGATTCAGTAATGACTGGCAAAGAAATAGAATACATCTCATTGAATTGATTGGCTTGTACAATTAGCGGAAGGTTATAAAAGAAAAATAAATGGGGATTATAAATTGAATAAATAAATAAATAAAATTATGTTATATTTTTAAGATGCCAGCTAAATCCAAGGTTTTAGGAAATAGCTTCCTGCTCATTATTGAAATGAGCATGGTCTACAATCCAGCACACATGCTGCTTAATATATTAATGATTTTAATGAGATTTAGGTTGCAATCTTAAATTCACTGATTAAAGAATAAATCTCATCAAACTCAGCAGGGGTCTGCCTTTTAACTTGCTTAGAAATGAATTGCCCAATATCCCAATTGCAAAAGATTTTCCCCCTGGATTGTAAAAATTCCTTTGTCTGTCTGAAGACCATTTTCATCTATCATGCTATTAAGTTTTTATTCTTTATTTTCCAACATATGTTTTCTTTTGTTCTGAAAGGATTTTTTAAAACCTAGAAAGTTATAATATTTCCTTGGTATATTTAGTCAGCAATGAGATACATCTTGTAGAATTCATCTGTAAGACCTGGAGTCTTCTGCTTAATCCATTTTTCTCTGTAAAGTATTAAATAGCTTTCAGATTTGTGGTTCTGTTTTTAATGTCCTCCTACACTCATAAAGAACCCAGTAAGTAAAGAAGAAGTTGTAAGATCAAGTTGCTTTTGTCTTTGGGGAAGACATTTGGAAATAATACTCAGTGTTCAGAATTCTTACAGAAGGAAAATAGTGATAAAACATTTTGAGAGTGTGATTTGCATTTTCTTCTGGTGAGTCATTAAATTAGTTTCATCTCTTCAAATTTATCTGCTTTTCCAACAGTCAGTAATTTTAAATCTTGATGTGAGGAGGGTTAGTTTCTTCTACATACCTCTTTGAATGTTAAAAGGAAAAAAAATCTACCTCCAACAGAGAAGTGAAATATGCATAGTTTTGCAGTTGCACTACCATAGTCACAGGGTTAAAAAGAAAGTTGCTACTTGCTGCCCTGATATGAAACACGTTCTTTGGAATCAAGCACCACATTTTTGCTTAAGTAAATAAACTTTTAAACAAGAAGGGTAACAAAGTGAATATGTAGCTCCCTGGTGTCTCTGGAAGATTTAAAAAAAAAATAAGAAAAAAGAAAAAGGACAAAGAAAAGGAACATAAGCCAAAATTTTGGTTCCAGGTCTATTTATGCTATTCCCACCCGCAATTATATCCTTGGTTCTAGGAATTTGTGGGGAGCAGAGGGTAAGTGGCAGAAGTGATGAATTCTGCATTGTGATCTTGTGATACAAAACTGCTCAAAAACTGCAAATGGCTACTAGAAGTTTGCATCATAATGTCATGATCAGTGTGGGTTGCTCCCGGTTCGGTCCGGTTCTTGCGAAATGGTAGTAACTGCGGTGGGAGGCTCCGCCCACCTGACTGGACGTCATCATGAATGATCTGCGCATGCGCAGAAGTGTGCACGCATACTCCCGTTGCGAACCGGTAGTGGAGGTAAGTAGAACGCACCCCTGGTCATGATGCATATTTCATCATTTTGCCACACTTCTAGCTAGGAATGGATACCTCAGGTGGGTGTGCTTGGAGTTCCCTGAGCTTCAAGGATTTGGTTTTCAGCCTGGATATCTAAGTTCAAGTAAAACTATTGACCGGAGAGGTTTTATTTTCTCTATATGTAATGGTCTGTGAGAATAACCTTGGGAGACAGGAGAAGGATCCACAGCTAGACACTGGTCAGACAAAAGATATCTCAGCCCAAGGAATGAAGATAAGGAAGGCATCTCAGAAGGGACCTTCCCTAGTTCTCTAGGAAGTAAAGGCAAGGGGGGGGCCGAAGTGCTTTCAGACTTGTAAGATTCTGTTACTTGTAACCTTGCAATAAATTTAGCATTAATACTCATGGTTTTGATTTCCTGACTATCTCAGAAAGCTGACACTAAGGTAAAGGGGTATGGTAAAACAAATCTAACAGCTGGCTGTTAGAAATTCTCTTTTCACTTCCTATTAAACCCAATTTTAAGCTTTTATTCTTGACAGTAAGCATGTCTGCAAAGATTTGACAACAAGGAAGGGAGACTTCTAATGTTTTTTTTTTAAAAAAACCTTCTTAATAAAATGTTTTGCTTAGATTACAATAGTTATAGTCCTGCCTGTGGCAGACTTTCAAAGGCTTCAGAAAAATTGGCTGAGAAGGTGTATTGTCAGCTGTGTTTCTTTTGATTTTTAGATAAACATTCCCTGCTAAATACAGGTAAGAAAAGAGGATTGGTGGTTTTTTTAAAGAGCATCTTGTATTTCAAAGAAAGCAAAACAACCTTTACCAAGTGCTTTGGAAGTCATCTTGTTGCTATTTTTAAATAGCATGAACTTTTAAAGTTCATGTTATATCGTTGCACTAAAGTTGTCTTTTTTAAAGTGGTCTGCCTCAATTACCTATCCCCAAAGAAAAATACCTGCAGGCAAAATTCAACTCTGTACATGCTCATCCCTTCCTCTTCATCATCCACTTCTTCAGCTGGCAGATGTGAGGATTTGTGCTTAGATTTTCTTGATCACAAATCCAATCCTCTGTGCAATCTGGAGTCCCAACTAGACAATTCAGGGTGGGAAGTATATGTGTGTTTGAACCAGAGGTGGGTTTCAGCAGGTTCTGACCAGTTCTGGAGAACCGGTAGCGGAAATTTTGAGTAGTTCGGAGAACCGGTAGTAAAAATTCTGACTGGCCCCACTCCCATCTATTCTCTGTCTCCCAAGTCCCAGCTGATCAGGAGGAAATGGGAATTTTGCAGTAACCTTCTGGAGTGGGGTGGGAATGGAGATTTTACAATATCCTTCCCCTGCCATGCCCACCAAGCCATGCCACGGAACTGGTAGTAAAAAAATTTGAAACCCACAACTGGTTTGAACCATTGCTCAATCTTTGGTCTTACAAGCAATCTAGCTCTTGCTTGACCTACTTCAATTCCTCATTAAATGAAAACCTGAACAGGCCCAAGAGCTTTCCTTGTAGACAGGGACTACTGTGACAAACATACAAAGCTCTTTTTCTTGAATGCTGAATGCTTATCTTACGGCACTGGGAAAAGAATTGGGGCATGGAATAGAATGGGAGGCAGAGACTCCAATGCCCCTCCATACCTCTAGCCTGGTAGATGGGCAACTCAACAGGTAGCTCAACTCTTGTTCAAAGCAACTGACTATATATGCCCTGGTGTAGGTTAACCTGATGTGGGTTAAAAAGACAATCCCCACCATAGATTAAAGAGGGTGATTAATGTTTGGAAATGATGCTCTATGGTTGGAGAAACGAAGTCAGGGAAATCATCCAATCACTTTCCTTAATTTGTCCTGCACCAAATCTGAAAAAACATCACCACTTGATGCTCTTCTTCCTGAGGCATAATACAGTTTGGGAATCAAATCAATGCAATTTATGATAGAATACATTTCTGCTGACTCAAGGATTAGATTATGGGTTGGATTAGGGACTTTTAAATTCTATAGATATCAGTAGTCTCAAAGGAGCATTTTTCATAAATAGCAGTATTTTGTCAATAGTGAGTATCTCTTGTGCCCTTCAACTAAGTGAAAAGTATTTCATGAACTGCATCAAATAAAACTCAGATTGTATTTGTGATACTATACATATCTCTGAGTCTTTGCAGGGAAATGGTGATGAACTGACATGATTGCTTTATTATTTTTATATCTTCACTTTATGTGGCACTTTGAAATGTAAAACGTATAGATCCTTGCTCTGCAACGCTTGTACTGAAATCAGTTGACTGAAAACTGTGAGGGATAGGATAGTGATATTATGTTTATTGGTCAAAAAACACCTTGTAACTCTTTCATTTTTCTTTTCAATTTTTTACAAAAGAAAATTTCCAAAAATGCAATGAGACCAAATGGGACAGTATTACTTCAAAATTCCAGATTGTACGGTAACAATCTTCAAGGCTGGAACTAGTTACACAATTAACAATTATGTTCAGGCAACAGTTAGTCATTAGATATTAGCCTTTTTGATTGACTGGTTTAGTGCCATCAAGGTCTTTTCAACTCTGGATGACTTCATATGTTTGTGTCCATGATGATCCATCTCTATCCTGGTTTTTTCAGATCTTCCAACAATGTCATCATCATCACTGTAAAGCTAAGTCCATTTAGCCTTCTTCTCTTTCCTTCCATCTTTCCCAGCATTAGTGCCTTCTCTGGAGAGCTAGGTCTTTGTATAATGGTTCAAAGTAGGATAAATCAATCCTAGCCATTTGTGCCTCGCATGAAAACTCTGATCTGTTTTCTTGGCTGTTTAGAGTATTCTCTGGACTTCAAATGTGTCAATATTCTTCCTATCTAGATATATTGACTTTGCTATTAGATAGATATTAAAGTGTGTCAAAGTCATTTTATTCTGCTGGAATTTTAAGATGCACACAGCTTGTAGGAGGACCAGCTGCAAACATGCTTTTTTTCCTCTCTCTGTGGCACTCACCCTACCAAAAAATTGTTTCAACGGGCAGAACACCTGCACCAAATAATGGCTGAGAAGATAGCTATTTTCTTAAAGAAAAATGAAATATGCATTTTTGTGAGGAAATAATAAAGCATCTTTTAGCTTCACTAGGTATAAAAAGTTAGAATTCTTATTTATTTTCTTATGGTTGCCAACAAAAGTATTTTATTTCTTTGACTCTCCCCCCAAAAGCATAAGAAAGCTTATTTCCCTAAAATCATATTTTCTATGCAGAACTGCTCATGTGGGATTATAACAGATGATTATAAATCACCTCATGAAACTGAACACAAAATTTAAATAATGCCCAGTTGCCAATTCATGGTTTTATAAGATGCTATGTGGAGTTTGTTTTTTTTTTCTTGCAATGAAAAAGGACTCTGTTTTAACTGAATATAAAACATCTGTGTGCCATCAGAGTATTTTGGCTCCTCATCATTATATAATTAAAAGATATCCCAAGGCTTCTGAAAAGGATCTACCTCAATTATCAAATCTTTTTTAGAAGCCTTGGGCTATCTTTTAATTATATAATGATGAAATTCATGAAAAATACACTACTTATTTTTGCTACAGACTTAAAGATAAATCCATTTCCCATCCTTGGTTCAATATACAAAACATATTTCTTGAAAATATTAATTCAAAATTGATTTACATATCCAAATTCACTACAGGAAAGGCCTAAATATGAGAGTCAGTTGCCACAGATAAATATAATCAATCAATATCATGATTGTTTTCTGCATTAGTTTTATACATTTTTGATAATTTGGGATAGACAGTGCCTTACTCCTGTGGTTATTGTGGGGAGACAATTGCTCCATCCACCTGTAAAAGAGTGATGCATATAAAAGCTATAAAACCCATCACTTGATGACTACCTATTGACAAATCTTTTCACCTCTGTAACGGCAAACAACTGGGTGAATGACAGACATTCAATCCTTTCATATGTTTTGTAGTGAGACAGGAGTCTGTACATCAAGATGGCAACCACACTGCTTTGTAATCAAAGCTCTGCCTGTTTTTTATATACAGTACATTTGGTGTAAGGTACATTAAAAAACAAACAAATGGAGTTTCAATCACACCGTTGTAGCCCCCATCTTGACTCCCCCCCTACTGTAAGGCCATTCTCATTGGATGGGTTGACATTGGTTAGGCTTAGGAAGTGTTCACTGCAATTCATTCATTCATTCATTCATTCATTCATTCATTCATTCATTCATCTTATATAGCTAGCAGGACATGAGGTACATAAGATACAAAAGTTGGCATAACTTTTGTATCTCATGTACCTTATATAAGTAGGACACAGGCATTTTCTATAGAGCTAAGGTTCTATGTTTGGTGGCAAACCTTAAATTCATTAAAACACTGCTCCAGCCCATCATCTAGATTACTATTTCTCAAACTTGGCAACTTGAAGATGTGTGGACTTCAACTCCCAGAATTCTCCAACCAGCCTTCCTGGCTGGGAAATTCTGGGAGTTGAAGTCCACACTTCTTCAGGTTGCCAAGGTTGAGAAACACTGAATATAAAACAAGCAGAGATATGCTAGAAGTATTTGCTGTGCTCCTCTAAAACTCTACTCTAAATCATTATACTAGAAAAAGGTTGTTTCTTAAAATGGTATGAAATGAAAGACAGGGGTCAGAGAGCTTTCATATTTTTATTTGTTTATTTAACAATTAAATTTTATTAAATTTATATGTTGCCCATCTCACCGATAAGGCGATTCTGGGTTGCTTACAAATGATAAAAAAGATAAATTTAGAAACAGTTATAAGAAGTTATATAAGAGCTAAGACTAAGGGAATGGATCACATGAGGGTGATATGTTCTTCTTATCCCATCAACCATCTCCAGCAAGGAGCATGCTATCAGACTCTCAAGTCACCTGGCAAAACCAGGTTTTTGGGCTCCTCTGGAAGGCCAGGAGGATGGGATCAGATCTCATGTTGGATGAGGCTCTTCTGCCAGTCAGAATTCCATAGCAGATGGAGTTTGAAGTAAGCCCCCTCCACTGGAGATGATGGGGCAGGCTAGGCCCATTGGGGCGATACAGCTCTTCAGATACCCTGGACCCATGCCATAAAGAGCTTTAAATATTATTATATTCTATATCATATCATAAGTACTTTCCAGGTACTGTATGTCCTTGCATAATTTTTATTTGTATGTTGACTTGTATATCAGTTATTTCTATACTGATTATGAAAGCTTTCCACAGATTTCTGAAGATATGTGATCTCACAGACATGACCAAATTTAATCAGCATTCAATGATGAAAAGTTTTACTGATCATCATGCTACTCTTTAAACATATTGAAGTATTCCTGGAGTTTATCATCTGCCTGTCCGTCCGCCCATCCATGCCGAGATTTAATAAATAACAGGTATAACATTAAAATAATCTTGGCATTACATTGAAAAGTTGATTCAAAAGATTAAAGGAGAAAGGAGTATTAGGTAGGTTCACCACATTGAATTATAAAAATAATAAAGGTTCTACTGTATATAAATAAAACAATATTTAACACTTTCAGAAAATACTCATCCCATTATGTGTGCATTTGTTTCTCTTTCCATCTAGATTTTGGAAAAATATGTTCACCATTCTGACGGTTGGAATTGATCCATATATTTATTAACCTGAGGATACTTTCAAAGATCTCCTGGTTTTGTTATGCAGGACATATCCTTAATAAAAAAACATACCAGACGGTGTAACCTGGAACTATTGACTAAGTGTTAAAGTTTTTGTGTTGTTTAGTTTTTGGAAAGGATTAAGAAAACACCTCATTGCACGAGGTGCTTTTTCTTTGGAAACACAATGAAAAACATTTGGGTTCTGTTGCTCTTTGCACTGAATCTGAAAACCACCTGTTCCACCTTTGTCAGCATCAACCAGGGACTAAAAGTGATGAGAGGTCAATCTGTCTTCCTGTCACCAAATGAGTTGCAATTTTCCATCCCCAGAGAGAAGGATACATGTAAAATAGAAGTGGTAATGAATGAGCCAATCTCCCAGAGAGTTGGGAAGATGACTCCACAGGTACGTGGATTTCAACTGTAATTGTGTAGTGATTATTTGATGAGATGAAGTCTATTTAAAGCTGCTGTTATTTGACAAGGTGGAGTGCTGAGCTCTATCTGAGTTTCTGTTTGGGAACAATATTTTATGGCTAATGAAAAGTGCATAAAACCTTGAGAATGATAGCCATCCAGTAAAACAACTATTAATCTAAAAAGACATTCTACTTACATAATAGAATGTATGGATGATCTTGGGGAACAAGAGGAAGAGATGTTGCCTAGGAAATGATGAGATAAGTTTCAAGCTCTAGAGATGTCCAATATGATCTTTGGGCATTCCAGATATAACACCATCCAATTTCATGTATGGATCCAACATGAGATTGAGACAAAGCAGAAATTCCTTCTCCTGTCACCTAACATGGGAAAAATACAAATGCATGTTACGTTTATCCCTATGAGAGGACATTTTCAGGAATGGGAGAATATTATGAAGAGTTATTGCCACTTTAATACAAATCAGTGGGGGGTTTGGGGGAGACAGTCTGATGGTATTTGCAGTCACTCAGGTTTGGGGGCAGAGGTATTGATCATTGAATCAAATTTTCATTCTCTCTCTCTCCCTCCCTCCCTCTCTTCCACCCCACCCCCGGCACTTTTTTTTTTAAAAAGAATTTGATTTATATGCCGCCCTTCTCCGGAGACTCAGGGCGGCTTACAATGTGCTCAGCACTTTATAGTAAAAGAAGGTTGGGATTTGGGGAGGAAGGTTGTGGAGATCTCAACACCTTGATTGCATACAAAAGCTCCATGGAATTCAGAACTGAGACTAAATTCAGAGCTATCTGAATTCTATGATGTTCATTTACAGTACTCTAAGTACTGTAAATGAACATCACTTCCAAATTAAACTGTTTTGCAAACTTTAGAAAGAGTCCCACGTTTATTCAAATGCTCTTCTCAGAACACCAATGGAGGGAAGGAAAAGGATTTTCAGGGGACCGCATGCTGTTAAAACAAACAAATTGTACAAGGGATATACAGGAAAGCAAACACACTAAGCCACAGTGCTATAAATTTAAATCACATGTGGCCTTTTGTGATCTTCCAGCATTTATTTCTTCTGTACTTACCACAAACACACAAACTGCTACATGCTCAAGATGCAAGCATAGTAAGTATTGAGTTGTACTCATTGTAATGTGACCCCTGAGCAACAATTCAAAAACTCTAGCATAAATCCAATGCGTTTTCTTAACAACTTACAATGAGTTGCTTTGAGGAATTTAATTTGATTTAAACCAGAAGTATATCGCTTATTCACAAACTTCATATAATGTTTAATAAATAATGGCACCTAGCAGGATGACATCCATTCACTTGCTTCCATATCCTGTCCATACAATTCTGTTCTGCTGTGAGTGGATCTATGTGCATATATGCATTGTTATCTGTTTTTATAGCTGATTGTTCATTATTGCACCTTGCTCATATCTGTTGGACAAATTAGATGTGTGTGTGTGTGTGTGTGTGTGTGTGTGTGTGTGTGAAACTTCTTAATTGCCCATCTCCCTCATAGAGTTGCTCCATCTAGCAGCTGTTGCTATATAAAGAGGCATTATTGTAGTTCTCAATGAGTCATCCAGATTATTGTTTGTTGCATGTTTGACATGGTTAAAAAAATACATGGACCATGCGCTGAATTGAAAAGGAAAAATACATATTTGGGGAATCATCATGTGCTCTTATTTACATTTGCCTAACTATTGCCATTGTTAAGGTCACACTTTCCTTACCGAGAAGTCTGTGTCTGAATACAGGTAGTCCTTGACTTACAATCATGTGTTTAGTGACTGTTTGAAGTTACAATGGCACTGAAAAAAAACAAACAACCATTGCAGCATTCCCATGGTCACATGATCAAAATTCAGATGTTTGGCAAGTGGCTCATATTTATGATGGTTGCAATGTCCCAGGGTTGTGTGATCGCCTTTTGTGACCTTCTGACAAGCAAAGTCAATGGGGCAGCCAGAGTCATTTAACAACTGTGTTATTAACAACAGCAATGATTCATTTAACAACTGTGGCAAGAAAACTCATAAAATGGGGCAAAAGTCACTTAGCAACTATTTCACTTAGCAACAGAAACTTTGGGCTCAATTGTGGTCGTAAGTCTAGGACTGCCGGTATGTATGTTTCAGTTATTTATATTTTGATTTTGAGATTTTAATTTTCCCAGGCCAACTCAAAAACATATCACAATGACAACATTTGAATATAACCATTAAAATCAAGCAATATCATATAATTACATTTATTTATATAAGAAAAAGTCTTACCCTAAAACCAGTTAATTTAAAAAAGAAGCCCTCTGACATGACATAATTTGAAGAAGAAAGGCCCCACTGGATCTCTTTGGGTATAATATTTTATAGCTGCACTGTCTTTCATGCTGTAATGCAAATAAATGTTACATTAAATATGAGTCCAGGATAAAACAGACTTCTCTCTCTCTCCCCCTCCCACCCTCTCCCCCTTTTTCTCTGTGTCTGTGTGAGTGTGTGTGTAAGCAGACTTAGATGTTAATACCTTTCCCACTAAGTTTTTGGAAGCAGATGTCAACCAGGAAAGTTAATATTTATTTATCTCTAACATCCTAGTTGTCTTCAGGTCACATGGGATTGCATGTAAAGCAAGATTTATAAGTTTGACAGACAAATCTTTTTTAAATAGAAAATCCTATGGCAGTGATGGCTAACCTTTTTGCCGTCGAGTGCCAAAAGCGTGGGGAGCGTGGGGGGATCACATGCACGCGTGCCCACACCCATAATTCAATGCTCCCCCCGTGCATGCGCATGTGACCCCCCCCGCGTGACCCCCATTTTTGACACGCGATGGCACAGTGGGACCGGAAGGCCCATTTTTCGCCCTCCTCAGGCTCCAGAGGCTTTCTTGGAGTCTGGGGAGGGTGAAAATGGCCTTCACCCCTGTTAGATCAGGCGCAGGAACAGAAGACGTGACCAGCTCGATACATGTAACAGCTTTATTTACAATGTAACAAGTAAAAGAAGACTGCTGGCGCGCTGCCGGAGCTCTCCTTATATTCGCTCCCGGCAGACGCACCGCCCCTAGACAGGGATTCAAATCTCCCGCCCGATGGCTGGCAGCCAATCAGGGCGGATGTCCTTATAAGGACATAACACTCCTCCCCCCTTAGTCTGAACTGTCAAATCTCGTCCACAAAAGTCACGTAGTCACGCAGGTACGTAGGACGCCTCGGCACCCTAGCTGACCTGCGCAGTCTCACTTGTTCTCCGTCTCCGACCTGGATGGACGGGGATCTGTCGTCTCCCGGCTCCCTCTCCGGAACCGGGCTTGGTTCGGCTGTCGAGTGAGCGGGGTCACCCCCAGCGCCTCCGGCCGGACCGCAGACCTTGGATGGCTGGTTCTGATGGTCTTCTTCCTGGCCTGTGGATCTGTCGCCTCGTCTCGGTGGCTCGGTTCCGACCCGGGAAGAGCGTCTGAGTCTCGGTAAGTCCATCGTTTGCTCTTCCCTGGTCTCCCGGGCGCTGCGGTTCGGTTGCGGTTCGGCCTGGTGCCGGGTGGGTGGTGGTTCGGTTTGGTGCCCTCTGGACCGGCCCGCCGGCTGCGGGTGGTGCTGGCCTGTGTTGCGTTGTCCGACCTCGCAGGGGTGGCGTTGGTCTGCTAGGTCGGGCTGGCGTTGGTCTACCCCGTCTGGTCGGTGGTGGTCGACCTGGTCGGGCTGTTGTTGCGGCACTACCTCTGCGGGGCGGCGGAGGTCTCCCCTGCCGGGGTGGTGCAGGTCTACCTGGCCGGGTTGTTGTCGGATTTCCCTTCCCCCTAGTCCCTGGTCTACCGTCGGGTGGTGCCTGGGGTCATCCAGGTCGGGGTGTCGTTTGTTGGCTGTCTTCTGTGATGGGCGGGGGTCCCCCACGTCGGTGAGTCGTGTGCCACCCTCGCCCGTGGGTCGTGGGGTGCCCATCTTGGCTGGGTCCCGGTCTACTCGCCTGGAACTGCAGTCTCCCTGGCTGGGCTGGCATAGGCTGCTGTAACTGGTGGGGTGCGCTGCTCCTCCTCTGGGCAGGTCCCGGTCTACCTGCGGGCTGGGTTGGTGGTCCCTGGCCTTGCCGTGCCCGGTGCCCACCTGGCTGGGTTGGTGTTGCCATCCCCCGTGCGGTTGGCCCCGGTCTACCTCGCTGGGCTGCCGATGTGACAGCATCTGGTAGTGGGCTGGGCCAACCTTGTCGGGGTGGTGCTGCTCTGCCTCGCAGGGGTGTGGTAGGCCTACCTCGTCAGGGTGTTGTAGGCCTACCTCGTCGGGGTGTTGTAGGCCTACCTGGTCTGGGTGTGGTAGGCCTACCTCGCCGGGGTGTTGGAGGCCTACCTCGTCGGGGTGTTGTAGGCCTCCCTCGTCAGGCTGGTTTTCATGTGCCCCCCCCACCTTTTTCGGAGTTGGTCGATGTGGCGTCTCGTGAACTGTCCATCTTCCAACTCGACGATGTAGGATTTGGGCCCGGTTGTGCTGGCAATTTTCCCCTTCAGCCACTTAGGAGAGCCGCTGAAATTCAGCGTGAAAATTGAATCTCCGTTGCTGAAGGCGCGAAGCGGGCGGCTGGCGGTTGCGGTCACTTACGGGCTGTATTGGGGGTGCAGCCGGTCCAAGGGTGACCTCAACCTTCTGCCCATCAACAGTTCGGCCGGACTCTTGTGGGTGGTGGCGTGTGGCGTGATGTGCTGGGTGAGGAGGAAATTGTCTATGCGCTCTTGCCAGTCCCCCGGGCCCATCTTGGTGAGGGCCTCTTTGGTCAGTCGGACCATGCGTTCGGCTTGTCCATTTCCGGCTGGCGTGTACGGGGCGGACAGGGCGTGGCGGATGCCCAGTCCTGCCAGGAAGGACTCCATGGCCAGGGATGTGAGCTGGGGGCCGTTGTCTGAGACCAGCACATCCGGTAGGCCATGCGTGGCAAAGAGGCGGCGCAGGGCTCGGATGGTTGCGTCAGTTGTGGTAGATGCCATGGGCACCACCTCGAGCCATTTGGAGAAGGCATCTACCACGATGAGGAGGTGTCGCCCTTGCATCGGACCCGCGAAGTCAATGTGGATCCTCGACCAGGGGTTGCTGGGGGTCTCCCACTTCACGACTTCGGATTGCGGCGGCGCTGGGCGAACTTCTTGGCACGGGTCACATCTGGAGACCCATTGTTCAATGTCTCTGTCCATGGAGGGCCACCAGACGTAACTCCGTGCCAGAGCCTTCATGCGGACGATGCCCGGATGCCCCTTGTGCAGGGTTTCTAACGTCCGCCGTTGCAGAGTGCTTGGAATCAGCACCCTGTCTCCCCATAGCAGGCAGCCTTTTATGGTGGACAGCTCCTCCTGCTTCCTGGCGAACGGGCTGAACCTTTCCTCTGGCTTTTCCGCTGGCCACCCTCTGAGGATCCAGGACTTCACTTGGCGGAGTGTGGGGTCCTTTTGGGTGTGGACGGCCACATCTGCGGACGACACCGGGCAGCTGGCGTCGTCATCAATGTGGAGTAGGTGGAGCATGGGGGCTGGGTCTTCGACCGGCTTCTTCGATGGGCATCTGCTGAGGGCATCAGCGTTCCCTATGACTGTGCCTGGCTGGTGCACGAGCCGATAGGAGTAGCCAGCTAGGAAGATGGCCCATCTCGTCATTCTCGGGGACATGAAGGTCGGGGTTGGTTGGTCGCCTGCGAGGAGTCCCAGAAGAGGCTTGTGGTCTGTGACTATGGTGAAACGTCTTCCGTAAAGGTATTCGTGGAAGCGCTTCACTCCAGCCACGATGGCCAGGGCTTCTTTGTCCAGCTGGCTATAGTTCCGTTCTGCGCCGGACATTGTCTTTGAGAAGTACGCGATTGGGGCTTCCGAGCCATTGGGCAGTTCGTGGCTGAGGACTGCCCCCACCCCGTAGGGCGACGCGTCGCAGGTCAGTCTGATGGGGAGCGTCTCGCTGTATTGGATGAGGATGCTTTTGGACGTCAATAGTCCCTTGATGGCCCGGAATGCCGCTTCCTCTTCCTGGCCCCACTTCCAGGAAGCCGATTTCCCCAGCAGGCGGTGGAGTGGCTCAGCAACTGTGGCTTTCTGTTTTAAGAAAATGGCGTAGAAGTTGAGCAACCCAAGGAAAGCCTGAAGCTCCGTTTTGTTTTTTGGGCTTGGAGCTTCATGGATTGCTTCCACTTTTGATTTGGTGGGGTGTATGCCTGTGCTATCAATGAGGAAGCCCAGGAACTCGACTTCCTGTACTCCTATGATGCACTTGTCCCGCCTGACCCTCAAACCCTTGGCCTTGAACCGCTGCAGGACAAGCCTGAGCCTTTCAAGGAGTTGGGCTCTTGAGTCACCGGAGATGAGCACATCATCGAAGTAAGGCACCACCCCTGGAACGCCTTGGAGAAGGCGTTCCATCATGGATTGGAAGATACCAGGGGCAGCGCTGACTCCAAATTGGAGGCGGTTGCATTTAAATGCCCCTCTGTGCGTGACAATTGTTTGAGCCTCCGCTGTTTTGTCATCCACTGGCAGTTGCTGGTAAGCCTGGGCCAGGTCCAGTTTCGCGAAAATTAATCCAGATCCCAGGGAATGCAGCAGATGTTGCACCACTGGGACTGGGTATGCGCTCTGTGCCAACGCCTTGTTGATGGTACAACGGTAGTCAGCACAGATGCGCACAGACCCATCATGCTTCAGTGGGGTCACAATGGGGGTCTCCCATGAGGCATGATCGATTGGTTCCAGTACGCCCTGGGCGATCAGCTTATCCAGCTGTTCATCTACTTTAGGCCGCAGGGCAAATGGAACTCGGCGGGGCTTGAGCCTGATTGGGGTGATTCCCTTGTCCAGATTAAAAGAGATTGGCCTCCCCACAAATTTCCCCAGCTTACCATCGAAGACTTCTTTGAACTCTTCGATGATGGAGTCGAGTTCGTCCCTGCGGATCTCGTGGATGCCCTGAAGTGAAAGTCCTAGAGGCTTGAACCACTCCACGCCCAACAGGTTCGGTCGGCTGTGCTGCACAATGGTGATGGGTAGCTTTCCATCGAAGTCGTTGTACTTCACATGGATGGTTGCTCTGCCTAGGATTTCAATGGGGTTTCCGTTAAAGTCCACAAGTTTGTCTTTCGGGGCTTTCAGCTGGGTCCTTTTGTATGCCGGTTTCAGCTGTTGTAGGTGCTGCCAGTCCATGATGGAGAAGGCGGATCCAGAGTCTACCTCCATCTTGCACGGAGACCCCTCTGCTAGCAGCGTCACGTGGAACTTGGTGGTCCCCTCGTCGCTTGTGTGAGCAATGGTGGTGGTCTGGTGCACCGTTCTATTTCGGGGATATTCCTCCTCCCCGCGCCGGGACTGGTTTGAGGACCGTTTGGATGTCCTCTGGTTATCTTTGTGATTTTCCCGGAATCGTGGTCTGGGCGGCTCCGGGGCTGGGTCTGTGGCTCTGCAGGCCTCGGCGATGTGGCCCCTCTTCAGGCATCGTCGGCAGGTCGCGTCCCTCCATCTGCAGTTTGCCCTGGGGTGGTCGTCTCTGCAGCTGCCGCATCGCTCTCCCCGGTCGCCATGCTGTGGGTCTTCCCGCCTGGGGGGGCGAGACACCTTGTGGACGGCCATTTCCTCATCAGACTCGGATTGAGCGGTTGCCTCGTCTGATGAGGTCGGGCCCGACTTGTGGATCTTATGGATCCCTCTTGCTTTTATCATTGCGGCGGCTGCTTGTTCAGACGTTTCAGCCGCTGTTGCCTCGTCGAGGACGTCTTTCAGCGGGATCCTCTTCCGGCTGAGGAATTTCTTTTGCAGCCCCACATCTCGCATTCCAAAAACAATGCGGTCTCGGATGGCATTGTCCACATTGTCGAACTCACAGTTGGCAGCGATTTGGCGAAGCGCTGCCACGAATTCCTTGATGGATTCACCTTCCCGCTGGTTCCTTTGCTGGAAGGTGAACCTGTTTGCGATGGGGGTGCCTGTAGGTGCATAGTGCTCCTGTAGGACTTCCTGCAGATCGTTCCAGGACATCTCTTCGATGTCCCTGGGTGCCACGAGGTCAATCGCCATCTCCAGGACGTCCGATCCGCAATGAGCCAGGAAGAGGGCTCTTTTCCTCTCATCGTCGAGGTTCTGGTATCCATTGCCTCGCAGGAACTGCCGGAATCGGACCATGTATGACCTCCACTTCTCCCGGGATGGGTCGAACGGGTTCAGCGCGGTCATCGGGGCTTGCGGGGTAGCCATTCTGGAAGTCGCTGTGGTGTAGTGACTTCAGCTCGTTGGGCGATCGTGCCGTGAGTCTTTCTCAGGTTCTCTTCTCTAGTCCTTCGTCGCCAGTGTTAGATCAGGCGCAGGAACAGAAGACGTGACCAGCTCGATACATGTAACAGCTTTATTTACAATGTAACAAGTAAAAGAAGACTGCTGGCGCGCTGCCGGAGCTCTCCTTATATTCGCTCCCGGCAGACGCACCGCCCCTAGACAGGGATTCAAATCTCCCGCCCGATGGCTGGCAGCCAATCAGGGCGGATGTCCTTATAAGGACATAACAACCCCCACCCCCAGAGGCCCTCCGGAGGCCGGAAGCAGGCTGTTTCCTGACTTCCTGTGGGCCCAGAAGGCCTGAAAATCAGCTGGCTGGCGTGCACAGCTGAACTAGGGCAATGCTCAGGTGCCCATTGATATGGCTCCACGTGCCACCTGTGGCATGCGTGCCATAGGTTTGCCATCACGGTCCTATGGGGTTCTTGGTTTTGAAAGAAGCTCTTAACGATAGTATACTTGAAGCAAGGCTAGCATCACAGTTTACTGATGTCAACTGGTTTCCTACCTTCAATTGGCCTGTTGCCCTCACCAACAAACTCCTCTTCTATGGCACCCAAATTCTGTTCCTGCCCACTGATTCATCATTCACCAATCAGGTCTTGTCCTATGACTTCCTGCCAAGCGGCAGTGCTTATCAACACCAACAATGCTGGCTGCTGTAATACATGGTCTTAGATAAAGCCAAAGTAGCACTTGGTTTTTGAATGTACTAAACACTGACTATTTTGGATGACCTCCAATAATATTGAATGAATGTGATTCAACGAGAATTGAAACTGAACACATCTGGTGGGCATCAGGTCGGTGAAGGCAATGCTAGAAATTGTTATTTTAACCAGCAAAAGCTTCATTGTAGAAGAGCCTTTCCTATGATCTCGCTTCTGTCATTAAAGTGAGTAATGTGCTAGGGATTTAATTACATATTGTAATTGAAAAGTAGTTGAAGTGGAAATAAAAGCACAGGCAGACATTAATTAAGAAAAGATTTAGCTCTCCTTTGTTTTACTTGTTAAATATATAGACAATTATGGATGCCTGTTTGTATAAAAGGAAAACATATTAGGTAGCATAAAACAGATGTTTCTTTTTAACAAAGCAGATTGTGTCTATTTTATAATTGCTGTCTGTTTTGGGTAACAGTCCTGTTGAGAAGAAAGCTTTCATTATTTATCTCCCTTGTTATCAATTAAGAGGAAGAAGCAATGATGTCTTATGGAAAAGAATATAATTTATGAATATCATGACTATTATTCTCTGATGGATAAGCAAAAGCTGTACAGATGTATCTTTTTGCATTAGAAGAGACTGCATTCTCAAAGCTAGGAGTGGTTTGAAACAGGAGGCTTTAATTGCCTTTAATCTTTTCCCATCTATCTAAAGTCATTTTCACACACCAGCTTCTAATATGCTTTTTTAAAAAAACCTAAAACTAATGTATGCTTATACTGAGTGAGGTGCACATCTGGTTTCTTTCAATTATTTCCTGCATTAGCTTGAGGGCACATATCTATTTCTGAGTGTCACACATAGGGGGAAAGGCATTGTTAATGGCTGGTTCTACCATTGAGCAGGATAAAGTTTGTTTTGTTGGAGGAGAAATTTTGGAGCACCTTTAATTGGTAGTAAAGAAGAGTTCAGTTTTAATTTTGATTAGGAACTTCAGGGTTTTTTTTCTTAGGCACAAAAAGTTTTGAGAGTCATACTTGTATGTGTGTGTGTGTTTATAATATATTATACAATTGGTCCCAAAATTTTTGTTGCTAAGTGAAACATTTGTTAACTGAACTTTCCCCTATTTTATGCCTTTTGTGCCACAGTTGTTAAGTGAATCCCTGCAGTTGTTAAATATTGTAACATGGTTGTTAAGTGAATCTGGCTTCTGAATTGACTTTGCTTGTAAGAAGGTCAGAAAAGGTGATCACATGACCCTGGGACACTGCAACCGTCATAAATATGAGTCAGTTTGCTAAGTGTCTGAATTTTGATCACATGACCATGGGGATAATGCAATGGTCGTAAGTGTGAAAAATAGTCATAAGTCACCTTTTTCAGTGCCATTGTAACTTTGAACTGTTACTAAATGAACTGTTGTAAATCGAGGACTACCTGTAGTTTATAACAGGGGTCTCCAACCTTGGCAACTTTAAGCCTAGCGAACTTCAACTCCCAGAATTTGCTGGCTGGGGAATTCTGGGAGTTGAAGTCCTCCAGGCTTAAAGTTGGTTTATAACCCTGGTTTATAAAAGCTTAGAGAAAATATTTTGGGGACTCAAAGGCTTACCCTAGATTTTCTCAACCTTCATTTTGTTTTTTCTCCCTCATCATTGTCAAGATGACTACTTTTACTTTTTCTAGTGTAAGAGAGGAATTCGTTTATCAACCTTCAGTTGTTTTGTGACTTTGCTGGCATTTGGGAGTCCCGAATTTGAATGAGTGAAATTCTTTTTCTCCACCATCCACATAATTAGCAGAGACTTTCAGAGCATTTTTGAAACACAAGATATGATGGGATAAAAAGCAAGTCACCTAAAATCTTTGTAATTAATCAAAATAAATTAAACATTAAAATAAAAACATGGAGGAGGAGGCAAATCTGTTACTACTATAATACCCCCATAAGCAAAAGGAAAAATGTTCAACAAATAAAAAATATCTTTAGCATAAAGACCATGCAGCAGTAAGTGAATTTTATATGTAAAATGTTGGCTTCAGTAATTATATTATTTCTCAAGTATCCATGTTTTTGGAGGACTCAAAGTTCACCCCTTTAAGATTACTCTTTTGGGGGGAGCTGCCTTCAAGTCAGTTTTAACTGCTGTTGCTACAGTATTCTTAGCAAGATTTTGGAAGGGGTTTGCCATTTACCTGCTTCCTAAGGCCGAGAGAAAGTGACTGGCCAAATGTCAGCCAGCTGGCTCTGTAGCTAAAATGGGACTAGAATTCATAGTCACTGAGTTATGGCTCTCTACTATGACATAAGGAATGATAACTTACGTTCTTCAAGATGTTTATAAATTATAAAAGGGACAAACAGTTACTTCAAAAATGTTCACAGATTCAGTGGGAGTCACACTCACTTTTCTTCCTCACAGTTTAAAATATGTGTCTTTCACCTCTAACATGGAACTTACTAGAGAATTGATGGATTTTCCTAAAACATGAATAAGTGATTTTTAAAATATCTGATTTCAAATTAGATCGGGATAATCTGACCATGAAGGAGAAATAACTGAATTCAGCAGAAAATTTCTTCTGTGACAAAGCAAAAGCAGTAATCTACAGAGTCCTTCCACAATTATCAGTTACTGAAGTTTCAATTTTACAACTTTCTAAATAATACAATAAAATCAGTATTCATTTTTTTAAAAAAAATTAATTTATATGCCGCCCTTCTCCGGAGACTCAGGGCTGCTTACAATGCGTTAAGCAATAGCCTTCATACTTTTGAATATTTTTATACAAAGTCAGCTTATTGCCATCACAATCTGGGTCCTCATTTTACCTACCTTAGAAAGGATGGAAGGCTGAGTCAACCTTGAGCCTGGTGAGATTTGAACTTGCAGTAATTGCAGGCAGCTGATGTTAATAACTGTTAATAACAGTGCTTTAGTCTGCCGCGCCACCAGGCTCTTTTTGTACTTCAATTACATTGTTAGGTTCCTATCTTTATCATGCATGATTTAAAGGTGAAAATCTCATCTACGTTGTAATACATCCTTCTCAAGATATGAATGCATAATGATAAAAGAGAAATGTCTATAATACCATGTTCCTTCTTTAAACATATTCTTTATGTAACAGGTGTTTGACTGCCATTTTCTTCCCAATGAAGTCAAGTACACTCACAACGGATGCCCAATTCTTAATGAAGACTTTGTCATGCTAAGGCTATATAGGTAAGCAACACCTGAGTAGCATATGATTCAAAGGTATATGAAATATATATCTATCCTTTTGTAGAGTTAATAAAAAAAATAATATTGTTCATAAGAAATCTATTTTTCCCTCTACATTCCAAAAAAGATCAAATCTAGGTTTTTAATTTAATTTATTTTCATAATTTGGTCAACATTTTAGTTGGCTGTTGAGCAATCATTAGTTGTGGTACATTTTCTACAGGTATTTCACTATTGCTTCCTGAATTCTGATTGCATGGTTTCCTTACCCTTTGCAGATTTACAGAAACTGAAACTTTCACAGAAACAATCACTCTTCTTGTAAAGATACTTGAACCAGATTGTAATATTATCAAGATGCGCTCCAGTGCTTTGGAGGTCCTGGAATTTCATGGCCTGTCTAACATAATTAATAAGAACATAATCACTTTGGACTACAACAGGAAGTTAAACTTGGAATGCACTATAAGCTTGAACTCTTTAGAGACATTTCTGCCAGCCCACGGGCAACTTGTTATTGGAGAAAACAAAGAAGAATTACCTAGAGGAGATCAGCCACAGAGTTCCTTCCATACAACCAGTATGTCCTGCTTTTAAAATATGTTGATTATTTAAATACTAACTGCATGGTATTGAGACCAAGTTGGTTTATACCTCTGCTTAATGCTTCCCTAGAAGCCACATTAAGTGCCAGATTGGGTCTTTGGAGTCTGCATCTGCCAGCATGCAAATGGCTACATATGTTATATACATATGCATATACTCAGATACATATCTCTCATACATATACACACACACACTTTATCCACCCCGCCATCCAGTCAAACCACATTTGTCTTTCAAACACAGAGCTCTTCACACATACACAGCACTGGTGGGTTTCAATTTTTTTTACTACCGATTCTGTGGATGTGGTTTGGTGGGCGTGGCATGGCATGGCATGGCATGGCATGGCATGGCATGGCTTGGTGGGCATGACTTGGTGGGCGTGGCAGGGGAAGGATACTGTAAAATCTCCATTCCCTCCCCAATCCAGGGTAAGGTTACTGCAAAATCTCCATTTCCTCCCGATCACTTGGGACTTGGGATGCAGAGAATAGATGGAGGCGGGGCCAGTCAGAGGTATTTACCGAGTAAATACCTCTGACCTTTGAGTAGTTATCTGAACTACTCAAAATTTCTGCTCCCGGTTCTCCAGAACTGGTCAGAACCTGCTGAAACCTGCCTCTGATACACAGCTACCAACAGTTTCTTTTCTTTTAGAAGTGAGAAAGGCTTTTTCTTTCTCTTCACCCAGCATTTCAGCACCCAATGAAATCTGGAACCATCATAGGCACTGCAATAGATCACACAACTGGATTTTTAGGGCTGTGAGCTGTGGATATCCACTTTTGTTATAGCTGTCCAAGGATAGTCCTTTCTTCAAAGTGGTCCTCCTTTAAAAGGGCTATTCAGTTTAAGTCCACTCAGAGTGAAAGAACTGTAAGAGGAAAAAGTAGTTTACTCATTGATAACATTTATTTTGATAATAGATTGAGAAGGTACGAAAGAGTTGTTTTTTAAATAAAATATCAAACGCCAGGTAATTTTAAAATGTCCTGTCACCTAAATGTTAATGCTGTGAGCTTTAGGGCATTTTTTTTGGAGAGAGGGGTCCATTATTAAAGTTTTTACAAGTGAGTAGGCTATTCTAATATCATTTCTTTAATCAACCATTATATTAATTAGATAGCATGCAGTTTATTCTCTTTTTAAAAGTAAAATTCCTTAGACCAAGTCTGTTTCTTTGCAGGAAGACTGTGAGAACCAAGGGGAATTAGGAAAAGCTAATATTCCTCTCCTCGCGGCATCATTTAGATATATACTGACACACAAAAAAGTAGAATTTTTAGGACATGGGTTGAATAAGAATTTGAAAAACAAAGTGTTTAAGAAAGAATAAGACTACATATCCTCTCAATCTGTGTACTACCCAGATCAGGACTTTACTAGTTTACTTCAAACTCAATATAAAGGGAGAGTTTATCTGCATATCACATAACATATGGTTTGAGTATGGTTTGGTCCATACTCCATAATTTTCCATAATTTAATAATTATGGAAACTACAAATGCTCAATGTACATGAAATGTGAATAGAAAATGGCTGTTTTTACCTTGTGACCAGCTTTGTTTTGCCAAAGTTTGTAGAAATTGGAAGAGTTCCATGAAAACTGCCCTGGAAGTGTGTCTGATAACAGTTGAGAGATATATCCCATGGATAAATGAGAAAGGCTGGTGTTGGTGTTTAGACCTGTATCCCTGAGCTCATAATGTAGTAATCCTGGATTCTGTTTCTCAGACCTATTTACACTTATTTTGAACCATAGGCTGGATTAAACTATCTGATTAAGATTTGTGTTTCAGACCTGAAGACTGTTCAGAATATCAGAGTGAGCTGTGATGAGTTTCTTCTGATGGGACTTAGATACCAACATTTGGACCCTCCTTCACCTAATATTGATTACATTCCCATCAGGCTGGATCTCACTGATACCAGAAGCAAGATTTTGTATAAGGTAAATGTCTTGGATGAAAGGCCAAAATCAGTTCTGGTTTACCTGACTCTTAAATCCAAATGCAAAGGACTCCTTGTTGGTTCTGACTCTCACATTATAAAGCAGTCTCAGATGTCCTTCCACAAATGGCCTGGATTTTGGCTACTCTAAAAAAAATCATAAGTGATGATCATAGGATGTGTTACGATCTTAGCTGATATTATGAGTTAGATAACAGTAATTGTTCTCCCATATCAGAACCCAGCCCAACCTGGACTCTGCAGAAAATCCCATAAACCTCAAAAATCTTAAAGAACTTCCTGATGACAGTAAAAAATATTACAAGTTTTACTAAGAAAAGGATATTTCTGTCCAGTCCAACAGCCTCTTCGATTTCTCTACACTCTGCAATTCTCTTTCCTTGTCATATAGTTCTGTAGAGCACAGGCAAGAGACCAGATGAGTGAATATAAGATTATTCAGTACTAATTATAAAGTTTTGTCATGAAACATCTGATTGGAATAATCAGCCAATTTGTGAAGAAAGGAAAAAAACTCAGTTTTAATCAGAGCGAAGATGATGAGTTAGTAGTTTAGATTTAAACCCTTTGTACCTTTCTTGGCTCTGTGGACCCTTATGCAGCTTCTTCCCCTAATGTGAATCATGGAACCATCATCATTAGCCACTCATTTTTTAAATAGCAAAGTAAATATAAATATGGCATCAATTAACTGAGTTTATTAGGACACAGCTTCTCTCTATAGCTGTACATTTTCAGCAATGAAAACATGGAAATGCGTTTTTTAAATGTCCTGGAGATCAGTGTGTGTTGTTCGTTTGTTTATCTTTTACTATTGTCAGTTTTTATTCCACAGATGGAAATAAACCAATTAGGTAAGCTGCTCGTAAGAAATGCAAGAACTGCATATTAATAATATTTTTTTAAAAAAAGTCATAACTAAAGAATAAGCCCTAAATATAGAAACAATGTTTAAACCCTCTTAAGGTTATTTTTAAATAGTGGAATACTTGATTATCTCCTTACAGTGGGCCTGTCTCCATCTGTCTCTTTGTTTCTGTAATGGTCAGATCTGTTTATCATATTATTTTTCAATGACTGTGTGAGAATTATCTTTCTTTGTTATATTACTGTGTTAAATGCAATGCTGATATTCAGTGTTTCCCTTCAGTTTGACCTGCTCTAAATAAACATTATATTGGTGCACTGGATAAACAATGGTCAGAACTGGAGATGACTTATATTATTTAACATTAAAAGTATTATGAATATGAGGATTTTTTTCCTCTCACAAAGGAGGAATCTAACTTGCTTCTTTTTTATTCCACAGTCTGAGTATGCTTGGATTACTGTTCAGATAAAAAATGCGGTTTCTAACCAGCCCCCACAACCTGCCTTCATGGCCATGCTCATCTTAGAAGCAGACCAATTCATCCTGACTCCCCTATCCACAGCCATATTGGATGCTGAAGACAGTGAAACACCCAAGTCTTTGCTAGTCTTTAATATCACCCAACCACCCCAGGAAGGCTTCATAACACACCTGCAAGACCACACTAAATCTGTCTCATCCTTCACCTGGACCAACCTGGATAACATGCTGATTGCATATCAACCTCCAAACAACAGCCATACAGAGAGAAGAAACTATGAGGTAATTGAAAGGAAGCTGATGCTTCAATGTAGCATCTTCCTTTGTATATGAAATCTTCCCTGCTCCTGAGTAAATAGTATATCATGTACAGTAAAAGGATCCTATAAGGATTTCACTGTCTAGTACTGTTGTTCTAAGGGACGTAATGGCTCAGTGGCTAAGATGTTGAGCTTGTTGATCAATGGCTGTTCAGCAGTTTGAATCCCTAGTGCCGCATAATGGAGTGAGCTCCCGTTACTTGTCCCAGCTTCTGCCAACCTAGCAGTTCGAAAGCATGTAAAAAATGCAGGTAGAAAAATAGAGACCACCTTGGGTGGGAAGGTAAAAATAGAGACCACCTTTGGTGTTTAGTCATGCCGGCCACATGACCATGGAGACATCTTTGGACAGCGCTGACTCTTCGGCTTAGAAATGGAGATGAGTATCGCCCCTAGATCTGGAAACGACTAGCACACGTGTATGGGGGAACCTTTACCTTACCATTGTTCTGGATAGCTAGGAGGCAAAAAAAAGCATTTCATATTATTTTTTGCTCCCGATGACCTTTAAGAGTTGCAAGTTGACAAATGTTAAATAATCATATTATGAAAAATCAGATAAATATCATGCATGCCTTTTGCACCAATTCTGTCAGTGTAAGGTGTTTTTTTTTCCTGATTTTAACCAATAAACTAGAAATATTATTTGCCTTCAGCAGCGTCTGGGTCTGCAACAAAATCGCTGCTTCCTCCTGTGGAAGTTAAAATTAATAACTTACACATGAAATCTTAAATCTAGGTCTCCAAACTTGGCAATTTTAAGAGTTGTGAACTTCAAGTCCCAGAATTCGCCAGCCAATTGAAGTCCACAAGTCTTAAAGTTGCCAAGTTTGGAGACCCCTACCTTAAATCATTGTGCTGATTTAGTAGAAAGAAAATAAAAGTACAAGATTCTTTTCCATTCAAAATGAGATGCTGAAAGCTGTTGTCCGAAAGAATTTGGTCCCAAATTATTGGTGTCATAAATGTTATTGATTGTAAATTATCATGTCTTTCTAGAATATTATTTAGTGGTTGTTAGATCTATTCTCATATTGAAGCAGATTTATGTATACGGTCACTAAGAGTTGACACCTAATCAACCATCAGATCTGCTCAGCAATAATGAGCCATGACCAACTTTGGTAATCTTAAAAAAACACTAGAGAAATTCATAGAGGAAATACTCTTACTTGCTACTAAATATAATTGCTGTAGATTGACTCCATTATCAAAATCATTTGCCTACAGCCGTATTTTCTTCAGGAAGGTGAATGGGATGACATTATTTTGCTCTTGTCTTGACTACACAATTCCTATAACATCCCATTAGCTGCTGTGGGGATAAAATTCTGAACTATACTTTGCAGAGTGGGAAATAATGTTTAATAAAACATTTGTGTCTGTTTTATTTCATAGGTGGAATTTGAAGTTTATGATTTGTACTTTGAAAGAAGTGTGCCAATTACTCTTTATATCTCTGTGAGAACAGCAGACACAAATGCACCAAGGGTTTCATGGAACATGGGTGAGATTTTTTTTAATGTCATAATATCTTTGATTTAAAATGTAAAAGAACGCTTACAAGATCAAATTAAATAAACCATGGAGGTTTCTAGCAGATCTAATCTCTCTTGGCTTTGGGGTAAAGTAGTAAAATATGCAGTGAAAAAAAATTGTTCCCAAGCAAAGAATTAGCACTGAATACAATGGAGTGAAAATATCTACAGGACAATGTCTCATTGCCGTTTTATGTTAATATGTGTTCCTAAGAAATCATACAGTCACAAAGTTGAAAAATTGTTCAAGGTAACTTCTTACTTAGCATGGGAAATCATCCATAACAGATGGCTGCCTAAGGATTCATTTACACAGGGTACTTAACGTGGGACAAATGTGCCCCGTTGGCCATTTGCTAAGGGCATGTCCTCACAATGGATCCTCCATCTTGTAGGCAACGGCCATTGAAGTGAACTGAAGCTGGTCCAAGATTTTCTGGCCTGAAAATAGCGTTTTTCACACTATCAGCATAAAACCTCCCATTGGGGCAATCCCAAAGGGGATTGAAAAGCAACCCTTTCTTGCTAGAGGGGCAGCAGGTTGAAGGGAAATAGTTATGAGGGATTGCAGCAAAAAGAAGGAAGTAGTTATGAGGGATAAACTTTCTATTTACATTTAATGGAGCTGCATCATATTGGCCTACTTCCTGTTATTGTCTGGCCTAGTGTTTGCCTGATATCCAATAAAAGGGACCTAATAATCTCTCAGAGGAGTTCATTTTATTATCAAGCTATTTGTTAATAGGTTTTTCCTGATATGCAATTAGAATCCAAGATCCACTTTGGTATAGTGGTTAAGGTTCCAGACTGCAGCAGCCCTGCGTTCTAATTTTCCAAATTCTGGGAATTGAAGTCCAGGGGTCTTAGAGTTGCCAAGGTTGGATACCTCGTTCTGCAATAAAGTACAGTGGAATCAGGTGAAGTGGAATGTAAAACAGAGAAAAGTTTCTTCAAAGAGTAGTTTATAAATGTTTTTTTTAAGGACCTATAAAAAAAAATACAACCTACATTTTTGTTACACGCCTATACACATGTACCTATTATTTTCTCATGTGAAATATTTATCACATTGAATGCATATTAGTGTAATAACTCTGGCTGTCTCAATGTTTCTCTTGTCTTTTTTAGGTCTTGATCTCTTGGAAGGCCAGTCTCGCCCCATAACATGGGAGCAGCTTCAGATTGTAGACAACGATGATATCAGCGGAGTTCGCTTGGTCCCTGTGGATGGATTACAACATGGGCAGCTTACTGTAAGAGGTACCATCTCCCTTCTAAAGTCTGACTGCAGTAATTGCAATTTGGTTCTCAGCACAGCCCCTGCAACATGAAAAACATATTTTTTTTCCCCCTTGGATCATCCTTGTTCACCCAAATGTTTCTTTCATGGCCTGGACCAGAGGAGGGAATCACCTTGTGTCCTACTTTCCATCTCTATTCTGTTGTCGTTATGGACACAAGAGGGTTAAAACTGGAATAACTAAAGGCCCCTTCCTGTGAGGCTGTCCACACTAATTATCCACAAGGCTGCTTCTAGCAATTCTGAAAAGTTCTGTACTTTTGGTGCAAGATTGAAATAATATAGGTTAGCCATACTAAACTCCCTTCCTTTTTTTATCTCTTGCTTGTTGTTTATTTCTTTTCCTACTTTTTGTCCTGTTTCCACCAGTTAACTGTTTTCAGATGTTTGCTGATGTTTCATAAATATACAGCCAGCTATATATTCCATCAGTTGAACTGAGTGGTGTCTGTGCCCTCTCTGATCTGAATGTGCTGGGTGAAACAAAATTGGAAAATGTGCACAGAAATGTGCAGCATTTAGTATAGCCTCCTAAATGTGAAGTTTTGAAAATAGACTTTCCTTCTGCCCCATGGTTTTGCATTGAAGAGAAGAGAAGAGAAGAGAAGAGAAGAGAAGAGAAGAGAAGAGAAGAGAAGAGAAGAGAAGAGAAGAGAAGAGAAGAGAACAGTAGAGTTGGAAAGGACTTTGGAGGTCTTCTAGTCCAGGGGTCTCCACCCTTGGCAACTTTAAGACTTGTGGGCTTCAACTCCCAGAATTCCACCCAGAATTCCTCAGCAAGCTGGCTGAGGAATTCGGGGAATTGAAGTCCACAAGTCTTAAAGTTGTCAAGGTTGGGGACCCCTGTTCTAATCCAACCCAAGAAATTGTGATTAGTTATATTGGATAAAGAGCAAAAATCAAAAAGGCTTGCCTTAATTTTATTTGTCCCTTTCTGCACTTATATTTATGTTTTTGTTGAACTTTTTTTCTTGCTCCATAGTGTAAGATTTTAATTCAGTTCAGTTCTCTGCCTCAATTTCCTACTTCCTGTTGAACTTCTGCTAGTGGGTGATAGTTAGAATGTCCACTTAGAATGAGCTGAAATGGAAAGTGTTGCTCTTTGTATATTGGAAGGTGTGGGGGAGTAAATTTTTCCTAAAAGGCTAAGGTGTTGGTGTGTATTCGGAGGGAAGAAGCAGAGTTCTCTGAATGTATGTATGTTCCTGTGTGTGTATATAGGAGAACACACACACACACATACATAGTGCAGAGATAAATTACAAAATGAATTGTCTAAATTTGAAGTATGTTAGTTCAGTTTAATTCAAAAGTAATACAATATTGATTTAGTTGAAAAGCATTTGACAACAAATCAAAAAGCTATCCTTAAAATTGACAATATAGGTAGTCGTTGACTTACGACCATATTCTGCTTTTAAATTTGTTTAAGTAAGTTTTGCCTCATTTTACAACCTTTCTTACCACAATTGTTAAATAAATAAATAAATAATTTTATTTCTATAGCGCCCTTCTCCCGAAGGACTCAGGGCGGTGTACAGCCTATTAAAAACACAAAACAACATCAGTTAAAATAGTTTAAAATTATTAAATAAATTCGGCTAAATTTTAAAACCCCAGAAATTTAAAACCCAATTTAAAATGTTATTGTGATAGCCCAGCCTGGCGGAACAACAGGGTCTTTAGTGCGCAACGAAATACCCGGAGGTCGGAGATCTTACGTATTTCCGGGGGCAGTTCATTCCACAGGGCTGGGGCACCCACAGAGAAGGCCCTCCCCCTGGGTGTCGCCAGCCGACATAACTTGGCCGGTGGCACCCTGAGGAGGCCCTCTCTGTGGGAGCGAACTGGCCGGTGGGAGGCTATTGGTGGCAGAAGTCGGTCTCGAAGGTACCCGGGTCCTATGTCATGGAGCGCTTTAAAGGTGGTAACCAGCACCTTGAATTGCACCCGGAAGACCACTGGGAGCCAGTGCAGCTTGTGCAGGAAGGGTGTCACGTGGGTGCAACGGGTTGCGCCCATAACCACCCACGCGGCCGCATTCTGGACCAGCTGGAGCCTCCGAGTGCTCTTCAAGGGGAGCCCCTTGTAGAGAGCATTACAATAGTCCAGCCGGGAGGTGACAAGGGCGTGAGTGACCGTGCGCAAGGCGTCCCGGTCCAGAAAGGGCTGCAACTGGCGAATCAGGCGAATCTGATAAAAGGCCCTCCTGGCCACGGCTGTCATATGCTCTTCTAAAGATAGCCGTGCGTCCAGGAGGACACCCAGATTGCGAGCCCTCTCTGTGGGGGGCAGGGATTCACCCCCAATAGTCAGCGATGGCACCTGCTGACTATATCGGGACGCCGGAAGCCACAGCCACTCAGTCTTGGAAGGGTTGAGTCTGAGCCTGTTCCTCCCCATCCAGACCCGCATGGCCTCCAGGCAGCGAGACATCACTTCAAGGGCATCGTTGGGGTGGTCAGGGGTGGAGATGTACAGCTAAGTGAATGACTGGAATTGTTTAGTTAATAACATGGTTGTTAAGTGAAACTGGCTTCCTTATTGACTTTGCTTTGTCAGAAGGTCTCAAAAAGTGACCACATGACTCCGACATACTGCAACTGTCATAAATATGAGTTAGCTGCCAAGCATTTGAATTTTGATCACATGACCATGGGGATGCTGCAACTATCAGTGTGAAAAATGGTCATAAGTTACTTTTTTCAGTGCTGTTATAACTTTGAACAGTCACCAAATGAACTGTTGTAAGTCGAGGACTACCTCTATTATATCTCTGCTTTAATGTAAGGGCTTTACATTTGCATTCTAAAGCTACTAGGTTCAATCCCCTAGCCTAGTACCTTTTTTGTATTGCTTGAAACATTTTAAACTGTTCATCAGCAAAATATGAAAGCTTCCCTAGTTTCACTTCTGTAGAAATAAGAGACGGGTCCTTCCATATTCCCTGAGTTCTAAGCAATTCAGTTGTCAGCTCTGAAGCTGGCCTGACTGAGGCCATTTTGAGACTTCAGCGCTGACACACTGGAGAAGAGGGATGGGGGGGGGAATAGAGATAGTTGGGGAGTTGTAGTCAAAACAAAATACTTTCTCTTGGGAACCAAGGACATTCCTGCAGGTGCTCGGAAGGGGGGGGGACTGGAGTCACCTAGCAACTGGACAGTATCCTGATTGGACCATGTGACTGATAGTTTTGAGAAAGTGAAAAGCTTTTTCTTTTAATTAGGTGAAAATAGAGTCAGTTTTCACCAGCCTGTGCCAATATGACATACCAATAAAATTATTCTTTGAGGAATCTACCTGCCTCAGAGTTTTCTTTGCTATGGGTATGTTACTTGGAACCCTGACATCAGTAGGATCACATTAGCAAATTTCTGGAGCACAGATGCTATTGGTGTTTGTCCTGTTTCTTATCTCAGTAGCTCTCGCACCATCTTTATAAAACGGAGTGCATTTCCCAAAGTACAATCTAATATGAACTGTTCACTTTCGATTGTCTAACAGGAGGGAAAGGATTCATGTTCAATGTCTTGGATCTTAAGACTGGAGTTGTTCGTTACCATCATGATGACAGCGATTCCACCAAAGACTCCATTGTCTTTAGGATCTTCGATGGCCACCACAGTAGCCGCCACAGGTTTCCAATCAATATTCTGCCCAAAGATGACAGCCCCCCTTTTCTCATTAGTAATGTTGAAATAGAGGTCCATGAAGGAGAAACAATCCTGATCCAAAGCTCAATGCTTCAAGCATCGGATATGGACTCTAGCGATGACTACATACTCTTCAATATTACCAGATCACCGGAAGCAGGAGAAATAATGAAAAAACCTAAAACAGATTTTATTGGTAATGTGCTCAACACCTGTGTTGGTCTTTATTCCTTTTTTCTTTTCATTATACAGTGTTTGAGTTCTGTTTTCATATATGCCTGGAGATTATTTTCAGCTACACATGAGATTTTACGCTTGTCCACCTTATTAGCTTTGGTGCTTATGTTAATTCCTTTTGCTAAGAACTGTACATTCTGATTCACCACTTCTATTATCAAAAATACAAAGAGTAAACAACTTCAAACTCTGGGACCACATGCTTCTAAAAGTCTTGGCTATGGGCCTAATTTGTCACAAAATTATAACCTTCACTGAGACAGGATATGAATGACAATTTATGAAAGACAAGAGATGCAATCTTATCAATTGTATCAGTTAATATTTAATTGGAATTGTATTTAAATGTACCCATGGTTATAAATTCAATCAAATTTAATTTTCATCTGATTCCTTTTTTTTTGCCCTAATCCCATATGCTTTTTCACATACAGGTACTGTAGTCCTCGACTTATGACCACAATTGAGCCCAAAATTTCTGTCGCTAAGTGAACCACTTGTTAAGTGAGTTTTGCCCCATTTTATGACATTTTGGGCCGCAGTTTTAAGTGAATCACTGCAGCTGATTTTAAAGTTAGAAACACGGTTGTTAAGTGAATCTGACTTCCCCATTGACTTCGCTTGTAAGAAGGGCGCAAAAGGTGATCACATGACCCCAGGACACTGCAACCATCATGAATATGAGTCAGTTGCCAAGTGTCTGAATTTTGATCACGTCATCATGGGCATGCTGCAACAATTGTAAAAGTGAAAAATAGTCATGTCACTTTTTTTCAGTGCCGTTGTATCTTTGAACGGTCACTAAATAAACTGTTGTTTGTTGAGGACTACCTGTATTGCCTTTGGTATGTCATTCAATATTAAAATGAATTCCTCAATAATAAAGGTAGAATATAAAGAAACAAATAAATAAATTCTCCCTAGAAATTCTATACCCATATATCTGTAGGGAGGAATAAAAAAGTTAAGATAGGCGCTGTGACTGTGTGATCAAAGACCTACTCTTTTTTATATGCATACAATTGTCCGCACAATTGAATCATCATCTTTATTGTTTTGACTCCTACCACTGTGAATTCCCATGTTTGAGAAATAAAGTAATTGTTGTGTAAAGTTTGACACAATAAATTTTTCCTAGAATATGAGCATGGTGTTTATTTACAACACCAGGAAGGATATAACTTAAATAATTTATTTAAGTTATATCCTTCCTAAATAAGTGGGAACAGTAGTAAAATGATGGTTTAGAAGGCATATTAGAATAGAATAGAATAGAATAGAATAGAATAGAATAGAATAGAATAGAATAGAAGTAGAGTAGAGTAGAGTAGAGTAGAGTAGAATAGAATAGAATAGAATAGAATAGAATAGAATAGAATAGAATAGAATAGAATAGAATAGAATAGAATAGAATAGAATAGAATAGAATAACAGAGTTGGAAGGAACCTTGGAGGTCTTCTAGTCCAACCCCCTGCCCAGGCAGGAAACCCTACACCACTTCAGACAAATGGTTATCCAACATCTTCTTAAAAATTTCCAGTGTTGGAGCATTCACAACTTCTGGAGGCAAGTTGTTCCACTTATCAATTGTTCTAACTGTCAGGAAATTTATCTTTAGTTCTAAATTGCTTCTCTCCTTGATTAGTTTCCACCCATTGCTTCTTGTTCTACCTTCAGGTGCTTTGAAGAATAGCATTAAAAGAAAACTTATTTTAAACTTATTTAAATATTAAAAGAAAACACCAAAGAAATGTAAAGTCTTGTGTACCTCAACAGCATTAAAGAAATGATTAATTTCAGTATTACATACAGAATAACTATGTCTAAGATTTCATGCAAAAAATAATAATAATATTAGTGACCTCTGCTAATCTAAGTTACGGATTTCTTCCTGTTCCTGGTATTTAACAGGTTATCCAGTTACTAAATTCCTTCAAAAAGACCTGTTTAATGGGATAATTTACTATCATCACTTAGGAGGAGAAATATTTGAAGATTCAGTTGAGTTGGTTCTATGTGATAGTCATGATCCTCCCAATCTTTCAGAAATTCAGGTAAGATTTAGAAATCATTATAGGGATTGAGAGAGAATGCAGTGACATTCCTGTATACCTAAAATATATAGTGTCAAATTCACTTACAAATAAGCTTGTCCCATTTGTAGAATACAGATACACCAAAGTGACTTTTTTCTTACCCCGATAGCTCAACTTCATGATTACATGTTAAGATTAATGTTATTAGATTCCTTCCTTAGCTGTCTTGACAGCCAAAGCTATCTAAATATGTGACGTTGCAAGGATAGGTAGACCTTTATTACAATGAAATAATTTCTTCCTCCCAGCTATTGAATGTTTAATCCACAGTTTGCTTTGCATGTCTCACATTTTTTATTGATGCCAGTTGATTGTTTTACCTAATCAGAATTCCTATCTTGTAAAAAAACTAGTTCCCAACATACTTCCCACAACCATATTTATGATTGGTAGAGGGGAATGATGGAAACTGTAACTCAGGCTTCAGGGCAGTACCAGGTTGGGGAAGACTGTTTTGTACCAAGTAGATAAATGGTATTGCAAACCTATTGAAAATGCAGTGAACCTGATTAAATTAGATGAAATACTAGTAGAATATATAGCTGCCCTTTAAGTTGTTTCTTCTAAGAGACACAAGAACAAAGATCTACAACATTTCAGAAAGTGTCCAGGGACTTCTAAAGTATAACACAGATTAATTTAAACAAAATATAAAGATAAACATTTCACAGCATTACCAGCTCTTACAACCTGCCCATGTCATCATTTGCGAGAGCTCATGTAAAAATGCTGAAATCTCATTACATTTTTTTAAAAATAGGGATATTATCAGTGGTGGGATCCAGCCAGTTTGCACCACTTCGGGAGAACCAGTTGTTAACTTTCTGAGCAGTTTGGTGAACTGGTTGTTGGAAGAAATCATTAGGGCAAAGAACTGGTTGTTAAATTATTTGAATCCCACCACTGGATAGTATCTAGGTCAGGGGTCAGCAACTTGCGACTCTGGAGCTGCATGTGGCTCTTTCACCCCTCTGCTGCAGCTCTCTGTCACTCAAAATATGCTTCACAACCGCCAATGTGCGACACCCGCCGGCATGCGATTTATTGAGCTTTTCAACCCCCGGCAGGTTAACCATGGCTAAATCCAAGAAAAGAAAAATTTCAGAAGAAAACAGAACATTTAATTCAACTACATATGCTAGTTTTGTGGCCGCTCAAGAAATAGTCAGGCACGGGAAGGGTTTTGTGGCTCCCGGTATTTTCTTTTCTGTGGGAAATGGGTCCAAATGGCTCTTTGAGTGTTTAAGGCTGCAGACCCCTGATCTAGATAAATGCAGGATCTGAACATGCTTGAAAAATTTGAAACCCTTATGCTTGAGGTGTGTGGTTCAACAAGTTGCATAGATTCATTTTAAATGCCACGATTATTTAATTGCAGCATTTTGGATGGTCTCTCTTTTAAAAAAACAGGGTATGATAATTGTTTTTATTATTGTTATCCTAGATAATAAGAGTACGCATAATTCCTGTGAATGATCAGCTGCCAAAAGAATTTCCAGGAACAAACCGTCATCTGATTCTCAAGGAAACGGAGATTGCTTATTTAACAAAGACACACCTTCATTACATAGATATGGAAACCCAGGACAGTGAGCTAATATATGTCATAACATCTCCCCCATTCTTCTCCTTTGCACATTAGTAAGTCTCAGGGGATGTACACTTCTCTGAAGAGAATACAACTAGTCCTCAACTTACAACCATTCATTTAGTGACTATTTAAAGTTACAATGGTGCTGAAAAAGTGACTTATGACCTTTTTTCACATTTATGACCATTGCAGCATCCCCATGGTCACGTGATCAAAATTCAGATGCTTGGCAACTGCCATATATTTATGATGGTTGTAGTTTCCTGGGGTCATTTGATCCCCTTTTGAGACTTTTTGACAAGCAAAGTTAATGGGGGAAAGCCAGTCACTCAACAACTGTGTTACAAACTTAACAACTGCAATGATTCACTTAACAACGGTGGGAAGAAAGATCATAAAACGGGTAAAACTCACTTAACAAGTGTCTTGCTTAGCAACAAAAATTTTGAACTCAATTGTGGTTGTGAGTTGAGGACTTCCTGCATACATGTGTGTTTTCAGGCTCAGCTACCTCTTGATGGTCAATTGGGAGTAATTTTAAGGAGAGATTAGAAGGACTCCTGCTTCTCTGTTTGTTTTATGTTATGTTCAGCTTGACTGATGAGTTTTCTCATTTTTCTAGATTTATTCAGGCCTGTCCCTGCAATCACTTATTCTACCTGCATGGATGTGTGAGGATAGGACTAGATTATATGTACAACACTAGAGGCAGTACATCTATGCAGAAATTTGAAGACATTTTGTATCTTAATATCTTTGACATGTGTATGTCAAAGCATCATAAACAAAAATATGAGAATCTGGTCAATGACAATGAATATGGATCCAACAGGAATAAGTAGGAATAAATAAGCAGACCTAAAATGGCCTCAGGAGGCCATTTGAAAACAAAATGGTTATTTGAATTGAGAAGGTTCAGATTGTGCACAAGACATTAAGAACTATTAAGTACATAGGTAGCTTGCCATAATAACATCTCAGTATTATGGACATTATACAGTTGTGATTACATATAGTCCTTGACTTATGCCTGGTCACTTAGTGGACCCTCCAAAAGTACTTATAACTCAATTCTAAAGTTCCAATAGCTGCATACATCGCTGCAATTACATGACTGCATTTTGGATGCTTGGCAATCAACTTACCTTTGTGAGCAGTTGTTGCATTCTGTGGTGAGATGACCACAAATTATGATATTCTTTTGTGAGTTTATGTCTTTTGGGCTGGTTTCTGGCAAAAAAAAAGCCGATAGGAATACAGCGATTCACTTAACAACCATGGCATTTGCTTAATGGTCATAGCAAAATCTATTATAAAATCAGATCTGTATGTTATCTACATACAAGTACTTACACAGACATTCAGTGATCACAATTATTTCACAATAAATTATAACAAGTAGAGAGACAGTTATAAGGAACTTTCTGTCCTATTTTGGAATGACTGTATTTCTTCTCTTTTCAAAACATCCTGTAATTTACTACACATATATGACAGTACTTTTTTTTTTCTGCAGCCACACAGATGCTGGAAAATTATTCATGGTAGAGAGTATTCCTAAGCTTATCAAGGATCCATCTATTCCATCACTAAGATCGTTCACTCAGGTTTGTCATTAAATTTAAAGTTGACCTGAAGATGCCCCATCATGCATTACACCCACTTTATCTAAAAAGAGTCAATTGAAAAACGAACTGCTCTGCAAGAAGCAGTTTTCACTACAAGAAAACTATGAAGGAAAAAAAAGCGCCCAAAATTAATGTTAGTTTTAAAGAATTCCTATGTGGTCAATCTGATCTAGGATGGTTTGATGGTTTTTTCCCCCTGCAGTCTGCAATGTTTTTAGTAAACATTTTCACATCCTTAATTTAAAGGTCTTTTACCTTCATTTCCTTATTCCTTTAAAATTATCAGCTTTCACAGCTGTATAATAACTGAAATGTAAAATATAAAATGGATTATTGTAAAAAATGTGTGCACAACTAGATTAAAGCTGGGGTGGGCAACTATGGCAACTTTAAGACCTGTGGATTTCAATTCCCAGAATTCCTGAGCCAGCATGGTTGCCTACCTTTGGATTATAGCATAGTATGATTGAATATATTTCTTTATTTTAAAAATGATTAGTGATGCAGATACAGAATGGAAGATTTTTTAAATGATATATAACAGATATTTATTTAACTATTTTGCATCTGTAGCACGCCATAAACCACATGAAAGTTGCCTATGTGCCACCCATGGAAGATATTGGTCCTGAACCTCAATACATCCAGTTTGCATTTTCCATCAGCAATCAACATGGAGGAACTTTGTATGGCAACTGTTTTAACATTACCGTTCTTCCAGTGGACAATCAGTCTCCAGAGGTATGTTTTTGATGCTAAAAGAAGTAGAAGAAAATGGAGACTACAGGTAGACCTCAACTTACAATCAACCGCTTAGTGATCATTTGAAGTTAGAATGTACTTCCCAGGGAGTACTTCTCCTGTTTCCCTGAAAATAAGACCTCCCCGGATAATAAGCCCAATCGGGCTTTTGAGCGCATGCTCTAAAATAAGCCCCCTCCCTGAAAATAAGCCTCTCCGAAAATATTTAAACGCATGGCCAGGCGGTCCCCACCATTTCCTCTGGTTAGGGTTAGGGAGACAGAGCTGGAAATCAGGTAAGATGGCAAGAGGAGCCCCGTCTTGCTCCACGCACCCCAAAATAATAAGACCTCCTCGAAAATAAGTCCAAGCGCTTATTTCAGGGTTCAAAAAAATATAAGACAGGGTCTTATTTTCGGGGAAACACGTTCTGAAGTACTGACAGCCATGGCCCTACTAGTCACATGACTGCATGCTGGGCACTTAGCAACTAGCCTGCACTCAAGCCATTTGCAGCATCCTGCAATCACATGATACCAAAAAGGTTATAAAGAGTCAGTCCAGTGAGCGATTTGATTTGCGACTGTCATGACTTATGACCATGATGAACAGACAGCAAAATAGGTTCAGGAAAGGGAATAATGGATAGAAATAGGAAGCTTTAATCATTTCTGATGCTGTCAATTCTTCTTTGGAACTGTCAATTTTCCAATTTCCAGCTAGGGCAATGGGAAAATCAGTTTTAAAAACTCTGAGAGGAATCAGTAGGATTATTATCATTATTATTATTAGCCTATGTTGTAGGGTAGGCTATTGGAATTATATTATGTTTTTACTTTTCATATGGTCTGAGGTTTTTTTTTTTCCAGTTAGAAACATTCACAATCTGTTAAAACAAGCAGACTTTAGGTGTAAAGGGATAGAATTCACAATTCTCATTCACTTTCCTAAGTGGAAAGAAAGTTTTATTGGGTTGAGAAGGCATTAGTATGAGAAATAAGCAGGCTGTTAAAGCCTAAATGATGATTTGCCTTTTCTTTACATTTTCAGAATTAGCATTGCCTTTCTCTGATCTTATGATGTCCGTATTTGGAAACTGGAAAAAAATATTGACTATATCTGGAATCAGAACAAAGCAAAACTGGTCTTTCATTTGAATCACAAGGCAGTTGAGTTTGGAAGTGGTTGTTGCCCACTTCTGGGAATTCTTTGCTTTAACTTTCCCCATGTCCTTGCTAAAACCAATCATCATTTTTCCTCTACCCTTTGTTCACATGTAGAGTTAGAATATTAGAATACTGCAAAACATTTCAAATTTTAAGTTTTTGAGGACAACACAGAACATCTGTTTTGATTTCAATGGCTGTTCTTACTTCACTGGAAATGTTCTGATGCTCTTCTTGTGCTATCAGTAGCGTTCTGAGTTTAAAAACAGCCCAGTTTCCAGCTCAGAAAATTTCAAATTTGAAAGTCGCCTCTACTCAGCAACATTGGGAAAAACCACTGGCTGTAAAACTGTTAACATATGCGTGTATAAGAATTGTTGCTGTAGAATGATTTAAATGGAAAATGATGGTTTGTGTGTGTGTGGGGAAGATTAATTGCACAAATCAGTTCATGCAAGATGCCTGAAAAATGGAGGGGGGGAATAGCAATTAATTGTATAACCTTTTTGCGTGGAATTGAGGTGAGAGGATTTTCGTTGCTCCATTAAGCAGTAATTCAAGAGGTGGGACACTCTTACTTTGTAGTTTTGCTCAATGGAGATAAAAGTTTTGTCAACTGAAGATAAATGTAGTGGGTGCTGGCTGGGTCATAATGTTCTCTGCATGTTTTTTTGCATTTTGAGGTTGGCAGAAGTGAAGATAATAATGGGGTCAGTTTCAGACTTTGGGAGGACTTGTGAGTGGAACCAGCAGAACTGGAACTACCATATTATTTTGAAATCTCAATAAATCTAGCCAAATATAAGTACTCCTCAAAGCAAGAATGCCACTTCCACAAGATAGATCCTCTCCACAGGAGAGCTAAAACAACTTTAATTGAGTTAGGCTGTAGTAACAGAAAGTTCCTAGCAGCTAGTCTGATTGTGTTGTACCTCCTTCCCTTACTTATTAGGGAGGCCTTTCTCTGAATTAAGAAGGCATCTGTTTGAACCACTTCTAAATGCTAACTGGATGTTCTGGGCTTAGAAATTGTTTTATTCTTTCTCACTATTGCAATGGAGCTTGCATATCTCCCTCATGGCCATCTACCTTATATCCTGCAATAAGAAAATATAATTTCAGAAAATTATAGTTTTTCATTTTGGGCACAAAGGCTGACACTCTTCAAGTCCGACGTTGACCACTTGAGAAAATATTGTGGAGAGTGTCTCCAGAATGCAAAACTTCTTTTTTTAGATGAGAGATTTTGAAGCCTGCAGAACTGTGTTCTATGGAAAAATATGCCCTAGGCCCATGATGGCGAACCTATGGCACGCGTGCCACAGGTGCCATACGGAGCCATATCTGTGGGCACGTGAGCGTTGCCCTAGCTCAACTCCAGCGTGCATGCACGCACCAGCCAACTGTTTTTCGGGCATTTGGGCCCACTGGACGGCCTCTGGGGGTGAGGCCGTTTTTGCCCTCCCCAGGCTCCAAGAAAGCCTCTGGAGCCTGGGGAGGGCGAAAAACAGGCCTACTGGGCCCACAGCCTACTGTTGCATGCCAAAAGTGGGGGGTGGGGTGCGGAGGGGTTGCACGCGCATGCACAGGGTGGGGCGTGAGGGGCATTTTTTTTAATTTGATTTATATGCCGCCCTTCTCCGGAGACTCAGGGCGGCTTACAATGTGCTAAGCAATAGCCTTCATCCTTTTGTATATTTATACAAAGTCAGCTTATTGCCCCCACAACTGGGTCCTCAATTTACCTACCTTAGAAAGGATGGAAGGCTGAGTCAACCTTGAGCCTGGCGAGATTCGAACCTGCAGTAATTGCAGGCAGCTGGTCTTAATAACAGGGTGCTTTAGATAACTGTACTACCAAGGCATTGAATTATGGGTGTGGGCACGCTTGCGCGCAACCCCCTATGCTCCCCCTGCTCTTGGCACGCGACGGCAAAAAGATTAGCCATCTCTGCCCTAGGCCTAGTACTAAAACATCAGCAAAAATATTATTATACAAGAAACTTTTCTATCTTTTCTTCTGCTTAGGTGCTTACACACAGCTTGAAAGTGGAAGAAGGGGGCCAGAGCACCATTACCAAAGGCCATATTTTGATTTCAGATGTGGACACCAAGCTGGAAAACATACGTATACATCTCCTTAAGCTTCCTCTTCATGGGACTGTTGAATTAAATGAGAATCCTATGAATCAAAGAGATTGGCTGACATGTGAAGATTTACAGATGTCCAAACTCAGGTTGGTGAGCAAAGTTCTTTTGCTGTGAAGCCATAAGCCGGATTTCAAGCCTGATCTAATTTTGATGAAAAGTAGCCGGTGTTATATTCATTGGGGAGCAAATACATTTCAATTCTTTCCCGTCCTCTCCATATTAACACTTTGCAAATATAAATTAGCAGATCTGAGAAAATTGATTCAAAATTTTCTCTTTCAATTTTATTTCGAACAGTTGATTCTGTATTTATAACTGGAAGCCCAACCTTCCTATGGAGAGATATCAAGATATATCGGAGTATAACCTCTATGATCTTCAGGCAGCATGATCAATGCCCAATGAGAAAACATCAGTTATAATTAATAATCAGCTCAAAATAGAAGTGTTTGTGTGAGAGACAAAGAGAGAGAGAGAGAGAGAGAGAGAGAGAGAGAGAGAGAGAGAGAAAGAGAGAGAGAGAGAGAGAGAGAGAGAGAGAGAGTGTTATGTAAATAGGTTTGTTTGGCGGGAAGTTCGAAATAACTGACCCTCAGCTGATTGGCTGACCACTACGTTTGTAAGGTATATAAAGGGAGCTGGCTCCTGGGTTTAGTTGCTGGAGTCTCACCATACAATAAAGAGCTGTTGTCACTAACTACTCTGGCTTGCTGCATCCTCATTCACCCCACATAACATTGGCGACGAAGGTGGGATTTTGAGGCCAGAAGCAGAAGAGAGCTGAAGCCACACTCAAAAAAGAGCTGAAGCCACGTTCGGAGAAGGGGACCGGAGACCGCATCCGAATCCAGCCAGGCGAGCGAGCGGAGCACAGGAGAATCCCAAAACGATGTCTGCCTACACCCCGCCAGCGCCTTTCGACCCCAAGGAAGAGAAGTGGGGATCCTACATGTCTCGGTTCGAGTGCTTCATGGTGGCAAACGACATGCAAGGGCTACCGGACGTTCGGAAGAAAGCCCTGTTCCTGAGTCACTGTGGGCCAAGGGTTTTCGACACAGCCGAAGCATTGTCGGAGCTGAATTCGGTCCACAACATTTCCTGGTCAACGCTACAGACCCTGCTGAAAGACCACTATGCACCAACGCCATCGAAGTACGTCCAGCGCTACGATTTCCAGCAACGACTCCAGCAGGAGGGCGAATCGATCAGCGAGTACGTCGCTGCCCTACGTAAGGCCGCAACCCATTGTGAGTACCGAGACCTGGATGAGATGCTCCTAGAGCAACTAATTTGCGGAGTGAGAGATAGCCGACTCCAGAGAAGACTGCTTGCGAGGTCAAATCTGACCCTACACATCGCGCTAGACGAGGCCAGAGCACAAGAATCGTCAGTAAAGGCTGCAGAGAAACTAAAGAGCTCCCACCTAACCAGAACAACGCAGAAGACGGCGCCGGTGCACCAAGAGACCGTAAGCACCGCGAGCGAGGGGGAGTCTGAAGAAGAGGTCTACCGCACCGAGCAGTCCCGCACAGCCCAGAGAGAGCCCAGAGATGGATGCGCCAGCTGCGGAGGGTCCCACTCACGACAAAGCTGTAAGTTCAGGGACGCCGTTTGCCGTTCATGTGAGAAGAGGGGCCACATCGCTCGGGTCTGCAGATCCAAGGCACACCAGAGCTACAAACCATGTGGCCAAACCTTCCAATCTGAGCCAGTGCCACACCGAAGGCCCAACAGAGATGGCGGAAACCGGAAGGACGCGAAATTTGAAGACGCTGGGGCCTACACCATACGCATCGAACAGACCTGCACCTCGCCCGGAGAAAAGACCTACACCACGGTCAAGATCGAGGGACGGGAGTGCCAGATGGAGATCGACACGGGATCGCCGATATCCATCATGTCTTGGGAGAACCTAAAGAAAGTCATCCCCAGCGCACACAAGCGACAGCTCCAGCCACAGCAACGCAGACTGAAGGACTACCAAGGGAACCGCATACCCGTCGAAGAAAGAGGCGAGTTCCAAGTACAGTACGGGGAGTTTACCGAGAAGCTGCCCCTCACAATCGTCAGCGACAACCTCCCAAGCCTCCTGGGCATGGACTGGTTTAGAGCCCTAGGCATGGGATTCACCGGAGTACGGAACGTTCGAAGCACCCTGAAAGAGGACCTGATGCTAGAGTTCCAGGACGTGTTCGACAAAAGGCTTGGCAAGTATGTGGGGACCCCGATTTCGTTTAACCTCAACCCCAATATTGCACCCATCCGTTTGAAGCCTAGGCGGGTACCGTTCGCACTAAAGCCCAAAATTGACATTGAACTGGACAAATTAATCAAACAAGGGGTGCTCGTTCCAGTCGACCACGCTAAATGGGAGACCCCAATTGTGACACCGGTAAAGCCGGACGGATCAGTGCGCATATGCGCTGATTATAAATGCACAATTAATAAGGCCCTGCAGCAGAGCGCCTATCCAGTGCCCATCGTTCACCATCTGTTGCATTCCCTGGGCCCCGGCAAGATCTTCGCAAAACTCGATCTTGCGCAAGTGTACCAGCAGCTGCCGGTAGATGGCGCTACCGCAGAGGCACAGACTATCGTAACCCACAGAGGGGCCTTCAAGTGCACCCGCTTGCAATTCGGAGTAAGCATAGCCCCCGGACTTTTCCAAAGTACCATGGAGCGGCTACTACAGGGAATCCCCGGGGTGGTGCCCTATTTTGATGACGTGCTCATTACCACTGACAATGAGCAACAACTAAGAGAAAGGCTGAGGGAAGTCCTAAGGAAATTCAGGGACGCAGGACTCATAGTGAAATGAAATAAATGCATGATCGCAGTCCCCTCAGTCGAATTCCTAGGATACAGGGTAGATGGCACCGGCATACACCCCACAGAGAGCAAGATCAGGGCAATCAGAGAAGCACCCACCCCCAAAGACAAGGCAGAATTACAGGCCTTCCTGGGGCTATTAAACTTTTACGCCATTTTTCTAAAAGACAAGGCAACAGTGGCAGAACCCCTACATAGACTGTTGACCAAGAAAGCCATTTGGAAATGGGGGAAGGCGGAAGACAGGGCATTCGCCGGCATTAAAGAACTGTTATCAGCTGAAAGCTTTCTAATACAGTACAACGCAACGCTTCCCCTTGTTCTAGCATGTGACGCGTCCCCGTTTGGGGTGGGAGCCGTCCTGAGCCATAGACTCCCGAATGGCCTAGAAGCACCCATCGCATACTACTCCCGAACTCTATCAAGCGCCGAGCGAAATTATAGCCAGCTCGACAAGGAGGCCCTCGCCGCCGTTTCGGGAGTAAAGAAATTCCACGAGTACTTGTTCGGGAGGGATTTTGAACTTATCACCGACCATCGACCGCTCCTGGGTCTCCTCGCGGGAGATCAACCAACACCGGCAGCACTATCGCCCAGGATGACACGCTGGACCATCTTCCTCGCAGCGTACTCCTATCGCCTGGTACATCGACCAGGGACGGACATGGGCAACGCAGATGCACTCAGCCGATGTCCACTACCCGACAGCCTAGAAGACCCCACACCCAGCATCCCTATCTTGCTGATAGACGTCTTGGACTCTGGGCCCATAACATCAGCCGAGGTTGCGAGAGCCTCAACCAAAGACCACGTGATCCGGACAGTCGCAAGTTGGGTCATGAAGGGGTGGCCGGAAAAGATTGTGAATGGGGAATTTAAACCATTCGCGGGAAAACGGGACGAATTGACAATGCAAGGGGGTTGTCGGGTTGTTATTCCTTTGCGGTTACGGGAAAAAGTCTTAACATTGTTGCATGAGGGGCACCCTGGGATTGTAAGAATGAAGGAGCTAGCCAGGAGCTACGTCTGGTGGCCCAGCATGGATACAGACATTACCGAGTGGGTGGGGAGATGCCAGCCCTGCCAAGAGTCCAGATCAGACCCGCCAATGGCACCCGTGAGGGAGTGGGAAAGACCCCAGGGACCCTGGTCCAGGATACAGATTGACTTTGCAGGCCCATTTCACGGACAGACCTTCATGGTCGTTGTAGATGCATTCTCCAAATGGTTGGAGATCAAGCTAATGAAGGCCACTACCACCAACGCAACCATCAGGGAACTAAGACAGTTATTCGCCACCCATGGGTTACCGGACATCCTAGTGTCAGATAACGGGCCACAATTCACCGCGACACAATTCGAGGGTTACTTAGCAGGACTAGGGATCAGGCATGTCCTTTCGGCCCCGTTTCATCCGGCTAGTAACGGACAGGCTGAGAGATTTGTGAGGTCAGCAAAGGAGGCCCTTTCACGTTTAAGCCCCGGAGACTGGCAGGAAAGGATAGACAAGTTCCTAATAGCTCAGCACTCCACACCCTGTACAGCCACAGGCCGAAGCCCGGCAGAACTATTAATGGGACGGAAGCTCCGAGGAATACTAGATAGGCTCAACCCCAATTACTCCCCAGAGGTTTTCAAAGGGGGGGAGAGGAAGCTTAGAGAGTTCACCATAGGAACACCGGTACACGCTAGAAACTATGGACAGGGCCCACTCTGGGAGGCCGGGACAATCACAGAAATCACGGGGCCCAAATCATATAGGGTAGATATGGGGGATGGGAGAGTTTGGCGCAGACACATTGACCAACTAAGAAAACGAGTAACCGCAGACACCGACGACAAATTAGACGACCCCATCTCCGACCATGACTTCCAACCAGAAGCACAAAATACAAGCCCGAGTGGAGCGGAGGACTTAGCTGAGGATTCGGGTATCCAGCGCCGCCCCATCGAGGTAATCCAAACAGCCGGAGAAGTCGCCGCCCACGAGGAGGTCCCGGAGGCCTCATTGGCGGAGCAGGGAGAAACAGAAAGTCCCTCCGACCTGCTCGACGCTGCCCCGCCGACTGAACTGCACAGGTCAACTAGGACTCGCACACGCCCTAGTCACCTGAGAGACTTCGTATGTAAAGTCCCAAGTGACTTGCTGGAGTCTCACCATACAATAAAGAGCTGTTGTCACTAACTACTCTGGCTTACTGCGTCCTCATTCACCCCACTTAACAGAGAGAGAGAGAGAAATGTCAAGATGGTGGGTTTGACCATGTGATTAAAAAATGGGGAGGCTTTGATTTCACAGCTGTATTAGGTCTTTTTTTTTTTTTAGAAAAGACTGAATTTAGTGACAATGTACAGAATTTAGCGCTTTACTGAAGCAGTTGGAGTGCCAATAGTTGCAATAGCAACCTTGCAAACCTAGGTTTATCCTTTGATTCCCATAGGTACCATCATAATGGTTCAGAGTTTCCACAGGATCATATTCTTTTTGAGGCTACAGATGGCATCAATTCCTTTGAATTCATCCTCCATGTGAAGGTCAGTGTAAGATTCCTCCAAACACACGTCTGGTGGAAAAGTGAAATTGTCAGAGGGATTTGTGCTTGGCTTCAGCAACTGGGAATTCATAAACAGGAAGAGTTTTGTTCTTCAGTTTGGAGGTTTATGTGACAGTACTTGTTAGGCAACAGATTTGATATGTAGGAGCTGATAGACACCTGCACCTGTTCAGCTTTTCCCCTATTGTCAGGAATGAATTTCATTTAGAGTTAAATGATGAAGAAAATGCAATGTGTCAGAAAAAGTTATTTCAGCAGCAAAAGCCCCTTAAGAAAACCAAACTTATGTTGCATTTTTATTTGGGTTACCATTCCTAGATTATTACAAATCAGATGGTTCAAAATGTTTGCCTTCTGTTTGTAAAATCAGGAAAATGTCAGGCCAAATATAGAGATTATGCTTTTTAAAGGTATGAGTAAAAGGCTAATTCTGCAAACAGTGGTCCTCGACTTACAACCATTTGATTAGTGACCATTCAAAGTTACACCGTGCTGAAAAAAAGTGACTTACAATCAATCATCAAATTGGAACTGTTACAGCATCCCCATAATCACATGATCAAAATTTGGGCACTTTGACAACAAGCATGTATTTACAATGGTTGCAGCATCCTGAAGTCATGTGATTGCCACTTGCGACCTTCCCAACTCACTTTTGACAACAAAGTCAATGAGGGAATCTGGATTCATTTAATCACTGCATGATTCATTTAACTTCAGTGATTCACTTAACAACTGTGGCAAGAAAAGTCGTAAAATCAGGAGCGACTGACTTAACCATCTTGCCTAGCAATGGGCATTTTGGTCCCAACTGTAAATTGAGAACTATCTGTACTGTGATGCAATCGTATGTCCTGTAATCTAAATGCTGTTCTTTTCTTAAATTCTTTCAATAAAAACATTTCAGGAGTAGATCAGTTTTCAAGTGGGAAGAAGGTAGACTGCCTCCTGGCCATCTTTTGCTTATGGGGACTTGCATCTCAATAATACATGAACTGCACTGTGCAGAGACCTGAATTAGAAAGACGAAGGAGAAGATGCATTTCATGTGAGGTGCTCTTTACAGGACCTATGTGCATACCCATCCTCACTCCACATCGCTTTTGTCCTTTAAATCTGTTATCACTCATATGTAGTACAGTAGAAAATGCAGTGAGTAGAGTAACAACGAACTGGAAAAAGAGAAAGGATTGCTTTCCTGCCTATCTTCCATTCTTAACATTTCTTTTATAGAAAACAATGATTTTTAAAAAATTGCTAACGTGTGGATGACAAATAGTTATCCCATGGAATGCAATCTGCAAATCGTTTGAAAAACTTCAGATACTTTTACCTGAGAAGCTGACCATTGCTTTCTTCCCTGAGGTTTTGATCCTAGGTTTGTCCACGTGTGAAGCATGTGATTCACTGTTTATAAGCACAACAGTTGTGCTGGGTATATAATCTGAAAATTTCTTCCTCCTCTTTTTGCCCATTTCTTTCCGTATTTTAATAGGAATTATAGGAATAGGAACATTAATAGGAATTTTTCAGATATTTGCCATAGCTGAGGCATGCTTGCTCACTGTGGCTTACACAGAGATTCACTATAGACTGACTTCTGCTTATCCATTGGACACTTCTTTTTCTTTCTTTCTCTTGAAACTCCCATTTATCTCTCAGACCTAGACTGAGTTTCTTCCAAAGGTCTGAAGTAGATTTCTAGACCATACAGGGAGACAGGGATGAATGATAAAGACAGTCAGTTTGCCTTGAGTTTTTATAAAAATAATTAAGGCAGGATATAAAATAAATAAATACACGATAATCCAGCTAACTAGAAATTCCATAGCACGTGATATAACTGGAAGCAATCCTCTGTTTATGCATGAGGTTGGGTAGGAGTTTTAGACTGTAGATTTTTAATGTTGTAATCTTTGTGGAATCATGTGTATGAGTTAGACATCCATATACATTTGTTTAAATAAATAAATAAAATATTTTTTTTTCTAGGTAATTTCTGTAAATGATGAGCCCCCGGTGATGAATGCTGACCTCATTCCCTTCATGCAGTGTCCAGAAGGACAGGCGGTGCCCATCACTTCAGAGCATCTCTATGCAACTGATAAAGATAGTGAAGACATGCAGCTGATGTTCATGGTTGCCCGACCTTCTAAGTATGGGGTTGTGAAGAGAGGCGGACTTGTGATAGATCGCTTTCTCCAAGCTGATGTTGTTTCTGGAACAGTGACATATGAACATACAAGTAAGTAAAAACTTAGGACTAATGGTAGAAGGCACAGAGAGTGGCCTTGAATGATAGTGGGAAGATCCATTACCAAGACAGTGATCAGACAGACACAGCTTAAGCACATTCCAAAGGACAGACCTGAGAAAATGCTTCAAATAGTTCCCTAATTCACACAAAGATAAAGTGAAGGAGGAGGGAAGCATATTCAGGCATGCAAGATTCTGTTACTACTTATAACTGTTCTAATAAAAGTAGTTTATTGACATTAGTTTCATAGTTTAGTCTATTGAATATGGTTGATACTATATAAAGATCTGAGTTTTACTGGTATTGTGAAAAATTATTCCCCCTTGCAGTTCCCTTGAGTGGTACAAAAATGCTATGCCTGGAAAGGCCCTTTCTGCTGATTTCTTTTTTGTTTTTATTTAACATTACTACAGCATAACTGAAAATAAATATATTGTGTTTTCCAAGGGGGAAAAAAACCAGAAAAACAAAGAAGAATGACATTGAATGCTAAGCGAGAGTGAACGGTGCTCAAGAACTATTTAATAGATTTATTTACTGTCCAATTTATTACCTGTCAACAGATTTTACCGCTAATTTAATTGTTCAAGAAAGTTTGCTTCTCTTATCAAAAGATAAAGTTTTCCCTTAAAATGTACTCTCTTTTCACCAGAGGAATAGTTAGCAATTTTTTTTTAAAAGTCTCTCTTTGGTAATACTTGCCCCTGAGAAGAAATTTAATCCCATAAAACATTAAGCAGAAGTAAATTGAATAGTAACTATTTTTTTGGCAGTTCTGCAGAATTATTCTTGCTTATTCTTCCAGATGAAAGTTGCATGTAATCAATAATAGTTTAAAATATTGGTCAGGATGCAGATGGCTTCTTTGCATTACTATGGCTAGACTTCAGGTGACAGATGCTGTAATTGATACTGAATGATCATTAATTTTATTAACTAGAGTAATAAGTTACTAAATTTATAGCTTCCAAAGCACGGCAGTCCCTTTTCACAAAGAACTGTAGCACACATGGCCATTACATAATCTTCTTATGACTGATAACAGATATTTCTGTTATTGAAAATACAAAATACTTGAAATGAAAACTATCAAACAATAGCAGTCATGTGCAAAATTGATAAACATTTGATTTACATAAATAAATCTTCCATTTTGCCTGTGTATCACCTCTTTGAGCTGTCAATATTATAAAACACAGTGTTTATGATACCTGTCTCCATGACATAAAAGCAGATGATATTAAATAATCAGACTTGTACTTTCACTGATGACAAATGCTGGTGGGAGATAGTTGACAGAGAAGGTGATTCTTATACTGGGAGAAAACATCCATATTTGCCACCAAATAACTCCCGGGAGTGAAGTTTTTCTCTCAAATTTTAGAATCCTGGTTTGTCTTGGGAATATGCATAAAGGGAAAAACTGAAATCATTTGTGAAAGTGTCACTTTAATTCAGTTGACGAGTGTCTCGTCTGACATTCTTCCCTCATGAGTCCTGTTGAAGAATTGTTGGGTGAAAATCTCTCAAAATCACCCATCGGGTATAAAGCTGACAGATCTGATTTAGTTTTCTCTAAAACTGCTTTAGTCATTCTGTTTAACAGTTCGAAGGGGTGTAGTTCACCAAGAAGAGTATTTCAGATCAGAAACTGCATAATTGCATGAGGTCTAGGAACTCAAGTACAAACTTTGCTAATGAATTTAGATACAAACTTTCTACAGGTTTGTTAAGGAAAATGTTAACTCGGAAACTGAAGCGCTTTTCAAATCTATTTTTTTCTCTCCAGAAGATTGTTTGGAACATGTCTCTAATGATGCAGTGGGACAGCCAAAATTCTTAACTTTGACTATCTTTTGTCACAGTAGTCATTAAGGAAATACTGAAATATTAAATTACTTTAGTCTTTATGCTTCGTATCTCTTATATGAGACAATTGGTTACTCCCCAATTTCCCACCCCCAGAATGTTTATTCTGTTTGCATTAGAAGGAAAAGATGTGTGTAGAATCTTTTGATTAGATTAGATTAGATTCAGCACAAAAACATAAATACTGCACTATAGCTGCATCACAATTTTAGACATTTCTCTTCAACTTCTTTTCATTATTCATGGTTTTCTAATTACTAATAAAAATAATTTTCATACATCCTCTTGATAGGCTAATGCTGCAAAATATCATATACTTCATCTATATATTTTATTTTTCTAGGTGGCGAGATTGGCCTAGGTCTTATCTTTGATGTTCTTACCTTTATTGTGTTGGATGATGAAATTGATCCTGATGTAAAGGCCTGTTGCGACGATAAAGCTTCATTTTTTCCTGTACCATATCATAAATCCTTTCCAGTATATGATATTAATATCACAATATTTCCAGTTGACAACCAGCCACCATCCATTGCCACAGGTAAAATTATTATTGCTTTTTATGTCTGTCTAATTGGGTATGGTGATTGTGTAATAACACACAAAATTTAGGAGGTAGCAAAATAGATAAAATAGATAAACATTTTCTTCTTTCGACATTCATATTGCCACATTCTGTCATTTAAAACTTAGGCAGAATGGTAGATAAAAGCAGCGAAATGTAGTTATTTTGCTGCTCTTATTGCGTCATCAGATAATCGCCCGGCCGCCCTCTTTAGGGTGACCCGCTCCCTGCTCCACCAGGAAGCGCGGGAGGACCCCTTGGAGGGTAGAGCCGAGGATTTTGTTCAGTATCTGTATGACAAAATCACTCAGATTCGGGAAGATTTGGACTCCGACTGGGTAGTCTCAGGGGGAGAGACAGGGGCAGGTCTTGAGAATGTTATCTGGGATGAGTTTGATCCTGTGACCCCTGAGGACGTGGACAGGATTCTGGGTAGACTGAACGCGACCACTTGTTTATTGGACCCGTGTCCTTCCTGGTTAGTACTGGCTTCCCGGGAAGTGACACGAGGCTGGCTCCAGGGGATTATAAACGCTTCGCTGAGTGAGGGTGACTTTCCCGCCGCCTTGAAAGAGGCGGTGGTGAGGCCTCTCCTCAAGAAGCCTTCCCTGGACCCGGCAATGTTGGTAAATTATCGTCCGGTCTCCAATCTTCGCTTTGTTGCGAAGGTTGTTGAGAGTGTGGTCGCGCAACAGCTCCCCCAGCACCTGGATGAAACGACGTATCTGGATCCGTTCCAGTCGGGCTTCAGGCCCGGGTACAGCACGGAAACGGCATTGGTCGCGTTGGTTGATGATCTCTGGAGGGCTCGGGACAGGGGGTGCTCCTCTGTCCTGGTCCTGTTAGATCTCTCAGCGGCTTTTGATACCATCGACCATGGTATCATGCTGCACCGGTTGGAAGAGTTGGGGGTGGGAGGCACTGTGTTGCGGTGGTTCTCCTCCTTTCTCTCTGACCGGTCGCAGTCTGTGTTGACAGGGGGACAGAGGTCGACCCCGAGGCCCCTCATATGTGGGGTGCCGCAAGGGTCGGTCCTCTCGCCTCTCCTGTTCAACATTTATGTGAAGCCGCTGGGCGAGATCATCCGTGGTTTCGGGGTGGAGTACCATCAGTACGCTGACGACACCCAGCTGTACATCTCCACCCCGGATCACCCCAACGATGCCCTTGAAGTGATGTCCCGGTGCCTGGAGGCCGTACTGATCTGGATGGGGAGGAACAGGCTCAGGCTCAACCCATCCAAGACTGAGTGGCTGTGGTTTCCGACGTCCCGATATAGTCAGTTGACGCCATCACTGACTATTGGGGGCGAATCATTGGCCCCCACGGAGAGGGCTCGCAACTTGGGCGTCCTCCTGGATTCACGGCTGTCTTTAGAAGAGCACTTGACGGCCGTGACCGGGAGGATTTTTCATCAGGTTCGCCTGATTCGCCAGTTGCGTCCCTTTCTGGATCGGGACTCTTTACGCACGGTCACTCATGCCCTTGTCACCTCCCGCCTGGACTATTGCAATGCTCTCTACATGGGGCTCCCCTTGAGGAGCACCCGGAGGCTCCAACTGGCGCAGAGTGCGGCCGCGCGGGTGGTAATGGGAGCGACTTGGCGTTCCCATGTAACACCTCTCCTGCGCGAGCTGCACTGGCTCCCGGTGGTCTTCCGGGTGCGCTTCAAGGTTTTGGTTACCACCTTTAAAGCGCTCCATGGCTTAGGACCCGGGTACTTGCGGGACCGCCTACTACCACCAATAGCCTCCCACCGGCCGGTACGCTCCCATAGAGAGGGGCTCCTCCGGGTGCCGTCAGCCAAACAATGCCGACTGGCGGCCCCCAGGGGGAGAGCCTTCTCTGTGGGGGCACCTACTATCTGGAACGAGCTCCCCCCAGAGATACGGAGGATCCCGGATCTGCGCACCTTCCGCCGCGCCTTAAAGACCTTACTATTTCACCAGGCCGGCCTGGCCTAATTTTCCCCCTCTTTTATAAAAGATTTTTAAAATTTTAAATATCTTTTAGTATTTATATATTCAATTTTAAATTGGTTTTAAAAGTTTGGGGTTTTAAATTTGTCGGGGCCAAAATTATTTAATTTGATTTTATTCTATTTTTTAAATTTTGCATTGTATGTGTTTTTATTGTCTGGCTGTGCACCGCCCTGAGTCCTTCGGGAGTAGGGCGGTATAGAAATCTAATAAATAATAATAATAATAATAATAATAATAATAATAATAATAATAATAATAATAATAATAGATGATGGGGGACATGTTCATTCTTACCTGTAACGGTGGAGCAATAAAGCTTATGTAGGGTACCATCAATATAGGTAGTCCTTGACAATATAGGTAGACTTACAACAGTTCATTTCCTGACTGTTCAAAGTTACAATGGCACTGAAAAAAAGTGACTTATGACGATTTTTCACACTTACAACCATTGCAGCATCCCCATGATCATGTGATCAAAATTCAGATGCTTGGCAACTGACTCATATTTATGACAGTTGCAGTATCCCAGGGTCATATGATCACCTTTTGAGACCTCGTGATAAGCAAAGCCAGATTCACTTAACAACCGTGTTACTAAGTTAACAACTACAGCGATTCACTTAATAACTATGGCAAGAAATGTTGTAAAATGGAGAAAAATTCACCTGTCTTACTTAGCAACAAAAAATGTGGGCTCAATTGTGGTCATAAGTCAAGGACTACTTGTAAAAGCATCGTGCATCATTAATGGTATGATATCATTATCTATCAAATAGGCCAGTACCAATTTGCCTGGGCTACAAGACCTGGAAGGATGCCAGTAGTCAGTCATTCATACATTCAGTTCAAAACACAATCCATATTTATTTCTTTTTTTTAAAAAAAAAAATTATTAAACATTTTTTTTAAAAACAAAAAGGTAAGTTTTAACACTTTTTCTGTTTCAACAGTTTCGCATCCAACAACAATTTCCTAGTTATACATTTTTTCCCTCCTTTTTTTCTACTATATAATTTATACATATACTTCTAATCTTTGTTTATTTACATATATACATAATAATACCCATGTACCCACTTTCATTTCTACAATTTTTGTTTCCTCATATTAACAATTATACTTCAACTCCTATTTCTACCATTATTTAATTTTTCCCTTCCTTTTATCTCTCTCCTCCAACTGTTCACACCATTTCTCCCACACTAAGTAATATTCTGTTTCCTCTTTTTCTTGTATCTCTTTTGTTAATTTATCCATCTCCGCACATTCCATAACTTTTCTAATCAGATTTTCTAATCCATATTTCTTATGCCACTTCAAGGTTGACCAAATGCCAGAATTACTGTACTAATGAATGTGGGTTGTGTTACAAAGTTACAAGGAAAAATAATCATGAATCCACTCTAGGATTTGCTGAAATCTTTGGGGATTTGCTTAGCACACTATCATTAAATTTCAATGTGATTGTATGAATTGCATTTGAATGCTGTAGTGTGAGAAATCCAGTTTCTCACAATCAATTTTCACTGAATTTGTCCAAGATGGGCTTACCGTTCTAGCAGATACTATAGTAATGTGCTTCTATTGTAGAAGAGATTTTTAATTCAGTCACCTTGCAATCTAGCCTGCTGTGACAAATATAAATGCAATTCCTAGATGAAAGTGAATCGCCATAGCCCTTCTCATTCAAATGCTGCAGAAGTTTTGCGGTGCCCATTTTCGTCTACTTTCAACACTCTCTTATTTAGGTGATTACAGAATTGCATGAAATTACGAGCCTTGGTCTTTTTGGCAGGGAGAAAACTAACTACAAAGAAGAACAAACAGCGGCCCAGAGTTGTTGGAATTAATCCCAGTTACTATTTCTGTTGTTTGAAGCCTGTGTTCAAGTCAGTTTTGAAATGTGAGGAATGGTATTATAACTGCAATTGAAAGGGTAACATCATTAAGATCTTCCAGGAATGAAGTTGGCAAGATAGGAAGCAGGAGGTTTGCAGGCACCAGATAACTTTAATGTTTACACATTTCAGCTGCCTCCCCTAGCGTTGAAGAATGGCTTTCTGTTGTATTGGTAAAGTGGCAAGAAGAAATCTAGGATTTAAATGTTGCTTCACAAGGCAGATCTTCCTTCTTTTGCATGCGATTTTCTTCCATCCTGCTGAGTTACAATTCAAAAACCAGTTCCTAAAAAAGGGTTCAATCAATGTCTGGAGAGCTGAGATTTCTAACTATGCAGGACAAAACCCAAATATCAGAAAGAACTTTACTATTTCAATTTGCAGATGAGGTTACATTTAAAAATGCTTTCTGGGTAATGAAACTTCTCTACAATAATTAAGGGGAAACATTCCAAGAAAGTTTTTTTTTTTAAATTTCAAGGTGGCGCTCTCTCTCTCTCTCTCTCTCTCTCTCTCTCTCTCTCTCTCTCTCTCTCTCTCTCTGTCTCTCTCTCTCTCTCTCTCTCTCGTTCTCTCTCTTTCCCTCTCCCTCTCTCTCTCTCTCTCTCACACACACAAAATATAAAAATCTGAGAAAAGCTTTAAAACTGCATGAATCATTTTTTGCTCTCTGAAATTAAATAGCCCATTATATACATTTAATATAGTAATTAAATGTAAAAAGATTAAGTATTGGTTAAATTTCAACAACAAAATTTTAAACATCAATAGATTAGGATTGTACTTCAGAAACTATAAGGATAAAGCTGAATTATATATATATATATATAGCTTTATTTTTATTAATCATTTATTAAGTACCTAAACTTTACTAGGCATTAATTATAAATTATAAATTTCAAGACAATCTCTCCACACAGGTTTCTCTTTAAAAGTTTTTATATTGGGTCATATTAACTGGATTTTGAAGAAAAATTGCATTTAAAAACATGAGTTGTCTTGTGAATGAAATTATATGCAAGTCTTAAACACTATGACTATATTTGCTAGAATGAGCTCTCTAATGTTATGCAGTGGTCCTAATTAATCTTTCTTTATTGCTGTTCCACATCTTGCAAGATAAAGCTGGTTTGCCAGTATTGTATGCAAGTACACCACATTTCAACCGCTTATGTATGGGCAAATTCGTGATTTGCTGTCTATCACCCAGGCAATGTTCTGAAAATGAAGGATTGTCCCAGCAGAGAAATTAAGTACTGATGCATGAAAAATGGTTCATTATGAGCAATTCATAATAGCTTTCAGGCAATTAATGCTGTGACAAACAGGGGTAACAACCCATCTTGAGCAACCCATAAACCATTCTGAATAGCTTATCAGCAAAATTGTTTTGCAAGTGTGTTTTTTCCTCTTTCCTTCTTCTCTTGCTGAGAAAGAAGAGTCATTGGCCTGACTGGAAAACAATGGTACCAAGTGGTTGAAGGAGGATTTTCCACATTAATTACTAGTTGTATTTTTTTTAGCCTAAAATGCCATGGGGATTTAATATGTTTAAATAACAGTAATCATCTCTCTCTTTCTTCTCTTTTTTGCAGGACTTGTGTTTGCTGTGCAGGAAGGTGCCTCAGCAGCTATCACAAGTAAACACTTGTATGCCACTGATCTTGACACCAATGCAGATGACTTACAGTTTGTTTTAACATCCCCTCCCCAGTTTGGGTACCTAGAAAATATATTACCATCGCCTGGTTTTGAGAAAAGTAATGCAGGGATAAGTATAGGTAGGTCTGTGCTACAGGGAAGGGGCGCTTGTCTTTAAATACAGGAAAGTTTGTACCTTCTTTGGGGTATCTTATATATTGTATATGCTGATAGTTGTCTGTTGGGCTTGTTATCTATCATGAAATCTACTAACAAGATTTCACTGTATTCTGCAGAGAGACTAGTTGAAGATGACTTCCCATATTTATTTGATGTTAACATTGGCTCTAGTTGTGATTTTTCTCTTATTTCTGTGTAACCTTTTCTTTGCATTATATGTGTTTTGTTAGTTATCTGTTCTGTTATTTTCGCTAAGGTTAGAAATATGCATTTTCATTATTTTTCATTCCCTCCCCAACATGCCTAGCTTCATTTTATGTGGAAAATGTGAGGAAGATGCATATTAACTATGTTCAGACCAGGCATAAGAGAATTGAACCAACTACAGACCACTTTATGCTGTACGTCACTGATGGGAAGCATCGTTCAGTGGAGGCACCATTTTATGTCTTAATTAACCCAACCAATGATGAAGAACCAGAATTCATGGCAAGGAATTTTACAGTAAGGAAGGAAATGGTGTCTTAAGGACTGCTTTTAACAAGGCAATATAGTGGTCTTTGCTTTTCCTGTCCTGTCAACATTATTCCATCTCTGATCCTCTGTGCATGCATATACAACCATGTCAAGCAAAATACTATGCTATGTTTATCTTCACAATAATTTATTTATGCCTCTTGCCTTTTTACCATCCTATGGTTTGAGTCGCATCATTCGCCTGCACCCAACACTTGCAGACCTCTTTTATTTCTTGATTCTTTTATTTCTTGACCCCCACCCCATCCTCCTTGGGTACCTAAACTTCCATGAAGCCTTGATTGTGGTGTTTTAGCTTTTGGGAGGAGAGTATGGAGGATCAATGGAAAAAGAAAACTAAATATTGCATCTTTACATCCTGCCTAATTGACTGAGTTACATAGGTTCAGTTATGTCGTGGAAACCCAAAAGTATGACACCAATCCCAGATGAGTGTAGTTACTGCAGATGAGTTGTGAATGAAAATTTACTTTTTCACTCTTTCCTTGCTTTTGTCATTCTTGTGCCAATTTCTGCTTTCTTTTTCCTTTTACCTGTTTCAACTCTATTCTGTTAGTACTTTGTGAAGTAAAGTACAAAAAAAAAAAACTTGGGGAGGGCATCCCTTCATGAAAAGTGAATTCTGATCTTTGTCTAAATATTGGAGCTCACTCGAATTAATTAAAAAGAAGAAAGCCCTTGTTACACTGAACAGTCTAATGGTAATTTACTGAATGATATTCAATTGATCTGTAGACCTGAGAATTCTACTTCTTATCATTCATTTTGTGAAAGAGTTTTATCTTCTGTTGACTATTCAGGTGCAAGAGGGACAGATGAAGGAGTTGGATCCATCAATAATCAATGCTGTTGATTTGGATGTACCAGAAGATATCCTCATGTTTACCGTCCTTCAACAGCCCCACCATGGGTTTCTTCTTAAGGGAGTATATGGCAACAATATTTTCCATTACAGGCAGGCAATTATTAGTCAACACTATCATGAAATTCAGGTGGATAGTTTCTCCATGGAGATTTTAAAAAATGGTAAGTACTGTATTTCTTCTGGCCATGTTGGTTCTTTGCAACGATTTTCACCAAATAATGGGCAATAGAATACTAAATTGAAAATTAGTAAATGAAACTGAATTCTATTAATAAAAAAATCCTCAGTTCATTAATTAAAAATAGTCTGTTAATAAAACAGAGATCAAATTAGAATAAACAGTCTGTATGAAGGATTTTTCAAGATTTTATATATTGTGTAAATCTTTAAGCCAATCCAATTTCCTATATTTTCAAAGACAGTTGACTTAAGGAATGTTGGGTTCCTTATTTTTTGCCATTTAGTTGTCATATTGGCAATAATTTGCCATATTGTAATATTAATTACAATAACTAACTGAGCAGCAACAACAACAAATACGGTAACTTATTATGTGTGCCATTTACAAATTTATAAATCTAAATACATTTCTCCTTTTTCTTTCTCCCCTCCTTTTCCTTGTTACCCACCTATATTCTCTACCTTTCAGGATTGAAGCTTGTGTATCTACATGATGACTCTGACACCTTAGCTGATGACTTTTCAATCCAGCTGTCAGATGGGAAACATAAAGTGTCAAAAGCCATTTCAGTTAAGGTTATTCCAGTTAATGATGAGAAACCGGTGCTGAGCAGGTAAGCCACAAATATCTCTTACAAACTGCTGAGTTTATACAGACCAAATGATTCAGCACTGACTACATTTGTGATTAAAAGAATTCATCTTTGGCAAATAGCCACCATTAACGCTAGCAATGTAGTATTCCTCTTCATTGAAGAACATTGTGTAATGAACAGTGAGATAAAAGTTAGCTAGTTCTGAAAGGACACACACACACACACACACACACACATATCCATATCTTGGATATGCATATTCTAATGGTATACATGCAAGCAAATGTTACATATGATTCCAATGAAATTATTGTTTGGATGGTTTAGGAAGGTGATAAAAAAGCAATAACAATATTAGCATACTCCCTATTAGTCAATCTATTCTTTGGCCCAAGAATAGATTTTTCCCCCCCTCTGTTCATCCAAGGAGGCAAAACCTACTTATATTGCTATTTATACCAATCATTCTTCAACCTATTTGAAAAAAGATGCTATTAGTTGTTGGGGAGAATACAAAACAAACTTCTCAACAGACCTTCAAAATCCTGTACTCATGCCTTCAGAAGTAAATGCAGAAGGTTCCCAAAATCACCGTCAGGAGAAGAGAATGGAAAGAAAGGGTTGTGCAAATTTTCCCTTGCAAGAGAATATATTGGGCATTTTGAATAATGCCAGGTTGAGTCAGACAACCAGAGCATTCAGGAGAGATCTTCCACAGAGTTAGCTTCCCCCCCACACCTCTTATATTATTCTCCTGACAAGAAAAAGGTGCCCTTTATAAAACACAAGAGAAAGGATAGCAACGGAACTTTTTGCATTTCTAGGAAGTTCACTAAGAGGGTGCTTTGAAATTTGAGGTAGCAGCATTTTTATAAAAAAAAACTTCAAAGCAACCTCCTTGTGTGCTTGCTAGAGGCACAAAGGATCCCATTGTATCCTTGCTCCAGCTGCCTTCTACTTTTTATAATGTGGCATGGTCACTACAAACAGAAGAGGGAAAGGAGAACAGGTGTCCTTCCGCTGCTAACACAGATGGACACAGACTATACTGCATTAAAAAAAAAAATCTGTTAGAAAGCTAAGATGACTCTCTGCCGAATTCCAAAGGGAATTCAGATTCTATTCACCAACTGTTCTCTGTGCTTTATGTTTAGCCTTGTTAATTGGGATGAATTCACAGGGCAGCAAAAACCCTTTGCAGCACTAACGTTGACTGTTCCATCAGAACACCTAAAAAGCCCTCAAGGGACTTTCTAACATTAAATCTGTACCTTTAAGCATTCATTATGAATGAGTTCTTTTACTGTCCCTTTCTTGCCAATCTCCCCATCATTTTCTTCGAGCAGCAGAGGAATACAGAGAAAAGAAAAAAGCATTTTCTAGACTGAACCCAACAGATAAAATGATACTAGTCCCCAGATAAGTTGGAAAAGTGGCCCTGACCGGAAAGGAATACTGTTACTAGAAATAGTACCTGATAGAATTTTGAGGCGGCTCAACGTAGAAAGCATCTCCCCTTGAATGAGGAAGAATATAATTTTTTTATGACATTAGATTTATCAAATGATGCTCAGACGATGCACGACAAATGCTACAGTGCAATATTTTTGTGATGTTGAGCGTGAGCAGCAACCTCATAGTTTCTAGAGAGATATGAAGTGATGAACTTTTATTTGACAACAGCAGGCTTCAGTTGCTGGTGTGTGTTTGTGTGTGTATGTGTGTGTAGAGCAGAGGTCTTCAAACTTGGCAGCTTTAAGACTTGTGGACTTCAGCTCCCAGAATTCTCCAGCCAGCTATATTGGCTGGAGAATTCTGGGAGCTGAAGTCCACAAGTCTTCAAGCTGCCAAGTTTGGGGACCCCTGGTGTAGAGGAACTGCTAGTCTAGGTGCGTCTGCCTATGAGCACAGCTTTGAGCCATCATTCCAGTACATTTGATGGAGCTTTTAAAAAACAGTCTTGTCCTTCCCCCAAACAAATAACTGAAGCAGAAATGGAGGGCTTACCCTCTCCTTCATTCATTTCATGGAGATCATCCATGATAAATGTCATAATCCGATTTTATCGGATGATCTACCTCTTTATGATTGCAGGCCAACAACAATGCTTTGCCAAGCAAGCTTCAGCCTTGGGAAAATCCCATTGGAAAAGCAGTAGCCAGTGCAATCCTGCCTTAATGTAATAGAGGGATAAAGGTGCAGACCTCTAGCAACATGTGGCAAGACATGGGAAATTCTGTGGCTCCTTGAAGACTAATTAGTGTAGGATACATATGTTTTTTTTCTAAGACAACAGATGCAGGAGGCTATTCAAGCTCAGGAGCCATAAAATGCCCCATTCTGTTTGTAATATCTGTGGGACTTCCATCTTCATACTGGCTTCTCTCCTGATCTTTTAACAGCAAACTAAAACACAGAAAACAGTAAAAAAAAAAAGTCTTCCCAGTATTTATCTCCATCTCTGAACAATTTCATCAATTTTGTTTCTGTCTTGGGTACAGAGAAAATCCTTTTGACATGCTAGCAGCTCACTTACTAGGAACATGGTTGCAGTTTTGCACTTGATTAGGTTGACTTGAAGGGGTTGGGAGTACTTTGTGAACAGGTTTGCACCATCAATCTTTTCGGAAGCTTTTTCAAGCTAGAGCTAGAAAATAATCATTACTCCTAGCAGCCAAAATGTATGGATTTGTTCTCAAAATTAAGCCTTTTCACAGAAGTACTTATGACCCATAAGTACACAAAGATGTTTATTTTTTTATACCATGTGGCAGCACTTAATCAAATTACTTGAATGAGAAATACCAGGAAATCTCTGATAGGCTTGTGCAGTAAATTAAATGGGAAAGTAAAAAAAAAAAATTCCTGGAAAAGAGCAGTAACACAACACTTCTGTTGCCAATGAAACCTCATCAGAAGGAAGTATTTTGTATATACAAAAAAAAGGGGTGTCGAAAATGACAGCCAGAATTCTCCAATCCCTAGGAATAGCAATAGCCCACAAACCCATAGCCACACTCCATCAGGAATTATCCAGAAGAAGACAAGATGTAGAAGGATGAAAGAAACAATATAATTTACAAAATTAACTGTGACAGTTGCAACCAATTCTACATGGGACAATCATATCACATTGATTAGAATACATGAACACCAGCTGGCAGCCAAAACAGCATCGATTTGATTGGAGCATTACAAGAATTATTGGCCTGTAGCACATGTTGAGTTCATTGAGGCCTGGAATTCCACAAGTCATTCCATCAACAGACACATCGACTACAACCAGCCTATGAACCCCTCAGAATTCAAATCAACCGCCCTCAACCAACCCATGCAACCCCTCCAACCAACATTCATCTCCCAGTGACCCTCACCTAACCTGACCTCCCTATCACAAGACCCATTACAAGACCCTCACTTGACACACCCACGCCTGACCCAGCACAAGACCCTCACCTGATGTGACCCTCACCTGACGTGACTTCCCCATCACAAGACCTACTGACCACACAAAGCCTGTATAAGCAGAAGAACACAGACACAGACATTCCCTAAACTCCACTGAAGATGTTACCTAGCCTGGTAACAAAACATTTGGAAACCAACTCACAAGCTCAGAGAATGAACCTCCACCCTCATTTTACACCCGAGCTACAGATATTCGCCGCTGTTGCAAAACAACAACAACAAAACCTCACATCCTATCTGTTTAAAATATTATTTGAGGAATCCACTAGATATGAAATATGGCTTTCTAATTAATTTCATTCTTAAATCATAAGAACTGTGTTTTAGTTTAAATGGACTGAAGTGGTAATTTGTAAAGAACTCACATAGGGAAGAGAAAAGGACACGCTTTAGTATGCCTCTATTTGTCTTCATAAAACTTTCCAAATCAGTTCATAATTTAAAATCTAGCATATATCATTGAACTACAATACCACAGAGCCTTCTCTGCTTGCAGTGAAATTTTGTGCGAATAGAATAGAATAGAATAGAATAGAATAGAATAGAATAGAATAGAATAGAATAGAATAGTTTATAGGCCAAATGTGATTGGACGTACAAGGAATTTGTCTTTGGTGCATACGCTCCATACATAGATATGGTTGTTTTTGAATTTTTTGAGTCTTGAACACTTCAGTGATTATTTTCATTTTAAACACACTTACAAAGAATCTTTGTTTCTCTGTTGTAGAAAGGGTAAGATAGAGGTGAATATGGGGGAAGCACAGATAATATCTAGTGCTGTTTTGTCAGCTGAAGATAAAGATACTCCTCGGGAACAAATTTATTATCTGTTTGAGAGAGTTCCAGAAAATGGACATCTTCAGCTTAAGGTCAGTTTTTACTTTTCAACAAAACCAAACAAAGTGTTGGAAAAAGAGATTCAACTCTTGGCTAAGAATGGAAGAGAGAATGTAATCCTTCTATTTCTTAAATATCCCTCATGGGACTGAAACACACTGCAGTGACTAATATAAGTTACAGTGGATATTTCATATAATCCATTGAAGGGTTCCCTGTTTATATTGGAAACGTGAGTATGAGATAATTTTGAAAATCCATCACAGCTTTATCATCATTTTATTTATGATCAAAATGCTTCTAATGTTGAATCTGAACAATGTCATACACTCAGTAGTGGGCTTCAAATCCTGGCGCTACCGTTCGCTATTGGGGTATGCTTGTTTGCTTTGTGAGTGTGCGGCACTTCTGCACATGCGCAGAAGTTTCTGCCCATGCGCAAAGCGTTTTTGATGATGTCTGAGTGGGTGGGTGAAGCATCCCGCCGCCGCTACCAGTTCAAACCGAATCAGAGCAAACTGGTAGTAACCCACCACTGCATACACTGCCAAAGAATGTGGCCTGTTTTCTCAACCGAAACTATTCTAAGAGTTTCAGTTCAAACATTCAGGAGAGGCTCTGACCTGAGCCACTTCAATCTAGGAGGCACAGCAGTCGTAGGGACCAGGACAAGCATGGTAGCTGCTGTATATAGAAGGGAAGTATAAGGCACCCTGTTTTAGTTAGGGGGAAGTGGGAAGTCTTAGAAAAGCAACGAAAATTTGGCAACCAATGATATTACAGTTGCAGCTCAACTTGTACCTTATTTTTATATTATTCCAGTTACCTGACAGGGTTGAATCATCAATACTTTGTATGCCTTTGAAACAAATTGTGTTTTTTAAAAGGAGAAATTTGCCTTTTTCTGCCTTCCAAGACCTTAGCAGAAGTAGAGATTGTAGTTTACCCTTATTTATTTATTTTATTTATTTTTATTAGTCATATTTCTATGCCGCCCACTCTCCGAGGACTCGGGGCAGCTTACACCAAAGACAGTATACTAAATAGCATATTGCCCCCAACAATCTGGGTCCTCATTTTACCCACCTCGGAAGGATGGAAGGCTGAGTCAACCTTGAGCCGGTGAGATTTGATCCGCTGATCTGCTGAACTAGCAGTCAGCTGATGTAGCTGCAGTACTGCACTCTAATCACTGCGCCACCCTTGGCACTTACCACATTTTTGACTCGGTTGATTGTACGTAACCTAGCCTTCGAAATTTCATACACCAATCCCATAATCAGTTTCACAATGCTTATTGAACTGTACGGCATGTTTAGCAGGCATTTCTGTAACTTATGTCCTACAAATGAATTTCTTAATGCTGCCACTTTGATATGAATGGTAGTCACCAATTATAAAAACTAGACCTGTATAAAGCAGTCAGGGGAAAAAGTGGATTTTTGAGAAAATTTAAGTAGCCAGAGGATGAGTGAGTATTTTGTGTGATGACTGACTTGTTGATGGGATGAGTACCAAGTTGAAGAAGATTGGATTTCGTTTTAGAACTTGTGTTCAATAGTAAAATCTTTTTAACAGCTGCATCAGTAATATAATACCAGAGTTATTAGGAGATGGACAGAATATAAATGTTAATAATAATACTCTGATCATGATAATAATAGTACACAACATACTATCTCAAAGTCATGATACAATTTTCCTTCCTAGGTAGGTCATGATTGGTTGACACTGTACAAAGGAATGAAATGCACCCAGGAGAATATAGACGTGAACGCTGTAAGGTATATACACACTGGAACTCTTGGATCAAACAATGAAGACAGCTTCTCCTTTCATCTTTGGGATGGAAGCAACAGATCTCCAGAAGTGGTTTTTCCTGTTGCTATTAAGGATGTGGAAAAGGGTAATTTTATTTTAGATCTTCACATAGTATATACAAAACTGACTTAAGAGAATGACTACCCTGGATATAGAGGATGGGAGTTGAAGTGTAGTATAACTGGATGCTCCCCAGTGGGAAAAGCTAATACATATGTATGTGCAATAAAATTTAGCAGAGTATACACTATCCTGATTGGAGTGGTGCGGTGGCCTAGAGGTGGAGCTCTCGCCTCGAAGAGGCTGCAAGTTCGATCCTAGGTAGAGGCTGATATTTCTCTCTCTGGGCAACATGAGAATAGATCTGCTGAACAAAACTCTGCACTGGCAACAGGAAGGGCATTTGGCCATTAAGCACTCTGCTAGCTTCATTCAGTTGCCCATAATGCCCACAAGGGATTATGGGGTCATTAAAAGAAGATGATACACTGTCCTGATTGAGGAGGAGGAGAGAGGATGTACTCCAAGATATCTAGAAAGCATCAAATTGGAGAAGGCTTGTGCATTTGAATGTGTGGCAGAATATAGCAAATTTTATGTTCTGGTGAGGGGGTGATAAAAATTGCAACCTGATTCATGATATTGAGAAAGGCTGATACAAAATATTTGATGATGGTCCATATTTCAAATGTCTTATAGGAAACATTGCAATGTTTATGAGACCGCTCACTGTGTTGATGGGTGACAAAGGTCTCCTGATGACTGATGTCCTCCTGGCGGTTGATGGTACCAAGAAGCCAGAGGAGCTACACTATGTGATTACTTCTCCACCACAGTATGGACAGATAGAATATGTCAGCTATCCTGGAATCTCCATTACAAGTTTCAGCCAAATGGATATAACAGGGCAGAAAATCTGCTATGTCCACAGTAATAAAGCATCTTCCCCTAAAGATACATTCAGGTAAGCAAAGAAGAGTCTTATTTTATGTAAAGTGTATTTAATTAGCAAGTATAATTGGTTAAGCAGCAGAGGATTTCCAGATCTGGGTTGCAAAAATCCCAACAACTGTTACATAGCAGCAGAGTATGAGTTTTCTGTATTGCTTTCCTGTCATCTTTCTATAGCCATAGACAAAGCGATATGTTGGACTAGCAGCTAGCGCCTACCAAACGTTTTAGACTACAACTCACATAATCCTTTGCCATAAACTGAGGTTCATAGGAGCTGGGAGTCCAATATTGGAACAAAATGATGCTTAAGAATATATAAGCTAGCTGCTGAATACTCATTGTCCTATACTTTATAGGCAGTTCTGCAAATATAGAATTCAGCTATTAAAGTCTCACTTTTGCATTGTACCAGTTGCTCTTATTGCTGATGTATTTCCGAGCTCAGTTTAATATATTGCTTTTTTGGCAGACAGCAGCACCAGTCTGGGCTTGAAAGTTAAGCAGGTATTATAGGCTAAACTGCGAAGCTGCAAACATCCTGGAAAATGGCAATGAGAGAAAATACATGGCAATACCTGTTAAATTACCATGAGTTGAGTTTAGCTTGAAGGAGAGTTTGCATTGAGGAAAAAAAGTTTACAGCCTTAATCTTCAAAAGCTTAAAAGGTGGCACCACTTTCATCCATATCGCTTTAAATTAATAATCCAAAGCCCTATTTGAATCCCCATTTTTTTAAATTGACAGTCAAAGGATAACAAGTTAACGACTATAATCCTATACCTACCAGACTGATTATCACCCTATATAATGTGTGTTTGCTGAAATTCATGTTGGGGCTGGTGTCAGTTCATTTACAAAAGAGGAGTATCTTGCATTTTAATGACATAGTCAGATTGTCCTGTCTGAATTCCCCTTTGGCTGGCCTAATCCTTTGAGTCTTTTACAAAAACCTTGAAATCATATTATTGTTGATTACTTTTTCTTAAAAGTTTTACTTGGCTATTAAATGGAATTGTTTTAACTTGTGACTGAGCTAAACATCTAAAGTTGTTTTAATTTTACTGCTGCCTTTTATTGGTTATTCATTCTGAGGTTAATTTAAATTCGATGTTCTATTATTGTCACTGGTGTAAGCTATATGGAGTAGTTTGCTATCCTTGAAGCCAGCCTATACTCTTAAGTATATTTAAATGAACAAAGATTAGCTCCAATTCATGAAATGAGCTGTTGAGGGCAAATGAAATGCACAAATGTTCAAATGTAAATCAAACATGAGTGTAAATGAGTTTTGAATATATACTTTGAATGTTTAAAGCTGGGGAAGCATTTCTTTGGAACATTCATATTTTCCCTCTATTCTTGCTTCTTATTATTTGCCTTCTTCTAATAAACATTCTCCCTATTCATCAGCCTTCTTGGCTATACCTAGGTAACTTAAGTTTGAGTTTTCCTGAGCCTAGACATTGTATGTTTCCTACAGGTCTCTTCCTGTGACTTTTAAGAGCAGCTTCTACTTTCTTTTCTATTCTGATGATATTTAAGAGGGCAAGACTCTGCTAGCTTCTTACAAGGGCCATTAGGAAAGGAAGGTGACATAAATATAAAAAAGGAATAAAATTGCTCAAATAATAGTAGCCTTTTTTTAACTTCAGAATTGACCCTTGTTAAATGCTGTTGCACCTTAATTCAGGTGATACAATTAAGATGACATTTCCGAAATGCTAAAATTGTTTTTACATTGTTGCGAGACATATTTTCATTAATATGCTCTAAGATATTCTAATATATTTGCAATTGTGTATCTCATTGCCTAGCTGATTAAAAAGCATGGCAGCTATTGAATAAAACAAATCTGTATCTATTAACAGTTTGGTATAAGTTTGCTCTCCTCATTTGTGATTTTTCTCTTTTTAATTAATTAAAGTAGTAGTAAACCTACTCTGATCCAGATTCAAAATGCCAATTAAATACCCATTTAATTGAAATAGTAGATATTACATTTGTTTGCTCGAATACTGAAATGGGTTCCATACTGACCACAGATAGGGATAGATATATGCTTATAGTTAAATTGTAGTGACATATCATCTAGATTTTATGCCCAGTTTATTAAAATCCAGGCCAGTTTAATTTTGACAAAATAATTTTAAGGAAAAGGAAGATATGTGTTCCATTTTAATCACTGTAAATTATGTTCTTGCCTGCTAGAAGTTGGCAAGGTATTTGGTTATACGGTGAAATATAAATACTACGATGGATTATTAAAAACTAAAACACCAAGAGCTGGTGATATTTAATTAAATGGGGGGGATTAAATGATCAGATTTTTACCGTCCGTTAAGGCACTTTATTCCATCATAAACTTACAGCATTGTCTGTTGCTGCTGGCCTGGAAGAAGGATTTGGCAGTGCTTGTTTGGGACAGATGACTTCAAGTGATTAGCAATCTGACATCAGATGCTGGCAGCAGGATGCTAAAAGAAGATGCTAATGTCCTCCATTTTGACACGGTGGATCAGTTTTGTAATGAGCTGGCACCATAGCTGATTCCATTTTTCTGTCGTAAATACCACGGCAGATGGCAAGTTCTGTAGCCAACTCACTTGCCATGAACTCCAAAAGCATGATAATGGTGAAATCAGACCATGCAACTTGCCTTCCCAACTAAGCTGGAGAGTTATTTTTCCTAAATCTCATCAGAATTATGAGAAGGTTGGCTGTTCCCTATTCCAGGGGGACACACGGAGAAGACTTAGCATGAAATAAACAGCATGTGGGGGGATAGGAACTCAGCACTTCCCTTCAAAATGAACAACCTTGTTGTCTCGAACAATCTAACAATGCATGTTGTTTGCATGGTATTTATTAATCTATCAAAATAGCAAAGCTCTTCATCTAGTCTCATATCTAAACTGTTCACTAAATCTTCGGCTTGAACCCAGCAACTTTGTTGACCTTTTCAAAGAATAATTTAATATTAATATTTTTATTCTTCTGGCTGGTTTTAATCCAATAGACATGAAGGCAGCAGAAATTCCAAAGTTTATATAGAGAGAACTTGTGTCAACAGAAATGCATCTCACCAGACAGAATGATCTTGTGGAATAATATACATTCCTGGAGTTATTATAGGGGCACTTCTGTTTTGCCTTCTTATAGTTCTTTAATTTTAAGCAGGAGTTGAAGCAGATCAGAGATAAATTTTTCATGACATCATTGATATGTCTTTCAAATTTTTTTGGCAGCAATGTGAGAATGGTTTGCTATTTCTCTTTTATGTTTTTGCTTTTTTTTTTTTTTTACTTCTCTTTCTCTGGAGTTCTCATGAAGTTCCTAACCAGGCCTCATCCTGTTTAGTTTTCTAGGCCAAACAAAGTTAGCCAGTTCCTGTTGTCTTCTGAAACAACTAAGGATACCTTCAATCAGAAGGCCATTGTCAGTGAATTAGAACATTTTATCTACTTTGTGTTGATGTCTTAGCTCTGAAACCCCCAAAATATGCTTATAATCTTTGTTATTCTGGATGAAAATCTGGTGTAACTAAACTGATTACAGAGAATCAGTTTTCCTCTTGGCACAAATACTAGGTCAGTGTAGGCAGCTGCTGTTTGATGGCACAGAGCCTACACACAAGTTGGTCAATTCTTAAGCAGCAGTAAAAGTGCCAGTAGCTTTGATATCAGTATTACTCCTCTCATCAATAGATCCCGAATTCTATTAATGGAGGCACTAAACTGCAGGCATATAAACCTAATGTATTGACATATTCATGACGCAGGTGTTCAAGGACAGGCCTTCAGACGAAGAAAGACATTTGAATTATAGTTTTCAAATATTTATCATTTTATGCATAGCTTATGCTTGTGATATGATGATTTCTTGGCACTTTGATTCTGTTGTAGTGAGCTAAATGTACCAGTGCTTGAATTTAGAATCAACAATATATCTACAGTAGATTTAGAATTAACACATCTAATGGGTTTTCTTATTTTTGTTGTTATAAAAATGAAATGTATTTATTTATTTAAATAAATGTCAATTCTGATTTCTCTTTGTCTTACTTTGGGGAATCTGTTGTTTCATCAAATGTTAGTATTTTTAAAAACCTGCATTAAATGTTATATGTACTTGAATATACACTGTTCAAAAAAATAAAGGGAACACAAGCAGAAGACATCCGAGATCTGAATGAATGAAATAGCTTTATTAAATACTTTGTTCGTTACATACAGTAGTTTTGTGTTCCCTTTAGTTGTTTGAGCAGTGTATAAACTACTGTATGTAAAGAACAAAATATTTAATAAGGCTATTTCATTCATTCAGATCTCGGATGTCTTCTTCTTGTGTTCCCTTTATTTTTTTGAGCAGTATATATTTCTACAAACCTTTGCATTGTACGTATTGTGTATGCACTGAATGTACAGTATTTGAAACTTTACAAATGTTTTTGTTTTAATCCATTTTTGTAAATTACTTTAATGAATATGTGCAGATTTATTATTTTCCTAAAAATACTTTTTCCTATTTTTTTAAAATTGACAAACTATATTGAAGAATATGCAAAAGTGTGGATTTTGAATAGGAAGGTTGCAATTCAATATTGGTTGGAAAACATGAAGTTAGGTCAATGTTCATTCAAGTGGGAATATAAATACATTTTCTCTGCCCTTAGTTGGAACCAGCTTCATAGACAACTAAAGAACTGTTATTTTATTAATGCTCAGGGAAGACATTTTGATTTTTCAATAGAGTTTTGCGGTGTTAAATTGGTCAAATACATTGTATAACTAAAAACCAAGAATCAAATGTTTATGAAATAGTTCCATGAATTTTATTTTGAACAGTCGGAAGGCAACCTAATAATATGAAACATGCTAAATAAAATGTTTAATAAAATGTGATAAATAAAATATTTAGTAATTTACTAAAATTATTGGGCAGTGCTGTGGCTCAGCGGTTAAGACGCTTGGATTTGTTGGCTGGAAAGCTAGCAGCCCAGATTCAAGACTTGAGCACCATGCGATGGAGTGAGTGTTCTTCCTCGCCAACCTAGCAATTCGAAAACATGCAAATGTGGGTAGATAGATCGATACCACTTTGGTAGGAAGATAACAGTGTTCTGTGACATCACGCTGGCCACATGACCGTGGAAATGTCTTTGGATACCGCTGGTTCAATGGCCTTGAAATGGAGATGAGCACCACCCCCTGTAGTGGGTAACGTCTAGTAGAGTAAAATCCGCAGGAACTCCTTTACCTTTATTAAAATTATTAGTAAAACTTCTAAACCATTGTAGCCCATTTCCACAATGTGTAGTCAGTTTCTAGAATGGAATTTTGAACGTTGTGCCTTTTCAGAGGCTTGAAACGTGCCACAAGAGCCATTTGATCAGAAATTGGGACTTAATTTTTCTCATAGGTAGTAAGAGATAAGCTCTTCAGTAAAGGTGTCTGTTTCATTTCAGTAGATGGTGCAACAAGAACACATGCTGAAGGATGCCTTGCCTCTTTTTGCCAGATTCATCATCAGCAATGGGCTAAGAACTAAACATGGAGAATTTAAGATCATCTTGGAGACAGTGGATCGAGCTTTACCCAGCGTGGTCAAGAACAAGGGCCTGAGACTGTTCAAAGGCAGCACGGCAGTTCTTTCTCCAGATGTTCTCCAACTTTCAGACCCAGATACACCACCACAAAATCTTTCTTTTCTCCTAACACAGTTCCCACAATACGGTCAACTCTATAACAGGGAAACTGGATTATGGCGGCAAAACTTCAGCCAACAAGATGTGGACAATCTGAATGTAGCCTACAGACATGGAGGAGATGGTTCTCAGATGGACAGGTTTTCATTTATGGCAACAGATGGAGTAAATCAAGGATTTCTTGTAAACAACAAGCTGCAAGTAGATCCCTTGCCGTTTATTATTCAGGCAAGTTCTACATAAATGCCTACATTCATCTGTACAAACTTAATTCAATATACAGAAAGTGTGCAAACATAAGATATTTGCATTATTTATTTAATAATATTATAATGCAGCCTGAAGCAGTCAAGGGATACCAAGACTGAGTATGCTTATCTTTAAAATAGAACAAAATTCATTTCAGTATGTTTTCTCTCCAGTGCATGCAGATATTTCAGAACCTTCAAATATAATTTGGATTATGTGTGCCTGGCTCTCCATATGATATTAAGTCCAGTTCACAGCATGGATGTTGATTTTGATTATACAAGTGTGTTCAGTTTCACAAAGTAGAAGTTACACATTACTTTCATTACTATCTAATCTTTGACCAGTAATAGAAATTATTTTTTCTTTACAGGTGGATAGTCCAGTAAACACAGCCCCAGAAATTATTCATCTTCATCCAGTTTCAGATGTGGAACTTTTGCGCAATGGCAACTATGGAATTTACATTACAACGCGATCCTTGAAAGCATCAGATTGCGATACTGAAGATGATCAAATTGTTTTTAAAATTTTACGAGGACCTCAGTATGGTTACTTGCAAAATGTAACAACAGGTATTGTGTCCTAATAACCTTGTGTCCTAACCTGTCTTATGTAACAAATCTTATGATTATTACAGCTTACATTTCATTAAGGATGTAAGATTTTTAAAATGTTTTTAATTTTTTAAATATAAATAACTCAAGGTGGCAAACATACCCAGTGCTCCTTTTACATCCTACTGTATTGTCCCCACAACAACAATTCTGGAAGGTATGCACTGTGCAGGGCTGCGAGAGAGTGACTGGCCCAAAATCACCCAACCATCTTTCATGCCTAAAGCGGGACCAGAACTCACAGTTTCCTGGTTTCAAGCCTGGTACCTTAACCACTGGACCTAACTGGCTATCTTATTCCTTCCCAGAAGGTTAACATTATTTCCCTTCCCAGAAGGGTAGTCTTACTGTGACTAATTAAAAATCATTTCACCATTCTTCCAGTTCTTTTTACATAACTGATGTATTGTGAGAAGAAGAAAGACAGAGGAAGCCTGGGAAAAGTTAGAATTGGAGGATTGCTTCTAGATGCCAATAACATTCTTCAAATGAGTAGTAATATCACTACAAAAGCCAAGTCTGGGAGTATTCATTGCAGATTTATTATGGAATATGAAAAAATTAGACAACTTTGTGAGTAAAATATAGTTGAGATTCTACAGAAACATATAGCTCCAAGTTGTGTATCTATTTAGATTTTTAAAAAATACTTGGTGGGCTTTTTTTCCTCTATGACTCTGTCCTATTTTGTAAATTGACGATATGTCTTATAAATTAGAGCCAATTTCCCCTACATGCTTGCCTTTCCCTATTGATTCTCCTGGTCCCTTTGTCTGTTCCATATTTGTTGTTCATGTTTACTGGAAAGAACCTCCTTCGACAGCAGCGGTGGTAGCACTAGCAATGGGATTGGTGGAGATCCAGTAGAAGCAAAGAGGCAAATCTGGGAAGGCAGGACAGATTTGATCATAACAGTTCCTACTTCTGCCAGGCTGAGCAATCATAGGGTTCCTGCCTTTCTGTGGCTTTGGGGAAACTTTGGTCAATTCCTTGGAAACTATTTTGAGAGGTCTTGCAAAAGTCTTTCTACAGGTAGTCCTTAGTTACAGAGCAGCAGCAACAGTTCAAAGTTATGACAATGCCAAACGAGCAGTATTTATAACTGCTCCTCAAATATTTGCCCATCCCAGCACCTCTGCAATTAACATGATTATGATCCAGGTGATTGGCAACCAGATTGCACTTACAATGGTTGCAGTGTCTGGTGATCATGTGATTGCCATTTGTGACTTTCTCTGCCAGCCTCTCATAAGCAAAGTTAACGGAGAAGCCGGCAAAGAAGGCTGTGTGACATTCCTGCAAGTTGCTCCCTCCCACCTCCAGTAGCAGCCACCCCAGTCTGGCTATGCTTGTATTGGGCTGTAGCAGCCTTTTATACACTTTACCACCCTTAGCAGCAGCCATTCCTGCTCTGGCAGTGGTTTTGCTAGTCTGAGACAGCTGTTTTCATGCCTTCCTGCCCTTCAGAGCACCTTGTGCTGGGTTATGGCAACAGCTTGCATGCCCTCTCCTCCTCTGGAGTGCTGATTCTACATCTGACACACTTGCGGTTCACCATAGCAGCCATGTACCTGCCCGTCAGCCTGGGACTTGCAACTTCCTCCTGGCTTCTCTGTTTTTTTTTTTGCTTGTTTTTTTTTTTTTTAATTTTGATTTATATGCCGCCCTTCTCCAGAGACTCAGGGCGGCTTACAATGTGCTCAGCAATAGCCTTCATACTTTTGTATATTTATACAAAGTCAGCTTATTGCCCCCACAAACTGGGTCCTCATTTCACCTACCTTAGAAAGGATGGAAGGCTGAGTCAACCTTGAGCCTTGGCGAGATTCGAACCCTGCAGTAATTGCAGGCAGCTGGTCTTAATAACCAGCTTAATAACAGGGTGCCTTAAACCACTGTACTACCAAGGCTGTTGACTTTGCTTATAGAAAACCATGAGGAGGTCCATGCTTGATGACCCAGCATCCTCACTTAATGACAGCAATAGGGACTGCTGTTACTGAGCAATGTGGTCACATGATGTCATGCTTTATGACTGCATGGCTTAGCAATGGAAACTCCAATTACCATCATTAACTGAGGATTACCTGTATTCCCAAACATCTATATGACTTATATATACATGATCATTCATAAGTTTGTATTACATACCACAAAGTTGGATGATGGCTATACAGGATTAAATGTGCTACCATTGCTCTCTGTGCTGGTGGAAACAAAGCGTGAAGTGAATTGTACAACTGTGCATATATAGAGTATATCAGGAGATTTTTTGGTGTTTTGAGACAAAACATCTAGGCTAACTCCTTCCAATTTGAAAGAAGTAATCAAAAAACTGATCAAACCATTTAAACCATTATTTTCTGCCATTGACATTAAATAAACAACAATGTAACCCCATCCTACCTAGTGAACTGTATTTCTTTCTTATACATTGGTAGCCACACCACATTTTTCAGTGATTTTTCATTACCTAACCAAATAAAAATTGTTATCTCTAAAAATTGATTGCACCAGGGTTGTTCAAACTGTGGAAGCCTATGTTCCGTAAGTGACTAGGGTGAGTGGGGGGAAAGCAATTTTCTATCAGAATACTTTAGTCTTTTGATCATGGTTTCTGGGATTTGTTTTGATTTTTGTCTTTTAACTAGCAATTTCCACAGCTTGAAAATGTTTGATAAACATTTGGTCTAGATAAACATGGACACAACTGTTTTTAAAGAACATTTTGATTTTTCTATAATCTTCTTTATTTTATCAGGAGAAAGTATTCAAGAACAATTCAGCCAGAAAGATTTAAATAGCAAAATAATATTTTATGTCATTGATCCTTACTGGGAGGAGAATTCAGATGATCTGGAATTTCAGGTTGCGGATCCTGAAGGACATTCTGCCCTCCCCCAGATGTAAGTTAAGATTTCCTTCCTCTAAATGCTTACATCATTCCCAATAATTGCTGTTTGCTTCCTTAAGTCAGAGCCTGTATAAACAGCTTTGAAACTAAACTAATGGAATTGTTGGGCCTTACGGGTTGATACTGCAAAATCCACTACCGAAGCAGTGACTTTTTAAAAAAAATTATGTCACTGTTTTATTGAAAGAAAGCTTTTTGTCCAGGAAATTGCTGCCATGTTGACTCTTAAATGATAGTAATACTTCAAATCCATTTAGATTTCACAGTGCACCAATATGCTTTGCCTGGATTTACCCATTGCATTAAGGCATAATGTTGTTAACTTGGTTTGGCTTAATGCAATGTGAACCGAGCAGTTGGGTTTATGGCTTAATAGGATATATGAACTTAATCATTATCCTCAGGCATAAAGTTAGGCAAAGCTAAATTCAAGATATCCTGGCAGAGGTGAAATTCAGGCTGAGAAGTTCCTATTGCACAGATTAGGGTGTATCTGCCCTGCTAGGGACCCCAAATGATGAGTATGGACCACTAACAGCTTCTGGGTTGGCAGGAATAAATATTGCTTTCTATTCACTTCCTGCCTACTTTCATGGTCTGAATTGAAAGCAGAGCTTTCCAGCCTATGTCACTCAAGTATTGTTCTTCAATTTGTCTCCTATGTTTTGTTATAGACAATCCTCTGCATTTTGATTAGGTACTGCATAGAGACAGGAATGCACTTGAACCAGGGGTGAAATGCTACCGGTTTGCACCAATTCGGGCAAACCGGTAGCGGCGGTGGCGGGTGGTTTGGAGAACTGGTAGCAGCAGCAGCGCAAGGCTCCGCCCACCCACCCGGACGCCATTACTTCCTGGTTTTAACCAGGAAGTAACCTGTTTTTTACCCTCTGCGCATGCGCAGAGGGTCCAAGCATACATGTGCACTTCCGAACTGGTAGGGAAGGTAAGTAGATTTCACCCAACTTGAACCTTATTTTCCCAGGTTTTCTTCAGGAAATTCTGCTGCAGCTTCTGTGTTGCGAGTTGTTCTGAGTGGCATAAGGCCTCCTCTTTCCTCAATATGTAGGGTTGAAAGCTTATTGTGGGGGGGAAGTGTCTCTTTCTCCCCAATCTTAGGAGCTCTGAGGACAATTCATTGCCTAAACTCAAAGCAATCATCTCTTTCTCTCATAAATATGCATTGAATTGGGGAAAAGTAGACACATTTTTTCAGTCTGTTTTCTTAGTGAAGGATTGACAAGCATTATGCTCATTGTGATGCAGGACAGCACAACATTAATGATGACACTGATAAAAGGCGTTTCTATTTGTGAGGGGAAATTTTGCTGTAAATTACTCACTAAAGTACACTTCCATTTGGAAATGGGGAAAGCTACCTTTTGATGTGCTTTTCTGACAGCTAGAGGTCACTCTAGTTCTGGGATATTAACATGTCGCAAATCTATGCAACAATCCTTAGTAAGATTTTTCAAAATGACAAGAGTGTAATTATATTTTGAAAGCTTCCCCAAAACCTGACCTTTTTCTCAACAGTGTTGCAATAACAGCTGTCAGCACATGCTCTGTCTTTTATCTAGCACTAAAATCTGCATACCGCATAAAATGATGTCTTCGAAGGTAGAAACAGTATATTTTGGAAATGTACCAGTGTCATTTAAAGGTACCCCATTTGCATTCTTCTATTTACAGCAGAAGTGATGGACAAGAAGTAGCCCTGTAATATTGTTTGAATCTATAGTTCACTTCATCAAATGCACAGAGTGACTAAACGGGTGTAGCTCAGTTTTAGCTACTCCAAGAATCTGATAAAGCAAGCAGTAGTATTTCACAAAGCCTATACTTTTCAATGAAAAGTAGCAGACTCTTTTTAAAATCCTGCTTAGTATGACTAGTTTTCTTTTTGGGCTTGTTAAAGTTTAAAATAATATGTGGAAAGTTCTGTAGGGTGTTACTTTTAATATAATTGGATCAGATTCCCTGGAGGGACAAAATAGGTGGCTTTAACCGAAACCTCTCTGCTGTGTATTTCTTTGCTATTTTGGTTTTGAGCGCAAAAAGGAACACCATGGAATGAAAACAGTGCTGTTTTACCTCTTTTCCAGCATTAATTATATTTATTTTTAAAAAGAAGGTACTGTGTTACTTTCCCACTGAATTTCTGAAATCGTCCGATTTGCTAGATGTAGAATGGACAAGTGGTTCAGGTTGCAGCCTTAATATGAGGGTAAAAATTATTTCTCTTTCTCTCACTCCTCCTCCCTCCAGGTTTGTATGTAGCATTCTTATACTAGGCATGAAGGCCTGTTGGCTTTTCCTTGGCTTTCTGCAGTCTGCTGAGTACTTCATTAGAGAGAAGACAATGTCACTTTGAGAAGGGAGGTTGATGACATTGGGTCTTTGCCCAAGGGCTGATTGTTGCTGCCGTAAAGTCTACAGCATGTGGATTTCACTCTCATTATATTTAATGAGGATACTTAAATATAACATGTATCTCCATCATCTGTATTCTGTCCTTAGTCAAAAAAAGCAAAATCCAATAAAAATGAGATATTGGTTTCTTTTTTGCTGTTTTCTTCTTATGGTCACATTGTGTGATAGATTAGACTTAAATCACAGTGACAGTTGTCCAGTATAAATGCCTATGGAGATTCTCAGTCACCCAGATCATGGTTGTCCCAAAGGTGCTCTTTTTTTTTTTTTACAAAATTGTAGTTGTTCTTGCAGAATTGTAGAGATTATTAAATGAAATTATAGATGGGAACAGAAGGAGAATTATTTTGTAACTTTAAAAAAGAAAAACGAAACTCACTGAGCATGCCCTATTACTCTGCCCTTTGTAATGTATCTCCATCTTACTGGATTTTTACCTCACATTTATTGCTTTATAAGTAACTCAAGGCCATGAACATACCATAAAGCTCCTTCTTCCTACTTTTCATCACGACAACAAGCCTGTGTGGTGGGTTGGGCTGAAAGTGAGTGACTGGCTCAAAATCACCTAGCTGGCTTTCATGCCTAAGGTGGGACTAGAACTCACAGTCTCCTAGTTTCTAGACAATCACCTTTACCACTGTACCAAACTGGCTTTTCATTTTGCTCTGTTACTCTCACTGAACCTTTGCTTGTTTGTCTTTTTCAATATCTGTCAAACTAACACCAGATTAGGGAAAGCCTTCTAGCTTGTTCCTATGTCCTACTATATAAATTTGCAAGCCAGAGATCAAATCATTTCTATTTGCATGTGCATTAAATCAATAATTTATTTATTTATTTATTTGTTTGTTTCCATTTCTATACCTCCCTTCTCCAAATAGGACACAGGGCTGTGAACAGCCAAAGTAAAAAACAGAACATATTTAAAATAATTAAATATTTTGGCCGTAAATTAAAACAACCCAATTTAAAATCAATTTAAAATTTAACTCAAGCCAGCCCAGCTAGTTGAAATAAATAGGTTTTCAGGGCCCGACGAAAAATCCGGAGGTCTGTTATTGTACGTATCTCTGGGGGGAGGTTGTTCCAGAGGGTGGGCGCCGCCACAGAGAAGGCTCTCCCCCTGGGGGAAACATTGTCTGATGGACGGCACCCTGAGGAGGCCCACTCTGTGCGAGCGTACTGGCCGATGGGAGGCTATTGGTGGCAGAAGGCGGTCTCGTAAGTACCCCGGCCCTAAGCCATGGAGCGCTTTAAAGGTGGTCACCAACACCTTGAAGCGCACCCGGAAGACCACCGGGAGCCAGTGCAGCTCGCGCAGGAGAGGTGTCACATGGGAGCGCCTCATCACCCCCATAATCCCCCACGCGGCCACGTTCTGGACCAGCTGGAGCCTCCGGGTGCACCCCAGGGGGAGCCCCATGTAGAGAGCGTTGCAGTAGTCCAGGCGGGAAGTGACGAGTGCCTGAGTGACTGTGCGTAGGGAGTCCCGATCTAGAAAGGGGCGCAACTGGCGTATCAGGCGAACCTGATAAAAAGCCCCCCTGGCCATTTTAAAAAAATCTGAGAAATAGCTGTCATCAGTCCAGGCAAAAGCTCTTTTGCTTTCTACATAGTTGTGATTCAGGTATAAAACTATAGATAAAAACACAAGCGAGGCTTAATTTTGATCAGATCAACTGCTTACCTCTCTTAAAACAACTCTTCTCTTTAAAACAGTGACAAACAGCTAGAAAAAATAAATTTCCATTAACAATAAAGAGACAAACCAGGGATTTTTTGGGGGGGAGGGGGGATTTTTATGAGATTTCCTTGTTATGTTTTCTTCCTCTCTTTTTCAATAGGTTAGAACTAAAATGGTCTAAAATTGAACTGCAGCAGGGTGTGTATGAACTGTGTGAAAATGAGGAGATGCTATCTTTAAAAATCACCCGATCAGGATACAAGGGAGATTCTGCTTTTGTGGCAATGAAGGTAATTGATCACAAAGGATCATTGTATTTAGGACACACAAATTAAGGACATGCAAATTAACAATATGTCTGCTGACTGGGGTATTCTGGGAGTTAAAGTCCAAAAATACCAACTTTTACCTTCAAACCATTAGTTATTGGTGTTGTATCCTTTTTTCCTATTTTGCTTCTAATATCTCTTGAATTTACCATATAATTCCTCAATGCCTTTTTTTTCGTTGCATTGGAATAGCTCAGTGGTGGGTTCCTCCCGGTTCAGCCTGGTTCCACCAAGCCGGTAGTGGTGACATATGACATCACCGAACCAGTTCTGCTCCCCTGTCCCCCCCCCACGTATTATTCTTACCTTTTATTTGGCCCCACCCCCAATCTATTGCTGCCTCCTAAGTCCCAGCTGATCTGCTAGAAGGAAAAAAGATGTTTAAACTCTTGCCGCGGGGCTTCAAAGGGCCACCCTACAGCTGATCAGTGTTAAAAGGCAGTGTGCTGGTAGACCGGTGCCTCCAAAAATAAATGAGTAGACCAGTGCCTGCAAAAATAAATGAGTAGACCAGTGCCTTCAAAAATAAATGGGTAGACTGGTACAGGTCTGCAAGCAGTTAAAAGCCTAGTAGATCAGTACCTCTGCTAAATCCTAAAGAACTGTCACATGACCATCAAGCCATGCCCACAAAATAAACCACGCCCACAGAACCAGTAGTAAAAAATTTTAGAACCCACCCCTGGAATAGCTACATATATTTCTATAACATAGATGTTGATGGAAATCCACTCATTCTAATATATATTATCATAATTGGATTAGAGCCAAGCACATTCATAGCAATGCCCTTTTGCAGTATCCATATTACTATCACATATACAAGGTAAGATCTGATTTAAAGTGCTCATTCTAGACCTGTGCATTTATTCCTAAAACATCCAATATATTACATTTCAGATGCGTGTTGATGATTTTAATTCTGCTACCATCAGTGACTAGATTTCCTGGTGGGTTTTGTGTGTTCATTTCATCTCCTCCTTTAACTTGAGAATCTCCTCTTCAGCCATACCCATATAGTTCATATCTATTTTTGCATATTGCAGATGTCCTTGGCCATTGCCTTCATCTGCATTTAAGTTTCATGTTCTCTGTGTCAGGAAGTTTGGTGCCCTACATCTGCCTTTACCCCATTGTATATTACTCTTAGACTGCCACCTTCTTTTTTAACATTGGAAAGAGTGACCCTATCACAACCTACTGCTTCCGCTTGCATTTGTGTTAGGATCACTGAAGTAACTCACTGCTCCCACCACATCAAGGAGATCATATCTTGGGAGATTAGAGTCTATTAACCAAAATGCAATACAAAACCTACATTTTGTCTATGTGCATCAATATCCTCACATGCATGTCCAGAGGAACGTGGCTTTGATTGCATGGCCACAATTGCCCTTTGGACTTTTTTGAATTCCACCGCACACAACTGTTTTTCAGTTTTTATATTTAATACGGGAATCCCTGGTGGGTTAACGTAACTTTTAACTCGCAGCAAATATCGCCCTATGCAGATTTCACTCTAGACTAGAGCAAATATTTTCAAGGGCAGAAATTAGGTAGAAGATTTTTTGATACAAATTTTTATGCCAAAAGATTTAGTTCATGCTATTAAATGGAATAACCTCATTTTTATAGACAGCATAACAATATTTTGTTGTTGGCTTTCTCAATAATTCCTTATGAATCCTCCATCTTGCGCATATTCTCTTCTACAGAACCATAGCAGCACAATTGCTATGGGAATTGAAAAAGATATTTACCAAAGCTGTCTTTTTTGAAATCATTTCCTTAAAGCAAAGGCTTCATTAAGTAAAATGCATTTTTCTCTCCCTGAAGAAACTTAAATACATTAGGGATAATTCCTTACAAATCAAATTCTCAGTACTTTAAATTCCCTTGTTTTTGTTTGTTTTGGCTGTACTTTATTCCTTTTTTTCATTTGATTGCAGTTCATTTGACTCTTTGTAGTGAAAGATAGTTATTCCTTTTACTTTCACCTGTGTCCCTATTCAAGGATTTAAACTAGAAACATCATGCTCAGACCTGGTGTATTAGCTTGGATGGTTGCTGAGGGCTAGCTATATTTCAGGCACAGAAGCTGATAATTAGTTAAACCCTAATGGCAGATATCTTGGACTGGCTCTCTGTGGTAAAAGACTTAGAGCTTCTACTTTATAGCTGTGTTTTTCTCTCTTAGGTTGACGAAATGACTGCTTTATCGGGAAAGGATTTCATCCTTCCTCCTTCGAAACTTATTCAGTTTGATCCAGGTGAGCTGGTTAAGTGGTTAAGGTGATAGCCTAAAATGGGAGGCTGTGAATTCTAGTCCTGTCTCAGGCATAAAAGGGTGACTTTGGGCCAATAACTCTCTCAGCCCAACTTACCTCAAAAGGTTGTTGTTATGGGAAAAATAGGAGGAGGAAGGAGTATTGGGTTATGTTATCACCTTGAGTTATGTATAAAAATAAGAAATGATGATATGTGTGAATTTAGTAAAATGAAAAGAAATTGAAAAGAAAGTAAAAATCGGGATTGCTCAAATACCACTTTGGAAAATACTAATTTGAAAATGAATACAACAATAGAGAGGGAATGGAGAGGGATAGAGGAGAGAAGAGAGGAAGGAGAGTGTTACGTATTCAGCAAGTTGACGTATGGGTTTGCTTGTTGCTACCCGTTCCTGATTGGTTGAAGCTTCCGGAGTTACTGAGCGGGAAGCTGCGCAACCTCCGATTGGTCGCTCCGTTCTGACAGCCGGCTATTTAAGCCGCTGTCAGCCAATATTCCTCGGTTCTGTATTTCTGTTGTTACGAGTTGGTTGTTACTTAATAAAGAATAGTTCTAACACTCTCCAGCCCATGCCTTTGTTCTACGAATAGAGCACTGGCGACGAGGGTGGGATAGGTGGCGTACTTCTGAGGTAAATTTGACTGTGGAAACCTCCGCCACCCCCTTTTGAGCTGCCATGTCTACTTTCTTACCGGCGTTCTCCCCTTTTGTCCCTGCCTCTGAGACTTGGGACACCTATATGGAGCGGTTTGAGTGTTTTTTGCAAGCAAACGCTCTGACTGAACTTTCTAGCGCCCGCAAACGGGGTTATTTCCTCAGCTCCTGTGGGAGCGAGATTTTTGCCGCTGCTAGGGCTCTGGCGGCGCCTCAACAAGTTTTTGATATTCCTTGGGAGACTTTGGTGGAGAGATTAAAGAACCATTTCTCCCCTACCCCGTCTCGCATCGCGCGGCGCCATGCATTCTGGCAGCGCTCACAGACTGAGGGTGAATCCGTGAACGATTACATGGCTTCCTTGCGTTCCGCAGCCCTCCATTGTGAATTTCGCGACCACTTGGACGAGATGTTGTTAGACCAGCTGGTCTGCGGTATCAAGGACTTAAAGCTACAACGACGCCTTTTAGCTCGCTCTGAGCTGACCCTCCAAGTCGCCCTGGACGAGGCCAGGGCTGCCGAAATGTCCGGTCGCTCAGCCGCTGAAATCCATCGTTACCAGGCGCCCTCTCTAGTGAATCCTAAAAACCTGTCTGTACATTACGAGGACTCGGACCAGGGAGAGTCCTCCGACGAGGAACGGGAGGTGAGCCGCCTCAAGGCAACTCAGCGGAAGCGCGGTGGGTCCACCAAACCCTTTAAGTTCGCGCAGGACACCTGTTTGGGCTGCGGCGGCAACCATCGCCGCACCGACTGTCGTTTTAAGACCATCGTGTGCCGCCGCTGCGGAAAGAGGGGCCACCTATCGAGGGTCTGCAGAGCACCAGCCCCAATGTCCGATGTTACCTCGGGGCCAACCCCGGAGCGCCGCCGTGGTCGGAAAGTGCCTGCTCGCCGCGAGGATTGCCTCGCTGTCACCCGCTACGAGGACCTGCCTGACTTCGCTGTGAGCAACGCCACTTCTTCAGCCTCTGCCAATAAGCTTTTCCTGACTGTGGGTTTGGAGGGGTCGGCTTGTAAAATGGAGGTGGACACCGGGTCCTCCAAGTCACTAATAGCGTGGGCAACCCTCTCTAAGCTATTGCCGGGGTTGTCCCGCCGCCGGCTCAAGCCGTGCCCTGTCCTCTTAAAGGACTACCAAGGAAAGGCTATTCCCACTCTGGGATATGATAATTTCATGGTGTCTTTCCAATCGTTTTCTGGTAAATTGCCACTAATTGTGGTTAGAGATGCCCGCCCTACTCTCTTAGGACTAGATTGGTTTGCCGCTTTAAATTTGTCCATCTCGGGTGTTCATAGGGTAGTCCCAGATGTTCCATCTATTCTGGCCCGGGAATTCCCTGATGTGTTCTCAGACCAGTTGGGCAAATACACGGGTAGGCCGATATCATTTAATTTGGACCCTCAGGTGATGCCAGTCCGCCTCAAACCGAGGAGAGTGCCTCTAGCTTTGCGCCCGCGCGTGGACGCAGAGCTTGACAAATTAGTGGCTCAGGGCATACTAGTCCCCGTGGATCATTCAGCTTGGGAGACCCCTATAGTAATTCCGTTAAAGCAGGACGGCTCAATTAGAATTTGCGCCGACTATAAATGTTCCATAAACAGGGCGTTGCAGACCAACCCGTACCCGGTGCCGGTGGTGCAGCACCTGCTGCACTCTCTGGGTCACGGCAAGGTATTTGCCAAATTGGACCTGGCCCAGGCTTATCAACAATTACCAGTTGATGAGCCGACGGCCATGGCCCAAACCATTGTCACTCATAGGGGTGCGTTTAAATGCACCCGGCTTCAGTTCGGAGTGAGTGTCGCCCCGGGAATATTCCAAAGCATCATGGAACGATTGCTTCAGGGAATTCCCGGGGTGGTACCCTATTTTGATGATGTCTTGGTCTCCGCTGGAGACCAAGCTGACCTCTTAAATAAGCTTCGGACCGTTTTTGGCCGTCTGCGCAGCGCCGGCCTCCGCCTTAAGAGATCAAAGTGCGCTATAGGAGTTCCCCAAGTGGAATTCTTGGGGTTCCTCATCGACGCTCGGGGAATCCACCCTACCCCCTCCAAGGTCGCGGCTATTAAAAATGCCCCCACGCCCACCTGCAAGGCGGAGCTACAGGCATTCTTAGGGCTCCTCAATTTTTACTCCGTTTTTTTGCCTCATAAGGCATCACTTGCCGAGCCCCTCCACCGTCTCCTAGACGCTAAGTCGCCCTGGGGGTGGAGTCGCGCTGCTGCTACGTCATTCCAAGCTGTCAAAGACGCGCTGACGTCTGACGCAGTTCTCGTCCAATACGACGAGAGCTTACCCTTGTCCTTGACTTGCGACGCCTCGCCCTATGGCATTGGCGCCGTTTTGAGTCACGTCTTTCCTACAGGCCGCGAGGCGCCAATCGCCTTCTATTCCCGTACCCTTTCCGCTCCGGAAAGGAACTATAGCCAATTAGATCGTGAGGCTCTGGCGGCTGTCGCCGGAGTCAAACGATTCCATCATTATCTTTATGGCCGTTCCTTTACCCTGGTCACCGACCACAAGCCCCTTCTGGGGTTGCTGGCCGGTGATCGGCAAACCCCGGTCATGATTTCGCCCCGCATGTCCCGCTGGGCGGAGTTTCTGGCCGGGTATTCCTATCACCTGATTTACCGGCCTGGCTCAGCCATCGCACATGCCGATGCTTTGAGCCGGTGCCCGGTGCCCGCCCCGGCCTCTGACCCGGCTCCCGCCTCATCAGTCCTCCTCGTTGAGGACTTCGATTTTCCCCTGACCGCTTCAGACATCAGCGCTGGGTCCTTGGCGGACCCGGCCATTTCCAAGGTTTTGGATTGGGTCCGCAGGGGATGGCCTAAGGGTCCCGCACCTGCAGATCTCATCCCCTTTTTCCGACGGCAAAATGAGCTGTCCACCCTACGGGGTTGTCTCCTTTGGGGGAATAGGGTCGTTGTCCCTGAGGGTTTGCGGCGCCCCGTTCTGGCCCACCTACACAACGCTCATCCGGGAATCGTCCGCATGAAGGGGCTGGGCCGCAGCTATGTATGGTGGCCCGGCATGGACGGTGATATTGAGCAGTGGGTGGCTACGTGCCCCCGATGCCAAGCGTCCAGGCCTGTTTCCCCGGCAGCCCCCTCCAGGGAGTGGGAGGTTCCCCGGGCGCCATGGGCCCGAATCCATATGGATTTCGCTGGCCCCTTCCAAGGTCATACATTTCTGGTCGTCGTAGATGCCTACTCTAAATGGGTAGAATTAGCTCTTATGCATTCTACGACGACTGAAGCTGTCATCCGGGTGCTGGAAGGATTGTTCGCGACGCATGGTCTACCCGATACCATAGTTAGCGATAATGGACCTCAGTTTACGTCAGCACAATTCCAACGGTTTGTGGCTAAGCTGGGCATTCGCCATACGACGACGGCCCCTTTCCATCCAGCCACGAATGGACGGGCGGAAAGGGCCGTGAGATCGGCTAAAGAGGCGCTTAGCCGCCTGGGCACCACTAATTGGCATCAGAAAATCGCCCAATACTTATTAGCCCAGCACACAACACCGTGCCCAGATTCCAAAACGAGCCCGGCTGAAATGCTTATGGGCCGACGACTCCGGACAGTTCTTGACAGATTACACCCTGCCTACACTCCTGAGATCACAAAAGGCTTTACGCCCCATTGCTGGGCGTTCACGATTGGCGACCCTGTCTATGCACAAAACTTCGGGACTGACAATAAATGGGTGCCGGGCCACATATGCCAATTAACCGGACCCTACTCTTATAGGGTCCAGCTCGAAGATGGTCGCATCTGGAGGCGGCACGTGAACCAACTGCGGAGGAGGGTACCCTTAACAACAGACCTTCCCTGTGAGCAGGCAACGTCAACGGGTGACGAGAGGCCACCGCGCATAACCAACAATACTCCTTCACCTAATTCACCTGCTAGCGGACTACAACCCGATGCGTTCTCGTCGGTCCACTCACCTGCTCAATTCGGGTCTCCCGCGCCGGCCGTCGTGCCGCCCACTCTGCAATTGCAACCCAATGGTTCCCACGAAGACAGCGTTCCGGCTCCGCCTTCGCCGAAGGCCAGCCCAGAACTGCGGAGATCGGGGCGGAGCCGACGCCGGCCTACGTATTTAAAAGATTACGCATGCGCTGTACTGGTGGGAAGGGGTGTTACGTATTCAGCAAGTTGACGTATGGGTTTGCTTGTTGCTACCCGTTCCTGATTGGTTGAAGCTTCCGGAGTTACTGAGCGGGAAGCTGCGCAACCTCCGATTGGTCGCTCCGTTCTGACAGCCGGCTATTTAAGCCGCTGTCAGCCAATATTCCTCGGTTCTGTATTTCTGTTGTTACGAGTTGGTTGTTACTTAATAAAGAATAGTTCTAACACTCTCCAGCCCATGCCTTTGTTCTACGAATAGAGCAGAGAGAGAGGAAAAGAAGAAAGTGAAAAGGAGAGGAAGAAAGAGAGGGGAAACAAGAGTAGGAGAGAAGGTTAGAAGGGAGGAAGAAGGGAGGTGTGGGAGAAAGGAAGGGGAAGGAGAGGAGGAAAAGGAGAAAAGGAAAGAAGAAAGTAGAAGAGTAGATGGAAGAAGGGAGGGAAAGGAAAGAGAGGAGAGGGAGAAAGAGGATTGTTGTAAAACAAGGGAGATGAAATGGTAGAAGAGCAACCCTGAATATACTTAAATTGTTTAGGATGAAGATTGTATTAGTATGAAAGCTAAAAGAAAATATGTATGTTAGATAAGAAACTTAAAATATGTTTATGAGGAAAAAAAATACTTTTTAAAAAAAAACAACATTTTTTCATATCATGATGTGCAGGTCCTTTCCTCTCCTCTTATCCCTACTGCAGATGCTGTGATGACACTCCTATTCTTGAGCCCTTGGGCAGTTATTCTGTGACTCAAGCTTAGATTGATAGGTCATCTGTGGTATTTGTCAGACAAAGGTAGTCTGTCCATGATGATAACATTCCATGTGGCTAATTACTGTATAATGGACAGAAAATCGCTCAGAGGTTCAACAGTTACAAAAAGGCTATAGTTGGTTTATCTGATCAGATCCAGATATTTGGACTATGACTGCACAACAATTGAGCCGCCTTCTGTTCCAGAATTCAAAGATCAGGGCATAGCCATTCAAAGACCTGCAGTAATAGGACCAGCATATTTTAAGGAATATTTGCTCTCATATGAACTTATCTAATGTTTTGGACCTTCTTTAGAACTTTATTTGGAGCTCACAAAATACTGATATAATAGTGCTTTTCTTTCTTCATTTTAATATTACCAGATTTTTTTTTATGACTGTTGACTTATATACTGCCCCATAGCACTATACACCATAAGTCAGCATGTTGTCCCCAACAATCTGAGTCCTCATTTTATTGATGTCAAAGAGCATGGAAGGCTAAGTTCAGGATCGAACTCCTAGCAGTGAGCAGAATCAGCCTGCAATACTGCATTCTAACTATTGTGCCACCCCAGCTCTATTATTATTACTTTAACTTTAAAGAAGTATTTATAACTACATATAAATAAGCACGTTGTTTTCAATTAAGTTTACTAAAAAATATCTCATCCTGACAATAGAACAGAAACCCCAAATAAAAGTAACTGATGTGAAAAGATGTATAGACACATTTATTTGCTTTCTTTTGCCTGTATGCAAAAATGGTTAGAGTGGCTGAAAATCCCTTCTCTGAGTACTCTGTTGTAAATAGGTGTTTGGAATACATCAGTCAAAAAATTGTCACTCTAAAACACTCTTTCTGAAGGGCTGATGCTGGTGTGCAGGATTTCCATAGCAGTATTTTGATTCAATGATACCAGCCTTGGGAAACTCAGGGTCAGTTGCAGCTCCAGTACTTACAACCCAACAGAAGGAGATCTTAAAAGATCTCAAGAAGGAAGCATTGTTCTTGTTCCTTGGGCCAAAAATATAGCCACCATCATTAATCCTAAGAAGCACAGATGTGGAAAGGAGTCATTTAGGCCATCCAGTCCTACTTAAGCATTGCAAGAGCTCAGTGCCCTTGACAAATGTTTGAACAAATCACATCAGTGAGAGCCCAACCCTTTTCTGATACTTGGGTTCACTATTAAGCTGCTCTTACTCTTAGGAAGTTTTTTTTTTAAAGGCATTAATCAGAATTTGCTTTCCATATTCTTATGCTATCCTGTTGACAATTGCACTGTTCTTTTTCTAGATGAGAATCTGCAAATATATTTTGAATGTTTGCATTAAGCCAAACTCAGTAGCAATTAAAAGATTTCAATACTTATTTCTTCTTTTCAAGATTTCTTGGACTTTCTGGCTAAATCTCCAAATTTGCTTTAGTAGTAGTAGCAACTTTATCCATTTTAGGTTTTCTCAGACATTTTTTTGAGGGTGTATGCAATGCATGGGATACTTATTTCTACTTACAGCTGAACAGATTACTTGGACTTTCCAATCAAGATACTGGCTTCTGTTCAAGGTGTTTGACAGATATACCTGGTACTTGGAACAGAGCTCCTGGTGATGGGTGATTGAAAATGACAATATTTCAAAACACGAGTTGGTTCCTTGCAATTAAGATTTCAAAATGAAGAGTTCTCTTAATTTCTTTTTTTAAATTTACATGAAGAGCCAGTCCTCCCCTCCTGAACTGCATGCTATTATCCCCCAGCCATTTACCCTGTAGGAAACCAATCTTTGTTACTATTTGAATGGAATCATCAGTGCTTAGGAACAAATTTGATCTCTAGTTAGTGTTATTTCGGAAAGCCACAGGAGTCCAATCAATGGGCAGAAGCACAATAGAATTATACAAGCCAGTCTGTTATAGCTGTAGACATGTTAATTAATATATTTTTTCGACACCTAGGTTGATTGAAAAAGCAATTAAAGTGTAATTAAAATGTTTACTTCTGGTAGGAATGTCAACCAAGATGTGGAATATAGCAATTACCTATGATGGATTAGAGGAAGAGGATGAGGTCTTTGAAGTGGCTCTGATCTCCCCTGTGAATGCTGTTCTTGGCACTCGGACAAAAGCTATAGTGAGAATTTTGGACTCGGAAGGAGGTATTTTCTTTTAATCTTCCTAATGAAATCTGGAGCAATCTTGGCTTAGTGGTTGCTTATTTTTCAACTCACAAATGTTGCTGTTAGCACCTTTGGATCAAAATGCTTCATTTCTTTCTTAAAAGAAAGACAATAGCTTTGATAGTTGCAGATCCCTTCTCTTCTGCTGAGGGAGCACAGCATGGAGGAATCAACAAACAACCACAAGAGCAGATACCATTGTCATCTATTGAAAGATCTAGAATCTGACTGATAAAACAGATGAAGTTGTGACTTATAGCTCCTTTTTGTGGGACTTGCAATACCCCTTCCACCCTTTTCCCTGTTAATCATAGGGCAGTTTGGGGTAATTCTGAGGATGTAGTTTTGGAAGGAGATGGCTAAATATCTATCTATCTATCTATCTATCTATCTATCTATCTATCTATCTATCTATCTATCTCTATCTATCTATCTATCTATCTATCTATCTATCTGTCTATCTATCTATCTATCTATCATCTATCATCTATCATCTATCTATCATCTATCTATCTATCTATCTATCTATCTATCTATCTATCTATCTATCTATCTATCTATCTATCTATCTTATTTAAAACCACGCATTATATAAACCACCCGGTATATAAAATTTAAAAGGGGCAAGCAATTTTAAAAAGTAATGAAAAGGCAGGGAAGAGCTTTCAGGGTGTTAACCAGCCCCATGGCTGCTGCATATTCCTCTGGTGCCTCAAGCAGGGCCATTTCTTCATGACTTTCTGCAAGGCTAGGAGAGTGAGGGTTCGCCTTACCTCAGGGGGGAAGAGTGTTTCAGAGGAAACAGCAGAGAGAGCTCTCTTCTTTCACCCCACCATTTGTGGGGAGTCCACAATATCCCTTGTTTGCCTGACTGGGTGCGACAGGCTGATGTAATGATATAATGAAGGGATGAAGATGGTTCTGTAGATAACATGGCTGCATGCCATGTAGGGCTTTAAAGGTCATTACCAATCACTTGAATTGGATCCAGAAGCAGTCTGGCACCCAATGCAGCTACACAGTAGAGAGGTGCCACATGCACCATTCTTTGGGCACCCAAAATTGCTCCTGTTTGGACTATTACAATGTGCTTTACATGGGGCTACCTTTGAAAAGTATCCAGAAACTTCAGCTGGTACAAAATGCTGCATTTTTTTATCAGATAAAGTTTCTGGATACTTTTCAAAGGTAGTCCCATGTAGATCACATTGCAATAGTCTAAACGGGGGGATGACCAAGTGACCGACTGGAGAACCTCCCTATCCAGGAAAGGGCGTCACTGGCTCAGAATATAAATTGAGCAAAGGTCCTGGCAACCAAGTTTTAAACAAATTTGTGTTTGGATGTACTGCTGCATCACAGTATATATCTTGATATCATACATCCACTGAGATTAACTTTTGAACCACTCTGCATAGCTGAATAGCTACAGAAGCATGTCTACCCTTCCATCTTCAAAAGCATAAATATGCACTATTAAAAAAGAGAGCGAGAACGAGAGAGCAAATGCAGCATTTATAACTAATGCAGATAGGGGCTCCCAATTTGAATAACTATATATTGTCTGTATACTGTATTTTTCGGAGTATAAGACACACTATTTCCTCCCTAAAAATGGGTGAAAATTTTGGTGTGTCTTATAGACTGAATATGGGCCCTTTTTTGAGCCCTGAACCCTCCGTGTGTCGCGTTTTCACCCTCCCCGGCCCCCAGAAGTAGTCTGCAGGCCAAAAATGGCCCTGTTTTTGGTGAATATGGGATGTGTGGAAGGTTTAGGAGGCCAAAAATGGGTCTGTTTTTGGCCTGCAAAGTGCTTCTGGGGACAGGGAGGGCGAAAATGGGACGCGCAAAGACCAAAAGCTATTTTTTTCTTGTTTTCTTCCTCTAAATCTAGGTGCGTCTTATAGTCCAGTGCATCTTATAGTCTGAAAAATACGGGTAGATCCACGTTTAGAAATGATAAACATTTCAGCACAGTGGGGGAGCCTGTAACATTTAGTTGGCTATCCTAATATGGGAGCCTTTTTATTCCTTTTATCTTCACTTCTCAATACAGTTTAACTAATTTTAATTTTGTACACTGCCTCAGGCTGTTTATAGCTTGAAAGCAATCTAAAATATTTAGATAAATAAAATCAAGACGTAGGCCAACAATGATTTGGCAAGCCAATGTGAACAAGCACGGCTGACATCAAAAGTCAAACCTTCAAAGTTGTGAAGTTCTCTGAATCAAACAGATGGGAAGAGTATAACTGACACTCCAGGAGGAAAGGCAAGATTTAAAAAAAATTAAAAAGAGGTACAGTATTTGTGTGATTATACTGTTGCTAAAGTTTTAATGTGGAGTTTACATCCACAAAATTTGGGCACAAGCAGGTTTTTTTAATCGCCTTTTTTAATTTTGAGAAATTATGTTTTCTTCATCTCTCACGTCAAACTTCTAAAATTGTTTTTCAGTTTTCAAATTAAGCAGAGAAATAAGGATTATTTAAAAGAACTAAATGAATATCAGATGAACTATCATCCCATTTTTAATGACAAGCTGTTTCATCATCCATATCAATGTGACCAATTCTCTGCTTTTATTTTTTTGTAAAAAAAAGACTGACCATCTGCCATCTTGTTTGCTTTTTAGGTCAGTGCAATTCATTCCGTTCCACAAGCCAAAATATTCAGAACTTATGGATGAAAGAAAGACCGCTTCCAGGTTCTCCTTCATCTTTCAGGCACAGCAGTGTTAATCTGGCAGGAATCCTGCTGCCCCCTTCCAAAGAGATGATAGCACAGAGACGGGACAAGCCACCCAAATTCAGCTCAGTGAATCTTGCGAGGAACCGGCTACGGGTCATCGGAAATGGCAAAATAGTAAGTGTTGCCTCATGAACAGGGGGAAAAAAAAGCATTGCTTCAAAGTTATATGCATGTTTTCATGACACTCTCACCTGACTTATTCAAAATGAGACTGCTGATGAGACTGAAAAAAGGCATTTGAGATATGATTTGTTATAGGTAGTTCTTGAGTTGCAGCTATAATGGACTCAACTGTCAGAACTTTGAATCTGGTTCATAAGTACTCTTTTTTGGATCAGTTATAATTTCAAATGGTTGCCAAGTGACCAGTGGTAAGTCAAGGATTATCTGTATTGTCACTAGTGTGCAGGGCCAGCTATAGACATTTTGATGCCCTAGGCAAGCCGTATTCTGGCACCTCCTATGGTTTAGCTCATTGCCTGATTTTGACCTCTTGTTTCTTTTTTTCTTTGAGTTATAAGTCTTACACTTAAGATTTTCCAGTCCCAATTTGTTTCTCAGATATTTTTACCCTATTTACATAGGATTCTCAATTACATCACCAGCTATTTTTGTTATATGGCAACAATTCTGCAAAATTATATTTAACCCTTGAGTGAACGCATTACCTTAACATTGTGTGCTGTTTCTGCATTTTGCTTTTTTTAATTGTGTTTTTCAGACCACAATTTTGGCACACCCTAAAGTTTTAGCATACTCTTAAATCACTGTCTACTTTACCTTAGCCTAAAGTCAGTTCTGCTATATGTACTTCCTTAAAATACTCTTATTAGTCAAACAGATGTCACTGTTTTCTGAAACATGACAAAAGCTGAAATAATTTAATCAGAAATGGTAATGCACATTTTAGAGAAGGATTTCCTGCCATGCCAGTTTAAATTCTCCATCTTCATTTTGTGGGGTTTTTTCTATAGAGTCAAGAGAGAAAAATTCTCCCTAGGGGTCAAAAATTCAGAGAATGATCATGCTCAGATAAACTAAAGAAATCTTTTTTAAAAATGTACCATTCTGTTGGGATTGTAAAATATTTTCCCTTTTATATATTGGTGTATTGTGACAAAAAAAACCCTATTCAGATATAGGTTATAAAGCTGATTTGTTTGCTTTTCTTTGCTTCCTTTGGAATCGGAAATTGCTCCAAGAATTGTAGAATAGAAAGCCAAAAGTACAAAAGTAATAAATTAAAATCAGGGAAAGAAAGTTAGGTAAAGTTGACTAATGTCAATTTGTTTATAATAAAAGGCTCTATTTTTCTGGGTGAATTTTGTATTTGTAATTCAAGAGATCTCTCCCTTTCCCCCAGTTATTCAAATGATATAGACTAAAGTTTTGTCTTATGTTCTAATGGCCAATATTACTAACTACCTTTGGAAAATATACAAATTATATTTTGCTTCTGTTATTCAGGTATACTTCTCCTTTTCCTTTCAGATTCATCCCTCTTTTATTATTCAAAATGGCACAGATGAGTTTTTCAAAGTAAGAGCATTATTGAGTAACAAGTTCCTTATTTGTAATATTTATTTATAGCTCGATTACATAAAATACTCGATGAATTCAGGATACATATCATTTTCTGTGATGTAAAAAGTATTTAGTGTAGATTTAATTCTGTGTATTTTCAGTTTAGTTGGTTTAGAAATGGTGATGGCAACTATTTAAACTGCCTTGGTCAATGTTAGGTGTGAAATAGGGTGAAGCTGAGCATGAAGGCTGAATCTTAAGAGCAAAAGCAAGGAGAATTAAGAAGAACGGTTTTAGTACAAAATATGTTTGTAAATGATGAGTTGAAGAATGGTTTCCATGCTCATTTTTCCATTTACCCTCATATTCCAAATAAGCTTCCCTATCCTGAATATAGTATTGGAAACAAATCATGTAAAAATAGAGAAAAAAAGGATAGGAGGAATCTTATCAATTTATTTTGCATATCTTGTTCTCAAAAATTACTGCCCACTTTATATATGACTGAAGCAGCTCTATTTTAAATATTATTCCCACAGATATTGGGTAACTTTTTGTCTTTGGTATTTGTATATTCAAACCATCTCTCTCTCTTTCTCTTTTTTTTTTTAGTTCTGTAAATTAAATGTCTTTGGAATTAACTGGTGTGAAATTCTCTTTTCTATCTTTTACAAAGTACCATGGGATGACAGGGCTAAAAGTAGATAAGGACAATTCTTTGCCTAGAAAAACCAAGATGGGACCCGTATCTTTAAGAAGCCAAAAAGAACCAAGAAAAAATGTAGCTTCCTCCAAGAAAATGGAAGTTCTTCAAGCAGACTCCAGCATTCTGGTATGTTCCTGTTGGGGAAGATGTCAACTTCCAGAATTAAAGTTCCCAGCAACTGTCCATTGGTAAGGGATAGTAATAGAGCCAGAGAAAGATAGGGTTCCATCTCTCTGGTGAATTTTGAAACATTTTTAAAGCCAGAAGTTTGGCCATTTCACATTTATTAGATGTTTATTATTATTATTATTAATTGTTGTCATTAATTTATGAAAGAAAGTGAAGACAGACCTTCCCTAATAGTTCACAGAGTATATGGCATATGCAGATAGTAGAGTACTCAATTTGTCTACAGATGTGAAAAGAATAAAGAACTTAGAGAACCTAAAGAATTCCTTCAAGCTAAAGAACTTAGCTTGGAGGAATCACCATTCTTGGTTTGGGGCCTGTATACTTAATTCTGAAAGAGGTTTTAAAACGATGGATTTATTCAATGATGTCACTGATTTAACATCTATCAACAAAAATACATAAACATAATCTTAAAAATAAACAATATAGAACGTTAATATTTCAAGTGTTCTGTTTCAGAACAACAGAACACTCATTTATAACTCTTGTTCACTTCATAAATGTCTTACTCGTTTTCAGGTTGACAGCCTTTCATTTCCAAATAGATGCACACCAAATTTGAAGGGTCTCTTGTATTTTGAAGAAAACATACAGAAGATGTTTCTGTGCAATGGTACTGCCTGGACATTATGGAACTACTCAGACAAGGTAGGGATCTATCTCTATCTCTCTATCTCTCTCCCCCCCCCTCTGTTATTTTTTCTTGTAAATTTACCAATAGCCAAAAAAAATGTTTTACAACTGATGAGGAATACAGATGAGGGCAGAAAGGAATCTGGTTACCCCTATGTCTGGAAAGAGAACACCTTGTACTCAAGGTGCTTAACTTTTGAGAAATATAAAGCCAAATGTTATTGTAACAGTTTGATCCAGGGGTGGGCTCTACTTACCTTTACTATCGGTTCATAGCGGGGCCGCGTGCTCTTCTGCGCATGCGCAGAAGCGTTTTGATAACGTCGGGGTTGGTGAGCAGAGCCTCCCACCAGTTTTACTATCGGTTCTATAGAACCGGTGTGAACCGGGGGCAACCCACCACTGGTTTGATTCCACATCCAACTTTGAAGGGAGAAAAATGTAAATGTACTCATTATCAGAGAATGCAGGTACTCCTCAATTTACAACGGTTCATTTTAGTGCCACTCAAAATTACGACAGCACTGAAAAAAGTGACATGACCGTTTTTCACCCTTATGGCCGTTGCAACATCCTCATGGTCATGTGACCAAATTCAGACACTTGGCAACTGGTTCATATTTATGACGGCTGCAGTGTCCTGGGGTAATATCATCCCCTTTTGCGACCTTCTGACAAGCAAAGTCAATGAAGAAGCCAGATTCATTTAACAATGGGGTTTTACTAACTTATCAACTGCAGTGATTCACTTAACAACTGTGGCAAGAAAGTTCGTAAAATGGGGCAAAACTCACTTAACCAATGTGTGCCACTTAACAACAGAAATTGTTGGGCTCAATTGTAGTCATAAGTCGAGGATTTTCTGTACTGCAATTTATGGAAACACAGGTTTGTGAATCGAAGCCCATTTATTGATACAACAAAAATTATAACTCTAGGAAGATATATGTCATGAGGGAACAGTTGTGGCATGCTATAAGGAAGACGGTGTAGCACGTAAGTTATTATCGTTAGATATATTGAATGTACATTATGAGAACAAGCAAAGGCAGAGATAGTTAGGTATCTTCAGTGACCTAGTTATGAGCATGTAGAAGGCATACTTTATAATAAAAAAATCCTTCCCCACATGATACAGGAAAGGACAGAATAATTAAGCTTTTGAGTGGTACTGTATTCAGGAATTCTTATTATTGCCAAGCAATAGGCAGTATTTGTGTTTCATTTATAGCCGGATGCCATCAGAAATGCAATAGTAGCCAAATTCATAGTTTAGAACAGAAATGACCCAATTAATCAACATTCTTATCTTTCCCAAGCCTAATTCTGAAAGGAGTCAATCCCTTCTTTCGAGGTGGACAATTTAGCAAGTCATTCTGAATTTTAAAAAATTGCTTTATTCCAGGATATTAAAATGAAAACTTGTCAGTCAGGATGGACCTATCATGATGGAAGATGCTATATCCGAATCACTGAGCCAAAAACCACATGGGCAATTGCTGCCCAAACTTGCAAGACACGGTAGGAACAGCCTTATTTGTTACCTAGCTTTATTTATTTATTTATCCCGACATTTATCCCGCCTTTATTATTTTATTAATAACTCAAGGCGGTGAACATAAATAATACTCCTTCCTTCTCCTGTTTTCCCCACAACAACAAACTGTGAGGTGGACTGGGCTGAGAGAATGACTGGCCCAAGGTGACTAAGCTGGTTATTCATGGCTAAGGCAGGACTAGAATTCACCATTGCCTGGCTTATAGATTTTTCATAATGCCCAAAAGCAATTGTCTGAGACAGCCAACTTTTTAAACTAATCATGGTTTGGCTCATCTCTATTAGAAGACAGGATGAGGTATTTGGCAGGAAGACATTTCAAAGTATGTCTGAATCATCCAGGTCAGGTTTGAACCGAAGAAGCTTCTTGGATGAGAAGCAAAATGTTTCCAAAGGAAAAACAAGAAAGATCAGTTGCCTTTTGAAAAAAAGATCTTTGGGATTTCAGAAGTATGTCACATCTAAATCTTCTAGCTATTGTACCGGTAGAAATGTTCTTGAGAGACTAGCTCAATAAACTCGGTTTTATTAATGTATTTGACAAATAAGAAGAATCATTCCAGTTCAAAGTAAATGGATTTATGATGAGATATTTTAAGGCAATAAAGTTTATCTGATCTATAAACTTTTCCTATAGAAGAGGAATTTGTATATATATTACACACACAGAGAGAGAGAGAGAGAGAGAGACACTTATACAGGCAAACAAAAATATTTTTTCTTTTTATGTAATTCCTTACTGCAGCATTGAAAAAACATAAGAAAAAAAAAGTATTTTAATCACCTGACAGTATTCAGCCAACTTGTGCTGAATTTATGAAAATTAAGTTTGAAACAGTTAAAACATCTTTGTACATGATTAAGACACCATACAAGTAATCATCACTTAACAACTGTTCAAAGTTACAATGGACTCCCTGGAAGGTACTTACGACCTGATTTTGAGGTTCCGATGGCCATACCCATCCCTCTCCCATAGACACATAATTGCATTTTGGGTCCTTGGCAACTGGCTCATCTGTACAGCTGTTTTCAGTGACCTATGAGCACATGATTGCGATTTTTTATTTTTTTGCTGATTTCTGACATTTACTTTTATCCATTGGATAAAACAAATTTACTTAATGACCTTATGATCTGCTTAACGACTGCCACAGAAAAGGTCATAAAATTGGGCACGGTACCAAGGTGGCCTACTGAACGAGTGCAATGACGTACGGCCATAATTCCAGGCTCAATTATGGCCATAAGTCGAAGACAATCTATAGATCATGTTAAAATTTCAGCATGCTTAGATGAAATAAGCTGTTTGCTGCTTATATATACCGTATTTTTCAGAGTATAAGACGCACCTTTTCCCCCCTAAAAGGGGGTGAAAATTTGGGTGTGTCTTATACACCAAATGTAGCCCCGCCCACCCACTGGCCCTCACCCTTTGGCCTCTGCCTCCCAGCAATTTACCTCTTTGCAGCAAGCAGCAAGAAGAAACAGCCCATTTCAGCTTCAGCACAGCCTAATTAGCAGACGTTAATTGTCCGTTGGATCGGCCTCCCGACTCTCAGATGTTTCAGGCTGCAGGGATTACCATTGCCTATTTCTGCGCAGGCCTCTGCTGCTTGCTGCAAGGAGGTAAATTGCTGGGAGCAGATTTTTTTTTTCTTGTGCTAATCAAGCTATGCTAAAAACAAAAATGAAAGTAAAGTTTACTGTTTGCTGCAAAGAGGCAAACTTGCTGGGAGGCAGAGGCAGATCTCTTTTTCTTGTTTTCCTCACCAAAAAAGGTAGGTGCGTCTTATAGTCCGGAGCATCTTATACTCTGAAAAATACGGTAAATTATTTGTAGATAAAAGGGCATGCAGAAAACCTTTTCAAAATGCCCTTTCAAAAAAAATTCCTAAAACTCTTACTAATGACTCCCAGTTTTGGTGTCTTATTGTTAAACTGCAAGTAATTAGTGCATTTATTATATCTTGATGAGTGAGTGGTGCGGTGGCCTAGTGGTGAAGATGCTCCCCTCCCACTTGGAAGGTGGAGAGTTCAATCCTAGGTAGCAACATATGTTTCTCTCTCATGGTGCAAAGAGAAAATATCTGCTGTGAACTCAACATAGGCATCAGGAAGGGCATCTGGTCAGTAAAAGCTCAGTTCCATTTGGTCACCCCAACTGTATCCTAAACTAAGGGATTATAGGATTGTTTAAAAAAATTTTTTGATGAGTAGCAAGTACTGTATCTCCTCTGATTTATTTCTAGGTACCATGGCCATTTAGTAAATGTGGCTTCCAAATCACACATGCACTGGCTCTGGAACTTTAGTGGAAAAAGACCTTTTTGGATAGGTAGGTATTCTTACAATTGTCTGAAATTTCCCTATAAAAGATGCAGAATTCTACAATACAAGGAACCCACCAGAGCTAGTCCTTTCCTTACAACCATTCATTTAGTGACCATTACAAAGTTACAAGTTCCAAAAAGGGACTTACAACTGGTCCTTGCACTTATGACCATTGCAGCATCCCCATGATCACGTGACCAACTATCTTGCTTAGCAACAGAAATTCTGGTGTCAATTGTGGTCATAAGTCGAGGAATACCTTTAAGCATCCCTGACAGAGGACCATCTCATGTCCAGCAAGCCACTGGATTTTTTTCCTGAAGTTCAAGGAAATCCCGCTTCCCAGTGATTTAAATCCTTTATTTCTCTGGATTAGCTTTTTAACAATTTTGCCTGTCTTCTGAATGAGGGCCCTTGAAAATGGCTCTCATCTCTCCCTGCAGCCTTCTTTTTTCCAAGCTAAATATACCCAATACGCTAACCATTCTTCCTTTCAGGACTCTTATCATCTTGGGTGTTTTGCTTTGAATGTACTCATTTCCCAATATCATTCCAAAAATGCATTGTGCAGAATTTGGCACGGCATTCTAGGTGTGGGCTGACAAGTGGACAATAACCGTGATGTTCCTTGATCGTGACTATAACTCTATTGATATAGCAACAAGGATTAAATATTATTCCATAATATTTTAGACTTCAATATTTATGTTGGTAATACTGTACATGCAAGTACACTTACGATAAAACTTTTTCATAAGCAAAACCTCTTAGCCCATCTATGTCTTTATAAGTGGTTGGGAAATACACATTTCTAGCTGCTCAGTTTTCTGGCTTACACTTCTGTCCTTGGGACACTTGGTAATTTGACCACTCTACCAACTACCTCCATTCTCCCACCAACACTGACAGGGCAAACTACTAGTATATAAAATGAGAATAAACTCCCACTTCCTTCTATCACTGATGATGTTACCTATCTTGGTAATGAAACATCTGCTAGAAAACAACCAAGGACTCCATACTTCCATTTTTCTGGAGTTTTTCCTTTGTGTCCTAAAAGCTAATGGAAGAATGGTTCTCAGTAACATGGTAGAAAGACATCACCCGGAAATCAATAGATATGATCAACTGCAGCAGTTCCGTGCTTACAACAATTAAATCTTCAGACATTTTTCTAGTCTAAATACCAGCAGAAACTATTTTCACAACAAAATGTAATATTCCTTGTCCATGGAAAAAATTCATTGTGGAAGAGAAAAAAAATTTGAAATTTATTAGAAAGCTATGACATGGAAGATCAGATAGAACCAATAAAACTTCATTAAAATGCTTGAATCAGTTGTTCTCAGACTGCCTTCTTAAACATGTAATGTTTTATAGGTTTGAATGATCAGCGAAACCCAGGTCAGCTGGAATGGAGCAACAGGGAACGTGTTGTTTTCACAAACTGGAGAAGAGGTCCACCTCGTCTTTCAAAGCAAAGCAGGAACTGCATTTTAGCACAACAGCAAGGAAAATGGCAAAGAAAAGACTGCAGGAAGGGCAAAGCCTACAGTTATATATGTTCCACAAAACTGTAAACAAAACTGATAGATACCTACTTGGCTTTCTATATGATAAAACAGTTTTATTTTCAGGCAGTTGGAAGTGTTGATGGAACTTATAAATGGACAGTTGCTTGGCCTATTTGCAAAAATTCCTACATGAGAAAAGGGTTCAAATGTGATGCAGGATTATATTTTCTGCTTGCCATCCTATCTTCTCTTGCTCTCCTGTGTTTGTGATACAATGGCTATGTGTCAAGAATCAAATGTGTTGGTTCCAGAGTTCATTTCTGTTTCTTTCAAGAGATCATATATATGAAGGTGCTAAAAGGCTAACTGGAAAGAGCTTTGAGTTGAGTATAGACATTATATCATATGCTACTCACCATCTTTCTTGGGTAGGATGTTTCATTCGCCACAATTGTTATTTAGAAATGTAGGCAATATCCGGCTCTTCACTTGGTCAAATGAGACTGGTTGCAAATACATTGGCGGGGTGAGGGGAGCGAAAGGAACATTATGCCACTCTATAATGCTCATGCCCATTTTATAATATACCTAGATCAGTGATGGGTTGCCCCCGGTTCGCACCGGTTCTATAGAACCGGTAGTAAAACTAGCGGGAGGTCCCGCCCACTAACCCCAACGTCACCAAAATGCTTCTGCGCATGTGCAGAAGTGCTGCGCATGCGCACGCGCCCCCATTGCGAACCGGTAGTAAAAGTAAGTAGAACCTACCCCTGATCTAGATGTAAACTTCCAACAAATGTCAAACATTCCTATAACAAAATTGCATCACATTATTCTGTGATAAATTTCTATTATGTCTATATTTGAGACAAATGTAGGAGCCATGATGGCATAGTGGTTAGAATGCAATTGTCAACCCTGTTGACACTATTTCAGACTAACTCTGCCTATAACCAGGAGTTCAACCTTGACCAGCCCAAGGTTGACTCAGCCTTCCATCCTTCCAAGGTCAGTAAAATGAGGAGCCAGATTGTTGAGAGCAATATGCTAACATTTGTAAACCACTCAGAGAGTGCTGTAAAGCACTGTGGAATATAAATCTAAGTGCTATTGCTAAATGTCAAGGGAGCTTTCCAATTCTCATGGTAACAAATTCAAATGTGTTCCCTTTAAAATAGATTATGAGTTATGAATATAATTTCTTAAGTATTATAGGATTTCCCTAGCCATCAATGTTAGTTGATTTCCCAACAGAAGCATACTAACTTTTGCTACCATCCCTGATCAGCTCTGAGCTTTGTTTGCATGTAAATTTCTCTGGCCTCTCTTTGATAGTTTTCTTTCCTTTCCTCCATTAACACTGAAGACATTCTGAATGTCCATTCAACTTTTTGCAACTTTGTGATGTGTCGAGACTACAACCAATCTAGACAGGAATACTGGATGATGCAGTCCAACACATTTGAAGGTGCTAGACTAGGCCAGACAAATCTGAGAAGTTATACACATTTCCCAATCCTCTTGGGTGGATACTTGCTGGGAAGAATTGTACTGCAAATGGGAGGTAGAATTTGAAAACAAAATCCAATTGCACATAAAAAATATATAGGAAGAATATATGTGAAGTTCATATAGACTGAAATGTATTGTAGAATGTGCAAAGTACACTTGGTAATCTACTTTAGTTATAAAAGCCTGGAATTGAATAAATATTCTGACAAATTCTGAAAGGAGAAAAAGAGATGTACTAACAAATCAATTTTTAAAAACTCACTGCAATTCACTTTGACATATCAATAATCTTCTAATACACCCTTGTATGTAAATCTGAGACTGCTCATTGGAAAAATAATGTGTGTAATTTTTGGAAGTCCAATTTTATCTTCCATTATTCCATATTGATAAGTCGATGAAAATATAAATATAACAATCCATTATGGGCACATAGTTTTTCCCCCTTTTTTAGTGGCACTAAAAATAGATTTTTTTTTCCTGCAATGTGTATTTCAAGGGATAGAATGAATCTAGATAAAATAATACCTTTACTGCTGTCGGTTTGGTTTTATTTGAATTTAAAGGGTGCCAATCTACTTTTGTACCTTAAATGGCATGTGTTGTGTGCCGTTTTCTACTGTAATATCTAAATTGAATGTATTAATAAAAATAGCATTGGAGATTGCTCAAACTTTATAATCAATTTTCCAGAAAAACTTGGTGCTGATTAAAGTATATCGCATCAACAGCTACACAGTTAAAACCTCAAGCTACCCATAGAAGGGGAGGGGGAGACAATTTGCAACACAGGCACTGTTTGTTCCTATCTATGCCTGGTCTCCTCCCCCACACAAACACACACCAAGTGGCTTTTTCGGCATGGATTGTCCAGGTGCACGATTGCCATATTCAGTGACCCAAACAATTGCATAGAGTTGTTCTGTTTGCTTTAAAAAAGAAAGAAAAGGAATGGGGAGGCACAGGTGGGGGGGAAATGAAGAGAAAGAAGGCTGAGGACACTTCAAGTCACCATCATTTTTTTCTCTCTGTAAATCAGTCCTAACATATTTACAATAGAGAACCAACAGAGTAGTTCTCTGCCTCAAGTTTACAACAATGCTTTTACTTCCAGAACCCCAAAAATGCCTCCTTTCTGGGGAAGTGAAACTCTCTTTTTGTTTTGCTGCTTGATTGTTTTGGGCTGCAAACTGACTTTCAGGAACTTATTTACGTCTTTAATTCTGAAGACAACAGTCTCTTCAGCCATTATACCACCTCCTTACAATGGGACAGAGGTTCTCCTGAGTGACAGAGCAGTAACCTTATGTACACCAGATGTTTAATTGCAGGGATGAGAATAGCAACATTTGTAAAACTCTTCTTCCTTTGTGTCCTGAGTCTCAATGCAGGTCTGTCTCCTTTCTCTCAGGATGGCTATTCAATGAAGAAAACAACAACTATGCAAATATGTTTTATGGTGGTATGTGTCTCCCAAAGATGTTTATTCGTTTCAGTCCACATCCAGCAGAGCCAATTGCAGCAACTTACAATATCCAAATTGAAATCTGTAACGAGGACCGAGACAGACTCTTAAACAATGCAACAGCTTTCTTTGAGCTCACTGCTTACCAAGATTGTTCTCTGTTTCCATCCCTGTATGTTTTATGTGTCCATGAGAATGGAGGCAATCTCTTCCAGCGTCCAGATGTTGAAAAATATATAATAAAATGAAGCTTTTAAAGTGACTTTTTTCCCCTAGCTTCTTAGACCCACATGGTATCTCAGATGGAAACTTATGTTCCCACTTTTAGAAAAAGCAGTTATGTTTTTTACTTGCTATTATAGAACATGATGCATTGTTCGTTTTTTTAAAAAAAGACTTAGGTTATAGTTCAAGCAATTAGAGGCCAATGCTGTTTTCAATGTTTTAAATTGAGAAGAGTTAGGAAATGATGAAAAATTATACCATAATGTGGAAAGACATAGGATCCAATCCCTTCTGGTGAGGCTATTGTAATTTCAGCTTGAACAGCAATAATGTACAGCCAAACAATCTTTGAAAGTTCATATATTAAGACACTATTAAGTCTATAAACATTCTGGATGCTATTGGTGCAGCATGAGTAAGATACTTATATCAGTGCTGTTTTTGCGTATAAACTGTAATATAAAATCAGCTTTCCCATTGTACCCATCCAGTTGTTAATTGTGGCTTTTAGAAAAATGGAATACGAATACTGACTTTTCATTTTACTGACCCTTTGTGACAAACCCCATTTCTACAGAAATAGATATAATAAATGTCTACAACTACTATGATACACATGGAGTACCACAGTAGTAGTACCAAGTAGTAGTAATACCAAGAGTAGACATGGACATTTTCCTTTTACACAGAGTGTAAGATGGTTGATTTAAACCAATGGACACATATTTTTTTTGGAGTCATCCATGATTTACAAACAGTTCATGTGCAAACAAGGTTGAGAATAATACCTACTTATCAGAAGGAGGACTATACTTAAAGTCTGCACTCTGGGGACCTTCATGCACTAATAGTTTCCCCTTGAGGTCTATAAACATTCTGGATGCTGTTGGTACAACATGAGAAAGATATTTTTATCAGTGCTGCTTTTCGTTTATAAACTGTAATGGAAATTTTAAAGGCACCCGCCATATAATTAACTATTGTAAGACTTAAAAATACCTACATAGCTTATAAAGAGCCTTGCAATAACTACAGAACATTTCCAAAATCCTAAGATTTTTAAAAATCTGAGTAGTGAGAAACTGGCTCATTATTTTATTTAGTATTTGCATTTTTCAAAAAATGCATCCTCCATTAGCCTTTACACTATATAATTTTCTTTTTTTTAATTTAATTGGATCCATTCAAAATGGCATATAACTTGACTAGATGTTTGTTATTTTCAAATGATAAACTTTCATCTTACTAAGAAATAAAATTAAACATAGTTTTCTCCATGTTGTTATATTGAATCCATACCGTCTTATGGTGGCTTGGGGCCAAAAGTATCAGGTAAGTTAATATGCATTAAGAACTTTCCCCAGTATCTAGACAACAGCTAAACTTTTAATCCAAATATTCAGAATGATTCCTACTAGAGAAAACAGATGTAACTAGAAATACAAACACAAAACACACACCCAGTAGGACAAACTAACTTTATCTTTGTTAGAGGCTGAGGTTAATGAATGTTAATGGGTATCGCTGATTAGCCTTCCCCTTAATCTTCCCCCTCCCATGCTCAACAGCTGGAAATGAGTACTTTAGGCTTCCTTTATAAATACAACAAACTTCCTACTGCCTTTTTTTCCCCTTAGCAGAAGAGAATTGAAGGAGAAAAACAACAGTCAAGAATAATGCTTTTACTATTGTTTCAGATACTGTTGATTTCATGGCTTGGAAAAGCAGAGCAAAGAGAAGAAATGCAGCAGAAAAATTCCATACGTGATATGCTCACCAAATATTTAGGGGAACTTGAAGGCATTGTGAGGAAACCTGAGAAGCCAGTGGTATCCTTGGCAGAAATGAAAACCAAAAAAGACTTGCCACGAGGACCTCGGTTCATGTTCCCAGATACAGTTAAGGAAGAAGTGGCTGATGATTTGGGAGATTGGGCTGCTGCAAACATAACCCCATCCTCTGTGTATCCAAAACATCCACCTTCTCGCCCACAGAACAAGAGAGACGCAGCGGCAGCCTTCAGAAAAGATGCCAAAAAATTCTGGGACCTTTTTAAACTGAAGACCAAGTCCAGATCTGAAGAGGTGATCCTTCCAATCAAGATAAGTGAGATTTACCAGGAGGTTTGCAACATGCTTCCTTTCTCTCAGGTAAAGTGACTGCCACAAATATAGTACTTTCCTACATTTTATTTTAATTAGAAATAGGCCCTGCTATACTAAATAGTTCAACCTTAGAATAGCTCTGGAAGATAAGCTATATCCCCCCATTTATAGAAGGAAAGCTAAAATAAAGGCTGTAAAAATGTACACAGCTCCTAAGGTGAAAACAAAATATGGATTTTTAATATATATATTTGTGGGTATCTGGTAGCAAGTGGATTTATTCAGCTCAAACCTTGTAGTTTAATTGCAAGGAAAGTGGTTTGCTGGTGTTCTTAAATTCATTCTGATATCTGAAATATTAAAAGCATAAAAAACCCAGAATATTGATAACTTTGGGCTGGAAATTTCTGTTACAGTAGACTTCAAGTTTGTTTTATTGAAATTGCAAAAAGCTGAAAACACAGGTGTTTGACTCGTATTCTGCTGGAGAATATTTTCAGGAAATTCTTAGCCAATAACTTTGAGAAATTTGTAGAAATGTCTGTATATTTCAAAGAGACAGCAAACAGTTTTCCCCTTTAAATCTTTCTGCATTTCTAATCATGGCTAAGACAGTAAAGTTATGATTTAGTATCTAAAACAATTCTCAGCTTTCTATTACTGGCTTTATCCCTAAAGGTTGCAGGAACACTTTAGTTTTTATATTACTGGCTATTTTTATTCTAACATAGTACTATGGCAAGTATTTTAACAATGTGTTTCCTTTCAGAGCATTACGCATGAAAATTGCGACAAAGTGGTGATACAAAACAACCTGTGCTTTGGGAAATGCAGTTCTTTCCACGTTCCTGGCCCTGATGATCGCATTTATAGCTTCTGTTCCCTCTGCTTGCCCACCAAATTCTCCATGAAGCATCTGAAGATGAACTGCACCACAGTTAATCCAGTAAACAAGATGGTTATGATCATTGAAGAATGCAAGTGTGAAGTTCAGAATATGGAAGAAATGGAACCAGGGTTTCTACGCCCAGCTCTGTATTCGAATGAGCCTTAGCACAAATGAACCTTCTGAAATGACTTGATTTTTCAACTGAATCTGTAGTTGCTAAGGGCCAAGAATACTTGATAAATCCTTTTATCATAGTTTGCATCTGCCTTGGTAAAGACTGTTGTTAGCTTACATGAAACAACACACTCCAAACATAATTGCAGCTTGATATGTTCATTAGCAACAATAATTTTAATAGTCTTCATACATCTTTTTAGGGGTATATTTGGGTATGTTTTATGTACATTTTAGAATAAAAGTATGATTCTGATAAATGTGGAACACAGATTAGGACAGTAATAGTAAACCTATTGGAGTGAACATTTAGTAGCAAAGCAAAGCTTTCTCTGCCGCCTTTAATAGCGGTAGTATTAAATGCATAATGTGAGTATTGTTTATCCACAATAAAATTATTGAATACTGTCTTTATACTTTGAATAAAAATGTTTTTTTTTTAAATTTATGGACTGAAATTAATGATCCCTTACAAAGTTTGTAAAACAACTTTAGGTTCAAGGCTTTTTAATGCTTATTTTTCAAAGTCATGTTTTTACTAAATCATGTGCGTTTTTCAATTTTGAAGCTTTTTGGAGATATTGTGGCCTGCATTTGGCTACAATAGGGATCCCACCAGCAATACAGAATGTCCTATAAAACTTAAATTGCCTTTACCTTTCCCTCTTCGTGTATGTGCCTCATACTTGAATTTCAAAGGGGCAAAAAAATAATAATAAAAATAATAATCCCTGAATTGGAGTTGAAGGAAAATCAGGCTACCAATTCTGGGCTGCAGACCTCCATATTTTGTAGCCCAGCATTGATGGCTCCAAATATGACATCAAGTTGATTAGAGATCTGAACAGCTCACTTTTTTTAAAAAAATGCAATGACAATATTCTAATATGTATTATAACCAAAAGAAAGTGATAAATTATTACATTTATATGCTGCCCAACTCTCAATAGTAAATATACTGGAACTTAAGACCTATTAAATAACTTTAACTTCCATCAATTCCTTTCTAATGTGTACAATTATACTTTACATTTTCCCCATATATTCACAGGTAGGTATATCTATACCACTTTAGTTCAGTAGAACTTTAGGCACAAAACTATACAGTATTGTGTACTTGTGTCCATCAATCCCAGTTCTAAGAAGTGTTAAGTTTAAGGTTGCTGCTGATACTTCCTAATGAGTACTGTAAAATTGCTAGAATATTCAACCTTCAACAGTTAAAGGGGTATATCAAATAAAATGTAAACCTATTTTAATCTGGTCTTTAGCAAACACCATTACATGCTCAAGAATATCAAATTATTTCTCAAGTATTCCCTTCTCGGAGTGCTGACCACAATTTCTAACCTCTTTCTGCCATCCACCTCAAAGGGAATTCTTTTAGAGGAAGAATTTGCTGGATTAGGACTGAAGTGTGAATATGCACCATTTAGAAAGCAAGCGTAAAGAGAAAACAGCAGCTGTAGTAATTGTTAATTAGATTAATGCCTTAGCTGGGGGGGGGTGAGTGTTTAATTAACCCAGCAATGATCAGCTGCATGTAATTAACACTATTCTGTTATATCAAGGATGTGTTAATTGGATCTGATTTTAAGAGTCAACTCCCATATTCAGAGCAAGTTGAGCCCAGGTGCTAACAGAATATTGCTTCAAAAAAAAAAAAAAAAGTGGGGGAGGGAAGGGAAAAAATTGCCGCCCAGAGAGAGTGGTCAAGGCTTCAGTACAATCACATTTGACTGTACATAGAACATGGGATGTTCTGAAGAGTAGCTGGTGTAGTTTGAGTTTTAAAATTCAATTTAAATATTCTGGGTTTTCAAAGATATTTCCAGTGGGAGGAGAAGTAATTAACAGTTCCCAGTTATTGCTATACTTATCTTACCTAAATATAAGTAATTGTCAGTCTCCAGAGTACATTCCCTCCCCCTTTTAAAAATCAAGGTTAATTAACATAAATAGCTGTTCTGGATCACAAATGTCCCAGTAATGCCTCTAACAATTAATAAAGTATTGCATATTTATTGTTAGCAGATTTTAGGGAGGTAGGGGATGCAAAAATTTTTGAAAAAACTTGTGAGTAATATTTAAACCAGTATCTGAAATGTTAATAAATGCCAAAACACATTCTTATAAGAAAATAGGAATGGGCTACCAATGGTTACAAAATACTCATTAATATGACAGTAGGAAGATCAGTTTCTAGCACCCAGGACAAATATGTAGGCTGTTTGTGTAAGGCCAAAAGTTAAAATATTTTCTTAATATTTAAAGTCCACATTGAATTGGATTAATTGGTGAGGGTTTCATGTGTCAACATGCTTTTTTTTTGGTCAAACTATTTGTTTTATGTTTTAGTCCCTTTGATTAGTTGTAAGTTATTCATATATATGTGTACTCAGGAGTAACCCTTACTAGCTCAACAGTGTTTCCTCAGAATTGGGAATTGGATTACAGTTTGACCACAGTCCTATGGACAACTTCTTAAAAGTACTTCATCTTTTAAGTATTTCTCATTTCTCATTTTTGAATAGACATGTACTGTTATACAACTTCAATATAACACCCAGTTTAGTGTAGGAGTTAAGATGCTGGACAAGAAACCAGGAAATCATGAGTTGTAATCCTCATTTAGGTGTGAAAACCAGCTGGCTGACTTTGGCTTGGTTATTTTCTCACAACTCAGCCTCACAGAGTTGTCATGGGGAAAATAGAAGAGGTGAGTATTATATTCACTTTCTGTTGCACAAATCACAGGCAGGATAGAAGTAAAATGAGGATGCTAAAATACTTGCTGTCAAACTTCCTGTATAAGAAGCTAGCCAAATCAGAGCTAGTAGTTTTCATTGAATGAATGAGTGAATGAATGAATGCATAGATACATTATCCTTTGTGAAGATTTGAATTTTTCATATATCTTATTACCTAATAACCCAGTCTCACGTTCTCTCTAAACTGGTAAGCCTGTATCAAGCTTGTATTGCTAGAGATTGTACCATGTAGCCAGGGATGGGTTCTACTTACCTTTACTACCGGTTCGCATTGTGTCTCTGTGTGCGCACTTGCTTCACTCGCTCGTGCGCTCTTCTGCACATGTGCAGAAGCTTCTGCACATGCACAGATCTACTTTGATGATGTCCGGGTCAATGGGCAGGGCCTCCCACCAGTTTAACTACCGGTTCTTTCAAACCGGGGTCAACCTACCACTGCATGTAGCATAAGGGTGTTAAACTGGCAGCCTGCGGGCCGGATGCATGCACAGGCCACGCCCACCCCAGCTCCGCGAAGGGAAAAAGCGTCATGAAATGTTATGTGACAGCAACATGATGCCACGAGTTTGACACCTGTGATGTAGCACAATGCTTTTTTTTTTTCATTAAAAAGGTCCTGAAAGCAATGAAAAGCTGCAGGAAGAAATTTAAGATGCAACTGTTTTCCCTTTTGTGTGTGCTTGTTTTAGCTAAAGTACGTGGAATAATCCATTTGTATCAATGAACCCTCCCTCCCTACAAATTGCAATGGTATAATTAAGTCACCATGTTACTATTCTGAGTACAAAACGAGGTCTTTCAAGCAGACATAGTTAAACACTACTGTTGTGGTGCTATTCAAAGGCAGTTCATTCTAAATTCAGAGGAACAACATGCAAGGTGAAGCAAGATCAGTGTGTGTGTTTTAAAGGATGAGGGTGTAGATCTGTGCCTTTTTCTATTCATTTAACATTAAAAATGAGGTCCAGTTCTCATCTTTGGAGTAGGAGGCTCATATATGTAGCCAAGATGATCCACTGGTGTTCATCTTAAACCGTTTGTGATGGATGTGAAGGAAAGATGCAACTTCTGGTTCAAGATGATGCTTATAGGATGACCCTGCCAAAATTTCTCATGAAGAAGCAGGCTTGTAGACAACACCGTGTATCCCCTTCTCTGGTTGGCTGCCTCCACAAGAGAGCATCAGCTGCTCAGGCACATGGCATGATTTCAGCCTGCTGATTTAATATTTACAGAGTGCCAATAAATTTTTTATGATGACAGCTGGTGATTCCTGTGGTAATTTATAAACAACAACATAACACAGACATCAGGGAGCCCCAAGAAAGATTCTGCATGGCTGTGCAATATTTAGGAACCTCAGATACAAGGAATTATTTTTCCGCCAACAAATAGGAGAAGTGTATGTATTTGTTCGTTGGTAAGATTTTTGAGGAAACAGTACAGAACCATTGCTGAAAGACAGCCCTTAGGTACAATTCAAATTAAGGTTATAGAAATCCATTCCAGTTATTCATATTCTCACATTTTCAGGACGATGTTCCAGATGGCTTGCAAATTGTATAAACAGCTATAAATAAAATAGCCAAAATATTGAAAATAAAGACTTTTCTAGGATTCATTCCAAAACAGCAGGCAGACGATGAACATGGCAACTTTGGTTGAGTAAGCTTTGAGGATAGTCTGCAAGCACTTGGTAGAATTTGGATAGCTGATATATCTTGAAAAACCAGCTTTCTCAGCATTACCACTAGAAAGTCAATCAAATTGTCCAGCAAACATTACTGTCGCCAGTCTTTTCTAATACATTTCAAGCCATTTTATGATGCACTTTTTTCTTATTTTTAATTTAGCCCTCTGGGGAAGTTCTTTTTTATAAAGGCATATGTCTCTTTAATTACAAGTAGTCCTCAATTTACAACCATAATGGACCCTGCCATTACGGCTGTAAACCATGACAATCATGAAGCAAGCCATCACCTAACTGCACTCAATTTTACAACACTTTTTGCTGCACAAACATGGCAGTCATTAAACCAGGGATGTCAAACTCAATTTCATTGCAGGCCTCATCAAGGTTGTGTTTGACCTCGGGGGGGGGGGGAGCAGGGGTGGCATGGCCAGGATGGCATGGCCAATTCAACATCACTCATATTGGGGGCGCCTGTGGTGGCCTAAGCAGTCTGCCAGCAAAAACGGGCTCCCAAGCTCTGTTTTCGCCTGTGATGGCCTCCTGCAACCCTCTGCCAGCAAAAACGGAGCTCAGCAGGACCACCCGCAGCCCTCAGAAGCTCTGTTTTCACTGGCAGAGGCACCGCAGGCCTGTCCTTCGCTGTTTCCAGGGTGGCCCCGCGGGCCAGATCTAAGCTACCACGGGCCGGATCCGGCCCCCGGGCCTTGAATTTAATACCCCTGCATTAAACAATGTAGGCTGGTGACCCCCAGGGGGAGAGCCTTCTCTGTGGGGGCACCTACCCTCTGGAATCAGTTGCCCCCAGAGATAAGGAGAATCCAAGACCTCAGTGCCTTCCGCCGTGCCCTTAAAACCCACTTTTTCCAGCAAGCCAGGCTGGCTTAAGAAGAAATTTTTAAAAGTTTTAAATTGGTTTGTGATTTTTAATTTTGGGGCCAAATTTATATATATTTTAATGTTTTTTAATATTTGTATTTTATGTTCTTAATTCTGGCTGTACACCGCCCTGAGTCCTCAGGGAGAAGGGCGGTATATAAATTGGAAAAAAACAAAACAAAAACAAACAAACAAACAAAAAAAACAAATGTCACAAGCATTAAGCAAACTCACTGTTTTTTATGGTTTTTTCTACTGTAAACTAGAAATGCAGGTTTCTAGCAAAACTGTTGTAAATTGTGGTCCTGTGACCACATGGAGCTGCAAATGTCTGTAAATGCATAATTGCGAAGTGCTCAAAATATGGTCACATGACTGCAGGGGGGGGGTTCAGATATAACTTAGAAACCAGATTGTAACTTCCTTTGGGGGGGGGTTTGCATCATAATTTCAAACATCCACTAAGTGACCAGTCATTGGTTGACAACCTGCATAGGAGAAAGAAGCTAGGAATAGAACAACTGATTAGTTGGAAAGGACAGGTCAACACTAATAATCCTTGACATCTTGGAGGCTATTTAATTTGAATTAAAAATAACCCCCAACCTATAACAATTTTATTACAGATAATCCTCGACGTATAACCATTTACTTAGTGACCAAAGTTAGTCAAAAGTTAAAACAGCACTGAAAAGTGATTTATGCCTGCTTTTCATACTTTACAACCATTGTAGCATCTCCATGGTCACATGGTCAAAATCTGGACACTTGGCAACTGGCATGTATTTATGACGGTTGCAGTATCCTGCTGTCATGTGATCCCCGTTTGCGACCTTCTAACAAGCAAAGTCAATGGGGAAGCCAGATTTACTTAACAACCGTGTTGCTAACTTAACAACTGCGGTGATTCACTTGACAAGAAAGGACATAAAATGGGGTGAAACTCACTTAATAACTGTCTTGCTTAGCATCAGAATTGCTAAGCAAACTGGATATACCTATTAACCGTTTAGTCTTTATCTCTTTTAAAAATATTTCATAGTTGTATCATTATTTTTCCATATATGATGCAAGATGATAGTCTTTAAGCTGCCTATTCACCTATAACTTTTAGAATGTTAATGCAGACCTGAAAAATCGGACTGGCTCAGAATGGGCAGCCTGCCACTCTGACAGATGGGAGGTGTCTTCACAGCCAAGAGACTGAGTATGTGCATCAGTTGTGGGTGCTCAAGGCAGAATTCCCAGCTGGTAGCGATGAAGCTACCATCCATCCTGATCTGCCTATGGCAATTAGCCATAATTGATTTTGCTCTGGGCAGAATTTGTTTAAAATATTTCTTTTTCTAGAAGGCATAAAACATAATTTTTATAGAAGCCATACAAGGTAATTCATTGGACTTGGATAATGTGCTAGAAATTATGCTTGATGTAATTTTGACTTAATGAAATTCAAAATTAAGTCAAAAGTAATGAAGCATCTGCAAGAAAACAAGCAAGCTCAGAGAGCACCAAGGACCCTCCAATTTTGACTTTTGCTGTTTTTTGATATAAACTGCTCAAAAAAATAAAGGGAACACAAGCAGAAGACATCCGAGATCTGAATGAACGAAATAGCCTTATTAAATACTTTGTTCGTTACATACAGTTGTTTTGTGTTCCCTTTAGTTGTTTGAGCAGTGTATAAACTCCTGTATGTAAAGAACAAAGTATTTAATAAGGCTATTTCATTCATTCAGATCTCGGATGTCTTCTGCTTGTGTTCCCTTTATTTTTTTGAGCAGTATATTTTGACTTTGGTGTGTACATTTGTGTGTGTGTGTATATATTCCATCGATCATCCATCCATCCATCCATCCATGTATACTCTCTCTCTCCCTCCATTGTTCTATCATGTATGTGTATGTATGTGTGTGTGTGTGTATATATATATATATGTGTGTGTGTGTGTGTGTGTATGTTTCCATAGATTTTCACGGGTAACAACACAGGTTACAACAACACAAAACAACACACGGGTAACAACACAGCCAACCAACCGCTTACAATAACAAAGCCAGCAGGCCACACCTCTCCACCAGTATTTATAGAGAGACGGCATCTCCGATCACGCTTTGCTCGCACTAGCACGAAGCCGAAGACACCAGCCTGAAGATGACGAGTGGGACCTCGCTCAACTGTTAAAGATACTGAGCTTGTGACAGCCCAGTTCAAAACCCGACCGCGGCTTGACAGAGTGAGGTCGCATTACTTGCTTCTGGTTCAAAAGCATGCAAATTTGAGTAGATTAATTAGGAACCAATTCGGTGGGAAGGTAACAGCGTTCCATGTATAGTCATGGTGGCTACATGACTACAGAAATGTCTTCAGACAATGATGGCTCCCTCAACTAAGAAATGGATTTTAGCACCATCCCCTAGAGTTGAACACGACTGGACAGGGGAATATATATCCAAGAATTTTATGAAGGTAGCCAAGGATTACAAGTTTGCTTACTTTGAGTTTCTAATATTTTCTTCCTTTCTTTCAATATCTCTGTGCGTATGTGAATTGAGAAGAGTTGTAGTATTCATTGTGACTGTTCCCAAAAGCATCTGTAGTAACAGCAAAATGACCACATATGCAGTGTCACCACAATGACACGCAATGCCTCAATTACATACTTGCATTCCAACGCCTGATGTATGCACACAAACTGCAGTATTGTGTAATGTTGTCACACATTACCATAATTTCACCCCACCCACCATTTTTCACATTTGCCCATGACTTTCCAGGTAAACTCTGTAGAGTTAAGTTTGATTCCTGTGGACTTCAAGGAAAAATCTATGTAGTTTTCTTGGCAACAATATGGCTTGCCATTGCCTATGCTCTGGGATTATCTGTTAGGTAGAAGATCTGACTCAACCCTGCTTGGCTTTTTGTAATTCAGGTAAGATCATAGCTAAGTGCTATGAGTTATTTAGAATAAATAATGACCTACATACCATGCCTTTATTTCTGACATCCTGTTGCACCCATAATCAAAGTTATCGGTTTCTTCATTATTCAAATGGATTCTTAATTGGTGACTCAACCTTAAGTATGTTTACTGAGAAATAAGTCTTACTCACTTCAGAAAGGTACATTACCTGGTAATTTTGTTTGTGATTGAAGCAAGGATTTCATCTAGTGGTCATCTGGATTTTTTTCAAGACCAAATATGGTAATTCTAATGAAGTTGATTTCTAGGTCACAATAGCATACTTGTCTAAAATTATGAAATAAATCTTATGTAAATTTCATGTAATCCTGTAGCTAAAATTCGACATAAAAGTACCAATGCTTCTGCAGGATTTTTTCCTGGGTTTGCAACTTAAGAAATGATTCTTCCTATACAGTCTACTGACACCTTTATATCATTTAACAGAGTAATGTGTGGCCCCAAACATTCTGTATGCTTGTATGCGCATCATCTTACTAAAACAGATAATAAGGAACCCTTTACCCCAAAGTTAATTTTGATACTAGTTTATGACTTGAGAGAACTCAGAGTAAAGGTACAGCATGGAAGTATGTTCAACTTTTCATATTGAGAATTTTACCGTTCCATATGGTGCTACCCTTGAAGGTCATTCAGAAGGATCAATTGGTCCAGAATGCAGTGGCATGGGTAGAGATGGGCATGCTTTAGCATGCTTATGTTGACAACTCTGCTTTGTGAGTTGCATTGTCTGCCACTTTGGTTTCTGGATGCAATTCAAGATACTGTTGTTTGTTTGTTAATTTATTTGTATCACGCCTTTATTATTTTTATAAATAACTCAAGGTATTGAATGTACTTAATACTCTTCCTTGTCCTATTTTCCCCACAACAACTTGAAGAGATGACTTGGGCTGAAAGAGAGTGACTGGCCCAAAATCACCCAGTTGGCTTTTATGGATAAGGGGATTTGAACTCAGGGTCTCTAAGTTTCTAGCCTGGTGCCTTAACCACTAGACCAGAGATCCCTAACCTTTCTGGGTTGGCAGCCTTGAGCAGGGGAGGGGGAAATGTTTTTGTGGGAGGGGCAGGCACGTGTGTGTGTGCGGACCTGAGCTACCACGATGTTTGCGGTGACGATTGTGCAAATGGGGCCGAGCGCCAATGACAAGGCTTGTGTGAGTGGAGCCGCAATCTCCTGCAATGCTTACAATGACATTAATGTGAGTGGAGCTGGGCGTGTGCATACCTGCTGGCTACTTGTGCGTACCTGCTGGCTACTTGTGCTCCGGTGTCGATTAGGCCACAGCCCAGTATTGGGCTGTGGCCCACAAGTTGGGGATCCCTGCACTAGATCAAACTGGCTGTCACCTATAAAGCTCTACAGAACATGGGATCAGGCTATTTTTATAGATTGTGTGGTACACGTAGTCCTCAATTTACAACAGTTCAAAATTACAACGGCACTGAAAAAAGTGACTTGTGTTTTTCACACTTATGGAACATTGCAGCATCCCCTTGGTCACATGATCAAAATTCAGATGCTTGGCAACTGGCATGCATTTATGATAATTGGAGTGTCCCGGGATCATATGATCCCCTTTTGCGACCGTCTGACAAGCAAAGTCAACGAAGAAGCCAGATTCACTTAACAACCAAGTTACTATCTTAACAACCGCATCAATTCACTTAACAAAAACTGGCCAGAAAGGTCGTAAAACGGGGCAAAACTCCCTTAACAAATGTCTCACTTAAGAACAGAAATTTTGGGCTCCGTCGCGGTCGTAAGTCGAGGACCACCTGCAGAGAGTGGCTTTGGCTCTACTATCAAAGCTCGCACGCTTTTCAAACGAAGCGGCGCTTCCTCCTCCTTCAGGCCGGGAGGGCGCAAAGTTTTCCACCCATTTCGCTCTCGCTTGGGCGGAAGTCAAGCGAAAGCAACAGGAAGCCGCCGGCTGTTTATATACATATATACAGCAGAGAAAAGCGAGCCGGGTAGGAAGCGCAGAGGAGGGCTTCCCCCACCCCCCGCCCAGGCTCCTGGCGCTAGGGCGCGCGAGCTGTTGGCCCGGGCCTCTTGGTGCGCGTGCGCAGGACGCTTAGCGGAAGCCGGCGGCGCGGCGCTGAATATCGCGCACGGGGTCCGCGGGGGCCTCCCGTCGGTGAGTAAACGACGCGAGAGTGACGCCAAGCGCCGGGAGGCAGCCCTGTCGCTCGGACGGGGCTGGTGGGCAGCGGAGGGGGAGGGGGGAGGAGGAGGGGGAGGGGGAATGGCTGGTGGCGGTATGGAAAAAGAAGGAGCCGAATGAGCCAAAATCCTTGCCTGCCTGTCTTGCCTATGCCTCCTTGGTCCATTTCTCCTCCGCCTTTGTGGCAGGGCTGCTCCGCGCCTACCTTCCCTTTATCCCTTGAGCAAACCTTGAGCAAACCTTGGGGTCGGAGCGTGCTTCAGTGGCCTGGCTTGCCTGCCCAGGCTTCCTGCTTAGAAATGAACAAGCGAGGGGGTGGGTGGGGGCGGGACATTCAAGAGGATCGACCAGTGCTTCATTTTGGAAGAATGTGTCTTCGCAAAATATGAATGTGTATGTGTATGGATGTGCTGTAGTAATTTCCCTGGGACTCGTTAAAACGCCCCTGTCCAGAATCGCAGGGGTATGACAACAAGCCTTGGTAGCTCTTGGAGATCTTGTCCAACGCCATAGCTGCTTTTAATAAAAGAGTCCACATCCCCATCCCATACATTGCCATGCTCCCTTCCTCTCCTGGATCCAAGGAAGCAATCAATCTGTTGGTTTGATAGTGGAGAATACCTAGCTCAGATGTAGGATGAGGGTGGAGGTTTGTTGTCGGACCCACAAGCTTGGAAAATGAGGCGCCACTCTCAAATCAATGTCCTAAATTTTGCAGACCGCCCCCTCCCCCAAAGGACCCAGAATGGGTGGATCGGTGTTGCTGTCAATGCACCTTAAATGCATAAATTCCTAAGGCAGTGGTTCTCAACCTTCCTAATGCTGCAACCCTTTAATACAGTTCCTCCTGTTGTGGTGACCCCCAACCATAAAATTATTCCTAAAACCATTGAAAATATGTGTTTTCCGATGGTCTTGGGCGACCCCTGTGAAAGGGTCATTCGACCCGCAAAGGGGTCCCAACCCACAGGTTGAGAACCTCTGTCCTAAGGGCTATAAATGGGTTGTTTGACTTGACTGGAATTCCAATGGTGAACATCATTCCCCACATGAAAAAGCCTCTGCAGAATTGGCATAAACAATCTTCTGCTGATTCCATTCATTTAATTTTGTTTTGCCCGTAGACTGATTAAAGTTTTGTTTCTTGAAATGATGGGACAACCTGTTCAACCTGTCAACCACTTAAGAAGAAGCAAAAAGAGTGTCTTGAGTTGGTGATTGATAAAGAATTTGCCTGAGAAAGCCATAAACTACCCAAGAACATTATGTGAGGAACCATGATTCCTCCCAGCAGTGGCTTACTAGGAAAGAAATTCCCTGCCAGGCAGGGTATGGATGTACAATGGACAAATCCTTTCAGCTTTACTTCCAGTTATATATCTAAAGCCAGTATCAGCCCTTTAAGGTAGCCCAGTTTAGGAAACAGATTCCACAAGGACTACTGAACCTTACTTTATTGTTGCAGAATATAATACAATTTTGACAGCCTGATGAAAGTTCTCTCTCCATGCTCTCATACTAAAGTAACTCAAAGCAAGAGACAATCTTGAGGGTTTTTTTCTCACTCCTTCCAGAGGGCTAAACTGGTGTTTGCATAACTGCTGTTGAACTTCTTCTTCAAGGGCAACTCCATGTTCCTCTTCACCAATGGCTATTCAGTTCAAGAGCTTTGCAATTTAGGTCAACTGGTGGATCTATGACATGATTTTAAAAAGTGACTATGAAAGTCAGGATCTGGTCTCCTTCTCAGCCCAAAGAGGATCAAGAGGGCAAGAGAATAGGTCAGGAGCTCGATGAAAAGGGGTGTTCTAACAGGAAACTGGCAGGATCAGTTGGAGCCACAAATTTGCCTATACATCATTTCAAATCTCCTCCTCCATGTATATCAACATAACCAGCATTGCTGACATACCATATCTGGAGGGAAGAGAGAAAACACAGCTTCCAGAGCAGAACACCTAAAGCTGTCTTCAGGCTGCCTCGCTTGTGAGTGGAGAAAAAGCCAATGGCCTGTAGATTTCTAGTTTGGAAAGATTTAGTGAATCCTCTTCATATGGGAGCGTATTAAGCTAAAATTAATAACCCATTTTGTCATGCCATCTTTAACTTATTCTTCTGTATCAGATCTATAAAAAGTTTATTATTTGTACATAATTCAATGCCAATTTCTGTTTAGTTTTTCAATTCCAAGTATCTTTTTATCCATATCAAACCTTTCTTTTAACTGAGTATATGAAAACCATTGAAAACAACATCTGTCTTCAGTCAGTTGTTGTCTTTATTTAAAATTATCCCTCCTGTATTAATATATCATAGGTGTGTTTTTTTCTATCTGCTGTTTCAGAGCTTGACATTTCTAATAGAACCTTTGTATCAAAGAGTTGTTCTGCAAAGTCTAATTACATAAATTCTCAGATATTGATTAGAATTATAGATCAGGTAATTCCAGCCCAGTTTTTTCTATAGCTTCCAAGAGCCAAGGATGATAGTGGCTGATATGGTAATTAGATATATTAATCTTCCCATGCTTACTCTTCTAGGTCTTTAGTGATCTTTTTATAGCAGAAAACTTGCTCCATTCTTAACTATTGCCTCTCTAATAGCAAAGTGAAACTTTTGATAATTAAGTAGAAAAATGCTGTATGACCACTAGCTAAGGCTTAGTGAAGTAATCTTTCTTCTCTTGTATGTTTTCAGAATATGACTTGTTTTCATGCAAATTCTGATTTCTTTGCTGAACTTTTATTGGGAAAGAAAAACTTGCCTTACCTTTTTTGAGTTGGAACATTTCCCATAGAGTGTTCTGTACCTATATGTGGAAATCAGAGCTTCACTTAACACATTTTTGTAACTATGCATATTTTGCTGGAGCAAATTCTGTAAAAAACGATACTCTGCAGGAGTTGAGAATAAGTATTTTGTGCTACAGTTAATGCTTACAATTTAACTGTAAGTTTCTGAGCTTCTAAGACTCTCAGGCAAGAAGTGAAAAGCAAAAGGGGAAGTAGAGGGAAAAAATAACTGATGTTCAATTTAAGTTTGCATATAATTTCAATTTTTAATAGAATATTGAGCAAATTGTCAACAAGCAGTGAATCCTGTGACATGCAGAGTATCACTGTGAAAATACTTTCAATTCAAATAAATTACAAACATTCCTACATTATTTTGTTCTGATTATCTTGACAAATTATGTGAAAATCAAGATAGTTACTTTCCTACAGAATGTGGTTATGTTAGCTAAATTCTCTGCACTTCATTTCTATATTACCCAGAATTCCCAGCCAGCAGGATTAATACTTCTCCGATTGAGAGTTATGGGAGAAATCAGTTCAGCACATCCAGAACTCTACAGTAGTTTTGTGTTAGAATGTTTGGAATTGCAGCTGCACAGTAATTGTAATCTATTTTCTGTAGTTATCGATGAAAAATGGAAGAGTTCAGAGGAGTAAAAACAATATTTTGAAGGACTCTACCTCAAGGTTTTGGATGCTTTTTAGTAGTTATTCAGCATCTACATCAAACCATTGAGTAAAATTGTCAAAGGTTAATTATGACTATTTTTCTTTCAAAATTGTTTCTCTTTTCCATGTCACTTAGATGAGGATGCAGAAGGGCTGAATCAGTACCTGGAACCAGTGATGGGTTGGATGAGAGCCAGGAGATTAAAGTTTAATTTCAACACATTGAAGATTCTGTAGGTATGTGGCTTCTCTATTCAGAGAACGGGTTGTAACTTTTTTTTCAAATCTGTCATAACTTGAAACAGTTGTTAAGCAACCACTTGTAAGTGGAGGACTATCTATAATTACAGACTGAGGCCACATTGTAATTCTTATTCTTTATTTAAATGATTTTCAAATCTCCACCTCTAGTTAACCCTCTCTGGCTTTATGCGTCTTTGATTTTTCTTTCTATATTTAGAGGACTCTATACAATCTTTCAACTCAGATTTGCTTCCACATAAATGAAAACAATACACCGGTAGTTATATAAAATAATTAAAAAAACAGCATATAGCAGTTGGGAAAACTGATGTCTTGTTCCCAGAAAGACAACAGGGTAGAGATGCAGGCAAGCCTTCTTCAGAAAACAATTTCAAAGATGGGACATTTCTGTCAAGAAGACCAAGTCTTTAAAATCCCCACTTTTGCCATTAATGGTGTGCCATCCTCCAAGATGATTTCAGAATTACAGAATAACAGGAGTTGGAAGAGACCTTGGAAGTCTTTTAGTCCAACTCCCTGCTCAAGCAGGAGACCCTATACCATTTCAAACAAATGGCTGTCCAGTCTCTTTTTAAAAACCTCCAGCAGTGGAGCATCCACAACTTCTGGAGGCAAGCCTCTGATCATTTTCCCTGACAGGAAATTTCTCCTTAATTCTACATTGGATCTCTCTTTGATAAGATTACATCTGTTACTTCAATATACAGTCCTTCAAATTAACAAGTTCAAAACCACACAAGGACTCTAAATTATGTACAGAAATGGGCCAGAAATCAGGTTATGAATGCTCAGCATTTTAGTAGACAATGTAACAGCTCAGCTTTAAAGTGTAATTTCACAAAATCTTCAAAGACAGCCTCACATACTGTATATGGCATGGTAACACTCATCCTGATTGTTTTAAAGCTGTAGCTAATCACAGTCAACCTATTTCCAGCCAAAGGAGAATGTAATTCATTCACTATCCTAAGAGGTAACCAACATGATGTCATAAGACTACATTGGTCAAAACTAGAACAATGTGCCTTCCTGAAAACTATGAAATGGACCCCAACAAAGAATAGGTCAAACCTGTTCTCAATGTTACAACAGCTACACCACATGATTGTATTTCAGATGCTTGGCAACTGGCTTGCATTTATGACTGGTTACAACGTCCCACAGGCATGTTTTCAAAAAATGTCAAAAACGCCCATTGGATAAGCTGGAATTGGATTAAGACCGCATGATTTGCTTAATGATAGTGGTGACTGTTTTACAACCATTATAAAAACAATTGTAAAGTCAAGCCCAGTCATATGGTGAGTCGATCTAAAACAACCAAATCACTTATAACCAGAATTCCACTGTCAGTTGTGATTGTAAGTCGAGGACTGCCTGTATTTCAATCCAACATAACTTCAGATTGGAAGCACTTTAAAAAATTTATAAATTTGCAGATATTATGATTAGGTTTCTTTAATTATTCACATTGCTTATCTAATTCTAATTACAATTCTTTTCTCCTTTAGGCTGATTTTTCCCCTTTCAGTGTGGGACAAACAGATTATGTACAATGGGACTACGAATTCATTTTGTTGTTGACCCTCAGGGCTGGTTCTGTATGGGCCTGTTAATCTTTATCTGGCTTTACAATACTCTCCTCATTCCAAAAATTATTCTCTTTCCACACTATGAAGAAGGACATATATCTGCAGCTGCTATACTATGTAAGTCAAATTTGTCATTTTCTTCATTCTATCCAGTTCTTATGTGGAAATAGAGTAGGCATCTAAATACTCTTCATGCGATTCTGCTTGACAGTTTGATATTGCTTCTTCTTTAATATTCTTCTTTTACATGGCAAGCATGAGGTAGAGTGCCTTTTAACTTTCAGAAATGTATACATAATTCTTCTCTGTAAATTCCAAAATCCTACTAATTAAAGTTTTCTGAATGGAAATGTATCTGTTTTTCAGGCTACTATCTATTTTCATTGTTCTGTGTTGCCTCATTGTTAAGAGCTTCGGTAGCAGATCCAGGGAGATTACCTGAAAGCCCAAAGATACCAATTACAGGTACAGCTTATATCAACATGACTGAAGTTGTGTGCTTTAAATTAGTCACATGCCCAAGATGTTTTGATCCATGTTTTGATCTGTCTCATGGTGGAAACTGTCTTGGTTGCCTAAGTCTATAAGGAATTGATACTCTTGATCCTCTGAATCTCTCAGCACCTTTTCATATCCTCAGTCATGGTATGCATTTCAACTTATATGCACGTAGTCCTTGACTTACAGCCATTCCTTAAGTGACTGTTCAGAGTTACAGCAGCATTGAAAAAAATGACTGGTTTTGACATGACAGTTGCAGCGTCCCCATTGTCACATGATAAAAATTCGGGCACCCTAGCAACTGCATGTATTTATAATAGGTGCAGTGTCCTGGGGTCATGTGATCGCTATTTGTAACCTTCCCAGCGGGCTTCTGACAAGCAAAATCTGGGGGAAGCCAGATTTGCTTAATGATAGCATGAGTCACTTGACAGCTGCAGTGATTTGCTTAACAACTCTGGTAAAAAAAGGTGGTAAACTGGTGCAAAACGCACTTAAAAACCTGCCTTGCTTAGCAACAGAAATTTAGGGCTCAATTGTGGTCGTAAGTCAAAGGCTACTATACACACCATCCAGCGAATTACTGGCTGCTTTCAAGAAAGAGCTGAGGGAAGAGCTGGAAAATACCTTGAACTGATATTGCTGAATTTGGAGCTTTCAAATGAGGGTCAGCTCAGTTTTGTCCAACATACAAAAATGGCTACCCCCGTTCCAGTGGATGGAATTAGCAACATTAAACAGAAGAAGCAGTATGTTATAATTAAGATAAGTGCCTACAGAAGTTCCATGCGTTTATTGCATGCAAATAGAAGAAGCTTAGATTATATTCTTGATTTTGTTGAATTATATTAAAGTAATCTGGGGAAGGTTCTTTTTTTGCAGGGAGGGGGAGTGCAAATATACCCAATATTCCAGAAGCAAAGATACCATACTTGTATGGTCAGATGCATTTATTTCCTGCTTTTAAATTATATTGTGGAGCTTGCCTTCTGTTAATGGTAGCTCTCTTATTAAAGAGTAACACCTTTATGACATTGGCTTTATGAGAACAGACTGAAAATCAGTTTCCCATCTGGCATTATTGCTAGTTTAATGATCTTGAATATTAGATTTCCAAACTGCCAATGTGCAAGTATGTCATTTTTCATCAAGTTGAGAAATATGGCAACTCACAGAAAACTTAAAATCAATCTTTATAAACATTTTTTTTAAAAAAATGGATTATTCACTATAAGCGTAATTTTATGGAAGTACTAGGTTTAATATACATATAAGAAACGTTTGGCCATGTCAATGTCCTTCTATTTAAGTTTCTGTTTCAAAATAGTTTTAACACTATTTTAGTGTGCTCAGATGTAAAAATAAAACCATTTTGCTTGTTTCATAAAGCAAATATGGGTATCATAGCTTGCATTTAACGTATTTTTGTGCTGAATTAAATGCATCCTTAAAAATAAAATTAATTTTAAAATATCTGCACATATAAATATTGGGAGCAGCTAGATATACCTAAATATATTTCAATTTGAATGGACTATATATAGGTTCTAAGATTTAATTTGAATTCTGAGGTTTATCTGGATATTATTTTCAGTGTGCTTTTATTATGACCCGTGATTCCAGTTTCACGTTCTACATGAGAAAATCCAATAGTTTTGATTGATTGCAATAAGGGACATAATTTTATATGCTTTCTTCTAAAATCCTCAACATTTGTCCCCACAAGTACAACAAGTCTGTTGTTGTTCTTGAAGAGAAGCAAGAACTTAGCAACAACTCTTCCTTTCAGTTAATGTTATCTTTATTTCTCTCTTTAGAAAAAGACTCTTGGGAATTATGTAACAAGTGTAATATGATGAGACCAAAGCGTTCCCATCACTGCAGTAGATGTGGGCACTGTGTTAGAAGAATGGATCATCACTGTCCATGGTAAGAGGACTCTAGTATGTCATATAATTTCATCTTTTTTAACTTCTAATTTAATTACAGTGACTCAGTAAGATTTTCTAATAATTACATATTTCTAAATTCTACAGCATGATAATGTTTCAGGAACCAAAATGATATTAAATTGAAATACAGGTAGTCCTCCTCTTACAGCAGTTCACTTAGTGACAGTTTGAAGTTACAACGGCACTGAAAAAACTGACATGACCATTTTTCACACTTGTGATGTTGCAGCATCCCCATGGTCACATGATTTATATTTGGATGCTTGACAACTGACTCATATTTATGACGGTTGCAGTATCCCAGGGTCAGGTGATCACTTTTTTCACCCTTCTGGCAAGCAAAGGGGAAACTAGATTCACTTAACAACCAAGTTACTAAATTAACAACTGCAGTGATTCATTTAACAAATGTGGCAAGAAAAGACATAGAATGGGGCAAAACCCACAACAAATTTGACACATGAACATAAATTTTGGGCTCAATTGTGGTCGTAAATTGAGGACTATCTGTATTATTTTTTTTTAAACATGAAATATAAATGTCGCCCAATAAAACCAAGAAACATTCCTATTATATTTCAAAAGTAGTTCAGAAGTAAAAGAATTCTTAGCCTTAAAATGCAACATTGGGACTTCTGAGAAAAAAATGGTGAACTGACTGAAGTTATGATAGTGCTGAAAAAAGTGATTTATGTTCAGTCCTGACACTTATGACTGTCCCAGCATCCCCGTGGTCATGTGTTCATAATTTGGGTGCTTGGCAACTACCCAAACCTATTTTCGTGTTTCCCCGAAAATAAGACCCTGTCTTATATTTTTTTGAACCCCGAAATAAGCGCTTGGCCTTATTTTCGGGGAGGTCTTATTATTTTGGGGCGCATGGAGGAAGATGGGGCTCCTCTTGCTGTCTTATCTGATTTCCAGCTCTGCGTTTAAATATTTGCGGAGAGGGCTTATTTTCGGGGGAGGCTTATTTTAGCGCATGCGCTCAAAAGCCCGATTGGGCTTATTATCAGGGGATGTCTTATTTTCAGGGAAACAGGGTAGCATGTGTTTACAATGGTTGTACAATCCTGGGATCATGTGATCAACGTTTACAAACTTCCCTTCCAACAGGCAAACTCAATTGGGGAAGCTGCATTTGCTTCACAACTGTGATTTGCTTAAAGGTCCTGGCAAAAAAAATTGGAAAAACAGGCATAACTTACTTAACGACCGCATTGCTTAGCGGTAGACCTTCCAATTGTGGCTGTAAGTCAAGGACTACTGGCATATACTATATAATCATCCTCTGACATTATTACAAGAAAGATATTCATTCAAGAGCAAAAAGATGCAACTTTATAAAAATTCCCTGCATAGCTAAACTACTTTATTATTGTGAAAGGTTATAGCTGGTAGAACTGGACCACTACAAATTTAGCTGATGAAGGTAAGGGAAGGAGGACAAATGCAAAGGAAAGTAACGATAAATGTTTTTCTGTTGCCCCAATTCTTTCAGCCACCGTGGGAAATACACTTCTCCCCTTAGAGGCCGCTAAGTTGTTTTTGATGCACCTGCTTTAGTGTTGAATGTTACGAACCTTTGAGTGTTGAATGTTACGAACCTATCTCTGTGTTTACATTGTTTTCTGCAGGATTAATAATTGTGTTGGTGAAGATAATCATTGGCTGTTTTTGCAGTTGTGTTTCTACACAGAACTCCTGAGTTCTTACACACTCCTACTTAATTTCTGCCACTATTACTACTTTGAACCACTAAGAAAAGTTAATGTGGTAAGAGAAGCTTCTGTTTGTCAGAATAGGATAAAAAGTATGCGTTAATGTATTTTGGTCATTGAAATAGTTGCTTTTGGAGCAGGGAATCCATTATCTTACTTTCACAGATTGAACACTACCACTACACTCCCAAATCTGGTGGGCATTTGGGAGAACAGGATAAGAATCCATGAGAATTATAGGATGATCTAGAGCAGGGGGTGTCAATTTATGGCCTTTAAACCATACCCTGCTTGCCATCTTATAAAAACAAGAATGGATGGGTGGTAAGTGGCAGATTGCCAGATCTGGGTGTCAGCTGAGCTTCCAGATTGGGTTCCTTGGCCTGCAGATCTTCCAACAGCATCCAAAGAGGTGGGCAGCATCTGACCCTTTACAAAAATAATCCCCTTCTGATCCCTGAAAAGATTGCACAGAAGATGATAGAAGGAAATGGGGAGGGACTAGGCCAAGAGAGAAAAAAGAGAGTGAGTGGAGAAGAAAGGATGCCTTGGAAGAGCTGCAAGAGAAGAAGGGAGGCAGTGAAAGGGTAGAAGAAAAGAGAAATTTATTTATTTATTTAATTTTAGCTTCAAAAAGAGTCCTCATTTAATGACTGCCTCATTTAGTAACTGTTTGCAGTTATAACAGTAATGAAAAGTAACTTTGCAATCAGATCTGGCATTCATGACCATTACAGGTCTGTGAAGCAAAGGAAGGCTGATCATACAGTCATGATGTCTCATTTAGTGACCACTTTGCTTAATGATCAAGTTGCCAGTCCCAGTTGAAGTCACTAAACAAGGTCAGCTGTAATGTCAGCTAAATTTGGGGATGATTATTGATGTATGGAGTTGAGATCTTGATGTTCTGCGGAACCGCTTCATCCCATTTTTACTCTGTCCTTTGGCAATAAGGAACAAAAATAGTGAGGAAAACCTGTTTTATCAAGACAAAAATTCAGAATAATCAACACTTACACAGTGTCAACTGCAGCAATTAATGCCTTGTCATATTTTATTCTTTCTCATTCTCTTTACACTAAGTGGTTTGAAGCATTATTACCTTCCTGATTGATTATAGGACTAGTTCAGCTTTTCTATGATGTATCATAGCCACAACATCTCTATCATGCAACAATTGTCACAACTGTTTGTTAGGCTGCACTGCAGATAGAATCAAATTATCGATTACTTGGGGTTTTTTCCCCCCAGATTTTAAAATCTAAATAAAAGTAATATCTACTAGGTATTGACTCAGAAACTTTATTTATGACAAACTTCAGCAAGATCCAACCCGTAAAAATATTTAATGTTTTTAATGTATAAATATTAAAAATGAACTTCAATAGGTCCATGTTACATTAAATAGATTGTAGACTATAAAAGCTTTTCTTATGAACTAACAGATATTAGCATAGTAGAATTGACTATAATTTGCACATTATGTTGGAATGACTGCAGCATAGAAGTATTTGATAAAGGAGTAAAAGAATACACATTTTGTTGGAAAGTCTGCAGATACTGCAGTTGTTTGTCCAGTAGGAGGAGTAATTTTGCAAGATCTCTCTAGAAAGGAATTGTGTACAGCATACAGATTTCTTGTTAATTATCGGAAGTAATTGCAAATGTCAAAATTTCATAAGCCGTCATAGGGAAACACAAGAGTTGTTGCAAGATTTAGTTTTTGTAATAGTTTTTGCTCAATTTGTATTTTTAAAGTGTATCAGCTATGTAGGAGATGATCAGGGTATGCATTGCTGACTCCTGTAGAAAACAATCTACAATGGTACAAAATATGAGTAGCAAAAAAAAGTGTGAGGGAACACTTTTTTTTGCTACTCATATTTTGGCCAAAGAACCTGTAATTTTGAATTTTGGAGTACCTTTTTGCATTTCCTGCTTATCAGAATAACAACATTAAACTGTTATATTTTATTTTACAGGATGTCTTTGTGTTCAGACATGAGCTTGCCCTAACAAGAATATCGACATTCATGGGTTTAATTATGTTAGTTGGAATTACTGGACTCTTTTATACTCAGCTAATTGGTATATTTAATGTAAGTATTTAATTCCTTTGAAATATTTTTATGAATATATTTATGCAGTGCTGAAAGTATATAATCTGTTGTTGTTCTTCAGCTGTTCAGTTGTTTCCAACACTTTGTGACCCAAAGCTTATCAATTTGCCAGATATGTCTGTCAATAGCAACTATTTTTGAGTTCTTGTAAGCTCCCACTTGTGTTGTATTTCATAACAGTATTATCTAAACATCTTGTCTTGTTCTGGCCTTTAACTTTCCTAAGCAACAGGGTCTTCTCTAATAACTCTTGCCTTCACATTATGTATCTATAATATTTAAGTTTTTGCTTCATTATAAGTGCTTCCTGGAAACAGTCTAGTTGTATTTAATCTAGTACTGAGCAATTTTTTGTTCTTGTGATCCAAAGTATTCTCAGCAATTTTCCCCAGTAGTATAATTTTATAGGTTTCAGTTCATTCAGCCTTTCTGATGGTCCAACTTTCACAACTATTTGTTGCAACTGGGAAAATCATATTGTTAAATGAATAACATTCTACAATTATTTGCAAAGAATGCTGGGACTAATGGAAAGACAATTAGAAAAGAATAATGGAACATTGTTTTTGTATTTGATTAATGCGTGATGATTATATGCATAAAAACAGAGTCTGAAATGAATAATTGGTGAAGAAGATAGCAAAATGGACTTGCCTGATTAGGGAAAGGACAATAACCACATTTATTAGTAACTGGAATTCCTTTATAGATTTTTTATTGAAGAAAAAAATGATTTATGTGATTTATAGGTTTGACAATAAAAAGGGTAGGCTATGAAAAGAAGGGAATTGTAATCTTAGCATGTAATTTTAAGAGAGGGGGTAAAATATAAATACATTTATAACCATTCTTAAGTTCAGAAGCTGCTTCTTTATAACATTGTCTTTTTCCTTTCTTATCTGATCTTTATTTTTCCTTATTTTCTTTATTTCTTTTCTAAAATTTGTACTGTTTTTAATCCTGTTATAATTTCTTTATTAAAAGTTATAATCCAAAATTATTTGCCAGGAATGAGTTAAAAGAATATAAAACAGTAAAAACAGAGGGGAAACAGGTAGATTTGAAGACTTAGAACAAATGCTTATAAGAATTTTAAAAAAAGAAAAAGATTCCTGAAACTAGTTGGAAGGCCATATCTCTGAGCTCATACTGCGTAGCTGGGTGGTAGCATTAAAAAATCTCCCTTTACTTGCAACTATCATACTTCTCTTGATACAGGCACCAAAAGAAAAACTCAGGGATTTTTGTAAATACACGTTTGAAGATTTCATCTATTAGTACCTTGGGCCCAAATCAGTTCAATGTTAAAGGGTCAAAACAGAGTTGGAAACCAAATAACAGCCATTTTGTTGGCAATAATATGTTCATAGTGCTGAGTTCCAGCTACCAGTCTCAGAACTTTATTATCATTTGACTGAAGTTTCTGGACCATTTTCAGAGGCAGCCCTGCGTTAATTGCAATTCAAATGAGAGTTTCCCAGAGGATGTATTATTGAAGCAGGCTGATCCCCATCTAATTAAGATTGTGGCTGGTCCAGAAGCTTGTGCTAGAAGAAGCCATCCTCATCTATAGGGGCAATTGTGTGCCTAATGATAATTATAGATCATGAACACTTTTAAATCAAGAACCTGTTCTTTGAAGAAGGTGTATTTCCTTGCAGGACAGGATGGACCAACTCAATTCAGAATTAACTAGCTACTGTTACTGTCTTGTTATAATTTAGTTTCAATTTATTAGCATTTCTCTAGTCCATTATATGTGACAAAGAACCAGTGTAGATCAGCCAGTGCTTTTTAGGAGTTTGATATAGAGGATAAATAGTTGGCAACGATGAAGGCATAACCTTAAGTCCCTAGATCAGAAGATATCAAATTTGGTGGCCATTAAGTTGTGCACACCCTCTCTCCAAATAAAACTTTTTCACTGTGCTCTGATACAGTTCCTTCTCTCTTTGTCCACTCAGAATGGGAGTGTGATCTGGAAGTATTCCAACTATCTTTCTCAAGCCAGACTAGTGTAGTGGATTGTTTCTAGAAGTAGTGTCTGGGATTCTGGCCTAACTTCTGGCTCTAACACTTTATACTTCCGGTAGCTGTTCCTGAAATATCCCCAACCTGTTCTTGAAATGCCACCCAAGTGACTTAATCAAGATTAAGGCTATCTTCTTGTTTAGTCTAACATTCTTTCTCACACCAGGGTAGTATGGCTGATTTGGATTTCTTTTGGGGGAGCCGCCATAATAGATCATGGCCCTGAGGCTGATCTCCAGGTAGCCTAAGCACTGCAGCTTTTTCTTTTTTCTAGTTAATCAGTACTCATTGAGGTGCCCCCGCCGAGTTTTAAGTGAAATGATTGGGGAAGCATTGATGCAGAATCAAAGGATAGATATTTGGGTTGAAAATTTAGTTGAGTAAAGTAATTTAACTCAAAGGTCATATAATACCGGTAATAAAAGATTAAATATCAGGGTAGTCAAACTAATACCAATACCAATATTTGTAATACCAATACCATTAATTTTATTTCATAAACACATCTATTTATTGATCTTATATCTTTGTGTTTGCTTGAACTTTTAACTATCTATTGAGGTTCCTTAATCTCTGTAACCATTTTGAATTCTAATAAAGAAGTATTTGTGCAGGGTTTTTGACCTGTGATAGCTCCAAACGTATGAAGTTCTGTTTAAAATGGAACTTGTTCCCTAATAGAGAGAAATATAATTGGCTGTCTAAAGATTGCCTAGTTCAGCAGGAGTTGTTGAAAAAAAAGTAGAAGAATCTACAGTATGTAATCTGAATTACATGAAGCAAAACCAGGTTTTGATACCCCTTCCAGAAGGTCAGATGGATGGCAGCAGTTCTGGTTTCTGGTGGTAGGATGTTCCATAGGTCTGGGGTGGAAAATGCTCTTCTTGACCCCACCAGTTGGAATTCCTTGGCTGACAAAGTCTGCAGCTGAAGTAGCCTTATGGCTAAATACCACCTATCATTAGCCTGAATCCAAAGTTTAGAAGTGCTGTATTCCTGATTTTTTTAGATATATTAGAAAGAAGCTTAAATCTTTTAACATTTTAAAGCATTGATTTAAAAAAGGCTCCTCTTCCTTCTTTGCTTCCATAATTTTTTCTAAAAAAATTTCCCAGTGAGAAGATACTGTATAATGGAAAAATAATGTGCTTCATTGCTACACGCAAGGAGTCTTTTTTTTTTTTGCAATTTCTAGTTTACATTTAAAATCTTGTATCTAAGAGAAAAAATACGTTTTGGAGGGTTTAGATGTATTTGAAAGGAATCAGCCTTTCCCTGTTAAACCCACATCTGTAACTGGTAGGAAGCTGTTCTCATCTTGCTTATAAAACAGTAATCGTTTTCACACCAAGACACTACTTGTGATCCCTAGTTGTGATCTAAACTTTGTTCCGGCAGTGTATACATGTATACTATTATGCATATTTCCTATGATTGGTGTTGGCATTGTTAACCTCCTGTGACCTCTATTGAATATATGCAGGAGTTGAAGGAGTGGCGGATTATTTTTCAATTGTCATAGCAGTGAGAAATTTGAAATGAGTTCGTTTCAGATGAGTTCATTGGTTGCACATGACTTTAAAGAGCTGTTATTGCAATGGTAGTTTCCTGGTATACTTATTTTCACAATTTCTGTACAAAGCTTATCAGTATAGTTCTAATCACTTAGCTACTGAATTTTAAAAAAAATACAAATCAGTATTTTTAGCTTCGTATTGTTCTTTCATGCACTTTTCAGAGCTTGAGTTATCTGAAGTCAACAATAATAAATTAATCTGAAGTTAATGAAAATTTAGCATGATCAACATGTATATTGTGCAATCAATTAAGGTTTTATGCAATATACAAGTTAAAATGAATAAAATATTTAGTATTTTTCCTTTCCTTTTTATTTTCTGGTAATTTTGGAGGCAGAAACATTTTGGATCGATTTTTTTTTAAAACTAAATTTTACATTAGATTTTTATTTGATCAGCTACTTATCTGGAGTGTTTTGTATAAATGAAAAATCCAGGTTATCAGTAACTGCTGAAAATACGGTAACAGGATAATCGCTTAAGTAGTGATTCTCTGATGTCATTGTGGGAGGTTAGCAAAAGAGGATTATCCATGACCCAGATAAAATAATTAGAAATTACTTGGACACTTACAAATGAATGATTTACTGTACTAATCTCATTTCCAAAGTTAGAAAAGATCTGTCTCTCAATATAATACTGCCAGATGTTTTTAGTTGAAATGCATCCTTTGAAGAGACTAATCTGAAGCCTAATTTTAAGGATTATCTTTGATTATTTTTATTTAAAATCTTAAACAGGATCTGTTTTTATTTTCCATATGTTATTGCAAATGATTAACAGAGTTAACAGATTTTTTTAAAAAAGAATGATAGTCTGGAGCTCATTGCATTTCAGATGTAGATCGTGGTATCTGTTTTGGTATTGTTTTGGGGTTCTTTCAAGTTAGTCTTTTGGAATTCTTGAATGGTTCAACCAAAGCAAATTGATTTCTTTACACATTTTTTTATTAAAATGGTGAATTGTACAAGTGTTCTATCCAATGTTATACTTTCAATGAAGAAGACTAGATCTGCATATGGGACATTTTCAGGCTGTGTTGTAATTAGTGACTCCAAACTCACTGTTATCCTTGGAAAAAGGAGAAGAATATTTTATTGCCTGACACCAGCCATTTTACAGCTGAATTTCAGCAAGGCAAATTTGAAGTATGGACTGGGGAGGGGTTGCATTTGCAGCCCACAGGTGGCCGATCTCTGAATGGTTACAATTATATGTCATTTGTACTGTGATTACACTCTGGCTATAATTTTTCAGATATCCTAAAAATAAATACAATTTGTGCCCAGCGAACCTCATTTATGCTCTATTAATCTTCTAAGAATAAGGGAGTGCCTGGTAGAGGAAGCTTCTAGGAGGCAAACTATTTTAGCCTTCTTGTCTAAATAGGCCTCCAGTAAACTATTTTCTCACTGAATGGTAGCAGCACGTTTCCCTGCTGTTTAGGGAGAGAAGGATGGAACAGGCTTAAGATTTCAGTGACTTGGGAGGAGCCTCAGAGGTCTTCCATTTCCATTTCCTCTCAACCCCTGTAAACCCAAATTGGGCTGAATAAGTGACCTTTCCAGGTCATAAGGAGCAAATGGTAGTCTAGGCCAATAAAACATTCCCCAACCTATTCCAGGATCTATACGGTTTTCTCATATTGGAAAATTTAGTCTATCCTTGCACCTGAATTGATTGGTTGATTATTTTTTACCTGTTGCAATTGAGCGATTCATCAGGTGACGGTCATGACATTAAAAAGCCATGGTACAGTGCATTAAGTAAGCAATCAAAAAAAGCCGTAAGTATAGAATAGCCATCATAGAAATGAGGAAAGACAAAGAATGAAAGACCTCTTAATTCTATTTCATCTCATTTTCTAGACTAATAAAGTAGGAACTGATTGAATTTCAAAGGGTAAATAATACCCTAATATTGGTCCTTGCATCCGAAAAACATTGTTGGGACTTCATCCACTTTTCCTAAAGCTTCTCCTGCACATGAGATGGGTTAAAATTGGTCAGGGAAGCTGATCCTAAGACTGATTTTTCTGCCTGTGTGTGTTTATAAATTGGAAACTGTTGGTAAAATTTTCAGATGTCTTATTTTATTTTTTTACCAGCAGATACTACAGATTTTTAGCTTGTTATTTCATATAAGCTATTTTTGTGAGTTATTTAAGATGCCATTGAGCTATGGTGCTTCCAGCTGTGATCTCCTCAGATGTACTGAGCTAAGTAGGGTCATTCCCGGTCAGTAGCTAGATGTACAGCTATGGGAGAAAGCTTAAACACTACAGGAAATGTTGGCAATTCAGAAAGCGAAACATTTCTTCTGAAGTGTTATTGAATTAATCAATGCCCTGATAAGGCCTGCTGTTGCTTCCTGAGGTCAGGTCAGGGTGGCAAATGTATGTATTTTTTCCTTTTTACCAGAACAGTTTTTACATCTAGATCTAGTCTGAAGGCAATTTTGCAATAATGTTCTTTTCTTACTGTGTAAATGAATTTTTGTACAATTCTGAAGAATTGTAGTCTTTCCTTAAGTTCTTTTTTTAAAAATTGATTTACTTGATGCCATGTTCTTCCCATAGGTTATGTCATATATGTCAAAAAAGCTATTCTTTTCTTAAGTATCTAGACATCTTTAGCATGAGGAGATTTTCATTTTTTTGAGAATTTTTCCTTACCATTCATGCTTAGCATTTTGTTACATATTCATCCTAGAATTCTCACAATCCAGTATAGCTTTTGCATTTTGGTGTTTGTGAGATGTTTTCTGCGTGAATTTGGATGTTAAACATTGATATTGAAAACTTTTGACTTCAAGGTAGATGCCTAAGATACTTATGTTTCTTATACAAAATTTGCATATGTCCGTGTTTGAATTGTAAGCCCAAAAAAGATGCCTTGTGATTATGTTTCTTGTGATTATGTGGACACAACCGAGCAGTTTACTTGGCAGTTTTAGAGAAGTGCTTTGCCATTGCCTTAATCTGAAATGTGCATGTCTTTTAATTTGCTAGTCTAGATTATAATCATACTGGTTCCCATTCAAATACAAAGTAATCCTATCCTGCTTAGTTTCCAGGTTAAGTCAACCAGATGGCCATGGTTAAAAGTTTTTTTTAAAATCCAGATAATGAAAATTCTTGAAATAGGAAACAGAGAATACAACCTTGGTATTAATACTGTATTAATATGGTTATAACACTCTGTATAAGTGAATATTTATAGTGAAATAGAGTCAAACAATACCTGCACTGTCTGCTTAAATTTTGTTTCTCTAAATTCCCACTTATAAACGTGAAAATAAAGTAAGAATGGAAAAATGTAAGTTTATTCATATTCAGCCTTTTTTTGTTTTTTGTTTTTTACTTTGACATTTTTTGCATTGTTTTTAATTTATTTTCCCTTTTGCCTTCATTTAATTTTAAATTATTATTTGAAAGAAATCTAATACTGTAACTTTTGTAACTTTGTATGCTGAACCTCTAACAAAGCCCAGTTCAAAATGAATGTCAGATTTCCCTTCTGCTTGGGAGGATATTTTGAATTAACCTTGCCTTGGGAGAGGTCATCTGCCAGCCCAGTCATTACCTAAGATCTAAAGAAAAGTGTCCTGTTTCTTTGATGTGGCTGTATTGCTCAAGCTGAGGATGCTGAACTGCATTCTGTCATATTGGAGAGATTTTTAATTAATTTAATTGTCCAATTCAAATAGTTCAATGAAGACCAGATGAGACTAAAAGGGTTTGCTCTTATTTCAGTTTGACCAAGGTTTGTTTGTTTGTTTTATGTTTTATTAAATTTATATACCGCCCTACTCCCGAAGGACTCAGGGCGGTAAACAGGCACAGATAAAATACATAAATACAAAAGTTAGAAATATAATTAAAACCAAATTAAATAATTTAGCCCAAGACAATTAAAAATCCCAATAATTTAAAACAAATTAAAATTCCAATTTAAAAATTTAAAGGTCTGAATTACAACTCCACAATACATGCTATACTATACAATTTGTTTTTTGTTTTTTAAAAAGGAATTACTTAATTCAAAGTTTAAATTAAGGATATATTTTAATTTCAGAAAATACCTGAATTATTTCAGTCAACATCTCACTATTCTCAATTTAATATTTGCTAAAATAATAAGTGGCACACTAGTTTGATCAAGCATAACAAATAAAAGAAATTATTTTGGCCACAGCTCTAAAGATCCATTATATTCAGAAAATTGAAACACCGCATTACATCATCTGACCAAGTAAGAAACTCACACTGAAACAGAAAACATCTGTATTTCTCTTGGGTGGTAAGATTACAGTAAAACTCTAGAAAGTTTGTTACCTATATATTTTTTGTCTGTATCTGTATGTGCTTATACACACATAGAGAAATAGAATACCTCATTGTCAAAGATATGTCAAAAATTTTCTTCTTTGTTTTTGTAAGCATTCTACTTACATGCTACTTGTATATATTTTTGAAGAATAATGTTCTTTGTATTTTCATGATAGAAAGAAATATTTAAGATTTTTTTTCCCTTAAAATAGGACATTACAAGTATAGAAAAATTGGCCAACTGTTGTGAAGAAATGTGAGTATCATTTTGTTTTGTTAAAGTCTTTATAGAGCTTGGCAATAAAATGCATGTGTGAAATACACGTGCGGCATTAATGAAGGCTTAGCTTACCTTTTTCGCAATGATTCACACGGTGCTTTAATTAAAAAAAAGTTCTATCTGATACAATCAAAGCAATGCTTTCAAAGCATGGTCCAGAAAGGGAATTTGTTTTGTTTTGCTCTCTTTTGTTGGCAAACAGTTTGTTGATTATGAGGGACATCTTAGTTCTATAAGTGCAAAGGCAGTTTGTGTTTCTTAAAAGTCTCAGCTGCCGCTGAAGTGAAAGAAAAGCTTTGCTTAATGGCGACTCAGATGTAATTCATCAGAGTCAAGTAATGGATCCCCAGCCAACCTGTATTGTTCTAGTTGACTGAAGTGCACCATGGGAGTGCTGTCTTTCACTAATAATGCTGTTGTCTGTAGATCAAGACCTCGAAAGCCATGGCAGCAGACCTTCTCAGAAGTTTTTGGCACTCGTTGGAAGATCCTGTGGTTTATTCCTTTCAGGCAAAGGCGACCACTGCGCATTCCCTACCACTTTGCCAATCACGTCTAAACAGATGGATGGTAGGCACAGATGGGTTCTCCATGCTGGATGTGTGTTGCAGGTTTTGTGATAATAGAACTACAGCACTCCTAAAGTCAATTAAAATCTACCCACCAATCTTAGACGTCACAACGTGCCCCAGGCTTTATTTTAATAATGAAGATCTTTATTCTGCTTAGGGATTAAGGCACACTTCCCTATTTACGTTCAAAGTGTACTTACATTCAGATTAGCATCGCAGAGAAATCACTGCAGGTTCATAATAAAAACAATGATTGATGTACAAATATTATTTTTCTTTTGATATTGGATAATACAATTGATTTTGCTAGAAATTCTGTCATTTACACAGATCAACAGGTTCGGAAGTGTCTTGACTGGTTTGAATTGCTTATTTTTATTTTTTTTTATCAGTCGTACTAGCTGGGTTATGTAGAAATGTCTGTTTTCGTATTCATTAGTTTTAATGCCTCCAATGCCTTTTTATTTATGATGCATGTTGTTAAAATGCAGCTTATCTCTAGAGAAGACTGGCATTTTAACAATGGATTTTTAAAAGGAAGAATGATGTTTGTTCCTGATGTTTTTAAAAAAAAATGTTGTTATGTAAAAACAAGGCATAAAATCCATTGCTGTTTTGAAAGAAAAATAGGTTATAAAATGTGCAATTTTCTTCTTTGTACATGCAATAATTAGCCTTAAGTGCTAGATGTGTCTTAGAAGTATATACTGAGTTAAAAAAAACAAAGCTTATGCCATGATCCAGCCAAAGTTAAGCACCTTTTAAATCCTACTTATATTAGTGGTACATTTAGTATTTTTTTTCATTCACTCCCAAAAGGACAGGCAAGCTGCTGTGTTGCAAATGGAATACTGGCAGATACATTTTTATGCGTTTAAACTGCAATCCTATACACTTACCTATAAGTGATTTATTTTGAATAGATATGCATAGGATTCTACTAAGTGCCTAATTTTGGTGCGATTGTGCCTATAAAATTTATCAACATTTACTATATCGTATCTACTGAAAACATATACAGTACTGTGGTGTTGTTTCTATGTACTATGTTTCCTGTTTTGTACTGTCGCCACTAGAAGTATTTAAAATTTAAATTTCATGCGTCCATAGATCAGGTAATATATGTTGGAGATATTTTAACAATAGTATTTATATAGTAAATATAGATGTTACATTTAGCATTATCTACTATTACATTCTAAATAGATGATATGAAGCGAAGCAGGCATGCCTGCAAAGCAAGATTATGATTGGCAAAAATAGGCAATTTGAGTTGTAGATAAATTAGTCTTTTGGTTTGCATCCCAGCTATTTTTTAGTAGTAAAATTTTAGGAAGATTATTCTTTTAAAACGAATGCTTGCTGAGTCGAGGCTTATATAGAAACAAAATCAGTGATCAGTGATCAGTTTTGAAAACTCTCTTAAGAAGACCTAAGGGTCTTCTTAAGAAGACCCTTAGGTAATTAAGAAGTATGGGGGTATGGAAGTGGCCTTGAGCTTCTGGAAAAAGGGCAGGATATTCTTCTAATAAATAACTAGGCCCAACTGGGAGGACATGTTGGCTTAAGCTCAGGCTTACAACAGGCATGATGTACCTATGTGCATTGTTGAGAATGCATTTTTTCATTCACTTGGCCTTATCCTATCCTTTCTCCACTTATGTTTGCCAAATAAGTCAAGAAGTGAAAGATAACTTCAGTTCTTGCATCTGTACTGTACTTTTGAGCCTTTGTGCTTATAAGAGCTGCAAGCCTGCCATACCTAACTGTGAGGCCCATAGTTACAGATAGTCCTCAACTTACAACCACAATTGAGCCCAAAATGTATGTTGCTAAGTGAGAAAATTGTTAAGTGAGATTTGCCCTGTTTTATGACTTTTCTTGTCATGTTTGCTAAGTGAACCACTGCAGTTGTTAAGTTAGTAACACGATTGGTAAGTGAACTGGCTTCCCCATTGACTTTGCTTCTCAGAAGGTTGCAAAAGGGGGTCACATGACCCCGGACACTGCAACCGTCATAAATATGAACCAGTTGTCAAGCATCCGAATGTAAATCAAATGAGCATGGGGATGCTGCAATGGTCATAAGTGTGAAAATGGTCATAAGTCACTTTTTTCAGTGCCATTGTAACTTCGAACTGTCACTAAATGAACTGTTGTAAGTCAAGGACTCCTGTATTTGGGGGCAGATACATACTGGCTAGTGAGGCAGCCCCAGGAACAGATGCTGCTTCTTTTGAGTTGCTAAGAGGTGCGTGCAGGGATGCTTCAAATCACCTTTTCCCTACAGATCTGGACTGATGTACAATTGTATTCTTGAGCATCAATATCATTTTATGAGTAATGGCACGCAGAATAAATACTGATGACAGATGTTAGTTCAATTGATATACAAAAACAACAAATTATGCTAAACCATTTCTGACAGATGTTTACACTGATTATACATGTATCTGTTAATATAACATTCTGTTCACTTGTTTCGAACAGCTTCCATATCCTCTTTCCTTATGTCTACTTTCCATTCATTCTGATTGGAGATTTATCTTGTCTTCTAACACTTTTTCATAAAAGATAGCTATATCATCTTTCTGAAATTGGCTAACTTTCATTTCTTTCATTTTCCTTTTCTGTCATGGTCATTTTTTTCTGACAATCCATTTTTGACAGTCCCAAAAATGGTTTGCTCCACACTCAGAGCTTCTCTTACCATGCCTCTATCCCCTTCAAGCTTTCATCATAAACAATCAAATCAACCAGACTTTTAAATTTATGTGCTTGCTATATGTACAAATGAACTGAATCTTGCTTATGAATTTGAAAAAAATTGCAACTTTTTCTAAGCAGATACACACCATATATTCATCATTGTCATTCATTTTGGGGTGTCTAAACAGTCCAGTCCTTTTCTATATTTCCTTTTACTTCATTCAAATGATGTAGAACAGCGGTGTCAAACTCGATTTCATTGAGGGCCGCATCGTGTTTGTCCTCAGGGGGCCGGGGTGGACTTGGCCAGGGTGGGCATGGCCAGATTGGTGTCACTCCTGTTGAGGGTGCCTGTGGTGGTCCGAGCGCTCTCCCAGCGAAAACGGGTTCCCAAGTTCCATTTTCGGTTGCCATGCCTCCTGCAAACCTCTGCCAGTGAAAATGGAGCTTGGGAGGGCCACACACAGCCCTCCCGAGCTCCTCTTTCACTGGCAGAGGTTTGAAGGAGACTGTGGCAACCGAAAACGGAGCTCGGGAGCCCATTTTCACTGGCAGAAGCACTGTGGGCCAGTCCTTCACTGTTTCCAGAGTGGCCCTGCAGGTCAGATCTAAATACCCACAGGCCAGATCCGGTCCCTGGGCCTTGAGTTTGACATCCCTGACCTAAAAGACCAATGTTTTCACCTGGATTGCATTCATTCATTACATTGCACATTTTCCATAAGTCGCCTTCCTACTTCTTCTACCATTTACATACATTGGAACATAAACGAGCAACTATCACCAACTTATAGGTTCATACTTTTGTATGCACCCATAACCACTCAAATAATGCCAGTTCATATTTTCTGACATATTTTGACCCATTCCTTATTGGAACTATATCTTTATTTTTTAACATATTCTTTAATTCAAAAAGTATAAACCTCCTACATTCCCATCTATTACGTCTTCTTCAATGTTTCACAGACATACAACATATTTATTTTTCTTTCCTATATTTCACTTGTTAGTCTGTGCATTTGGGCCTTTACTTCTTTAATGATCCACATTGTGCTCCTCATCTTCTATTTGTCAAGATTGTTCCCTGATGGACCTAATAGGTAATAACTTCTGTGGTCCAACTTAGCTTTGCTTAACTATTCTTTCCCCTATCGCCTTTTAGTAAGAGAAGGTGTAAACTATCTTACTAGCTGTAGTGTACCTATGCCACATGCAGCATTCCCTGCTAATGGAGAGTAAAGTACCGGTCATGACCAGCATGACCTAAGTCCAACTAAAGTATTGTCAATGTATTCTGTGCAAGTTTCAATCTCTAATATAGAGACTTCCTTGGAACCAAGTATCCTGTTGCTTCACTCTGTCAGATAGGAGTCATATATTATGTAGTGACACATACATAGGATGTTATGAACTATAATAGCTGTGAAATATGTTTATTACCAAATAATTCACAGATGGAACATGAATTTCACCATTAATCTGTCTCCCATCTCCTCATATAAATACTGTATGTGTTGGCAATTTTTATTACATTACTGGTATAATTATTTTGATGAAACTATTACAGCTAATTTGGTCTAGACAACCAGTTTTGTCAGGAGACTGTGAGTTCTAGTCCTGCCTTAGGCACAAAAGCTGCCTGGGTGATCTTGGGTCAGGCTTTCTCTCAGCTCAACTCATCTCATGGGTTGTTAGGTAGAGAATACAGTAGGATGAGAAAGGAATATTAGGTATGTTCCTTGAATTATTTATAAAAATAATTGGGATATAAATAAATATCACTTTACGTTTTGCATAAACTTTGGAGTAGCCCTTGGTAATTCCATCTTGAGAACTTTGGCACATAATAGGATATTGATTGAATTTAAATAATTTACAGATAGAACCTTTCAAATTCATTCCAAAATGACATGACTACGTTGTCTCCCATGTCTTGAAAGTCACTCAGACATCTGGATCCATTTACAGGGTTTAATGACTCTTGAATGCATTCTTTTACGAACTGCAGCGCCAAATTCTGCAACACCAATAGATTTTAAATCAGAAAAGCTAGTCTGTGGAGAACGTTCATTGGTAACATTTAGCTCAAAACTAAAATTGAGAATAGAGAAAGCATTGAAAGCTAAACATATACTAAACAGACTGCATTCCATACTTGATTGTTGTTTAAATGTGGCAAAAAAGTGTTATGAATATGTCTTTTCCAAAAAATTAATGCTATCTAGAATATACGTACATAAACCTTTGTCCCATATTGTTTGTACAGTACTTGAGATATCTACCCTTATTTTGTTCTTGAAGTGCCCTCTCTTGGTTGATTTGTGCAATTTCATTACTATTAAGAAAAGTAGGTAGTTGTATGCCTTATTTTTTCATACACACATAATGAATTTGTAGGAGAAAAAAGTCATTAGATCATGTTGTGTAGGTGATGCAGCAAGATTATACACCAAATTCTTTCCATAAAGGAAAAGATAATACAATAAGATTCTGTACTTTCTTGATCTGCCAGTTAATAATGTTAGCTGCTTGACTGGTCAGTGATCATATTAAAATGGATCATAAAAAATAATTATGTTCCTGTCCCAAAAAAAACGAAAACCCACAAACCAAGGTGTGTCAGAGAAATAGATTTTTGTGTCTGTTAAGATAAAAAGTTCAGTAAAATGTTTTCATTCTAAACATTCTCCATATTCTTTGAAATAGTGACATATGTCATATAATGCATATAATAATGTTGATTTAAAGAGAGTATTGAGAATATCTGTTTTGAGATATTGCCTTTTTTAATATTGATAGTCCTGTGGATTTTCATAAACATTAAAATCCAGATTTAGGAAAATGTTTTCCCTATGTATATAAAAGATAATATTAGGATAATAAATTGAGAGATTAGTTGGGACTAAATATGTTTTAATATGAGTAGGACAGCTGCTTAATTTTCTTTCTTATTCTGCATCTGTTACATTTGTTCATAATCTCTTGATTTTGATGCATGAATTTAAACAAGTGTTCAGAGTAGATATTGTTCACAAAATGCTAAGTATTATATGGTGCAAATTATACAATATTTGGACAGTTATTTAGCACCTAAATTATTTACAGATATTTTAGACCGCATTATTTGCTTAGTTAATATATTTTAGCATTTTTATTTAGGATCCCATCAAAATAGTTTGGAATAATTAGCAATAGTTTTGTTTCCTAAGGACCTATTTTGTAACTGCAATTCATCTCTTCTTAAAAAGTTCTTAACCAGTGTTCTTATAAGATAACCATATAGCTATCAATATCTACTGTATATATAGTATGTTAGATTCTCCATTGTCCAGAACTGTTGTTAAAAATTGCAATCTTTATTCACTGTTGCCCTTTAGAAAGATGAATTATAATTCTGCCTTGTATGTGCTAAGTGGAGTATATTACCAAGAGGTCAGTGAATAATCCACAACTAAAAGAATGCTTGGGAGCTTTTTCATAACAGCTGAATAATTATGAAGGCAAATTGGTAGGCTGATGGCAAAGTTCCCAGTGATCAGAGTGATAGGTTGGGTTTTATTGACTGATGGAGGTTTTAAGGACTAGCATACCATTGTCCTCCACCTTTCCCAGGTATATGGCTTACAGTGGGGGTCCAAGCATTCCAATCCTTAACGGGGTCCACAGCCCATCTTAGCTGAACCTTCTGTGCATTCTGGCAGCCATCTGTGTAGCACAAGTGACTTGGCTCAGTTAGCCTACAGCCGCTTCTGCCTGAATTCCAGTGTGTTTTGGATGCGTGTGAAGCCTCCATATTGTGCCATCTGCAAAGCTTCTTGGGATAAGTAGTTCCATTGCAATTCATCCAATTTTTTTCCCTGAGATTTCAATGACAAAAAGTATCTGTTGAGCTACAATATTATTAAAGTAAAATATAGGGAAAAAATGGTTTTGACTGAAATGTGCAAGGCGTTTCGACTTAAAATTCATGCTAATACAGCTGTTGTTTTTCTTAAATCATGTGTCCTATTTGTAAATAGAAGAATCCTATTCTAACCTTGAAGGTTTAATGCTCTGTGCCAAATGTGATTCTTATAAATAAAAGTCGCTTGTTGATGGACATATTTCCATATTTGTTCCTGCCATTTAATAGACAACTTCCTACTAAAATTAAGAATTTTGCCAATTGACTTTGACCAAAAAATTAACCATTTATTTTTATCAACTCTAGGATAACTTTTAACAACAGGATAGTTTGGACAAAACTCAGCAGCACTTTTTCGTGCAGCTGTTGATAAAAATAGGATCGCCAACATGATTGCTAATATCCTTCCGATGACGGATATGGCACAAGAAGATGAAGAATCACCTGTGTTTCCAGTGAAATTCTTGTGTGTCTGGTTCATTACAGGAATACATTTAGAACTTCTGGGTGACTTGATGCTGTGGCTATCAAAGATCAGCTTAGCTGTGCTCTATTTTTGAGGACATCCTGATCCTCTCTTACCTCTGCATAGGGGCTAGTATAACTTTTCAAAGCCTTTATAGGTTACCATCAATTCTGCTGATAGGATTTGAATTCTGTTAGCACACAACTTTAGAGCGCCTTTCCTTAATAATGTCTTCAATCTGGTTTGGGCTGTTCAAAAGCCAAATTATCAATTTTATGGAGAGCTACTATTGACCGTTAAGGTCAATTACATTTTAGCCACTGAGCCACGTTAAGGGACGCAGTGGCTCAGTGGCTAAGACGCTGAGCTTTTCAATCGAAAGGTCGGCAGTTCAGCGGTTCAAATTCCTAGTGCTGTGTAACTGAGTGAGCTCCCGTTATTTGTCCCAGCTTCTGCCAACCTAGCAGTTCGAAAGCACGTAAAAAATGCAGCTAGAAAAATAGGGATCACCTTTGGTGGGAAGATAACAGCATTCCATGCGCCTTTGGCGTTTAGTCATGCCGGCCACATGACCACAGATACGTCTTCGGACAGCTCTGGCTCTTTGGCTTTGAAACTGAGATGAGCACTGCCCCCTAGAGTCAGGAACGACTAGCACTTATCTGCAAGGGGAACCTTTACCTTTACCTTACTATTGACCATCTACTGATGACATATTTATTGAACATGCAATTTGATGTTGCATACTGTACTACCAGAAGATCTTTATCCTTAGGTTGCTACCCCATTTAAATAGCTTCCATCCAGGAGCTCTGGAGCAGAGTTTTTCAAACTGTATTTCATGGAAACTTAATGAATTCCACGAGAGACTAAAAAATCCCACATTATATAAGGCCAATTTTCTACCACTAGAAATTTGCCTCTTGATTACTGTTGCCTAAGCCTGCCAGAGGGACCTTGGGGGTGGGGGTGGGTGTAATGATATTGGGAGTCCTGCTAGAGGACCTGGGGGGGGCACAGTGTAATGATATCGGAAGTGAAAAGGTGATGCAATTGTGCACCTATTTCTCACAATAATTAGAAGTGGAAAATAGGGGCTCTAAACAGGATGCTTTATTTGCATTGTACTTCTGACTTTTGCCTTAGTTGCTGATCACTTGTAACAGTAAAGCAAGAATAATGTCCTTCAGCCTGACAAAGTGAAATGTATTGGAATTTCCTGAAATGTCATAGTTTAAGGGAAATGTGGGTAGCAATAATTACGATGATGAATAATTATTTTCAAAATAAATATCTTTTTAAAATCTGGTAAGAATAATTATATATTAAAACATAAAAATAAAAAACCACCACCACCAGAACATTCAACTGGCATATGCTGCATCTATGGAAGTATATACAGTAGCAACTTTTCACTGTTAATGAATATGGCAATGTGTGGTAGTAACTGTCCCTTGAGTTCTAGGAGCGTTTAGACCTAGATATATTTCAGAAGACACATTTTCCTGTATGATCGCTGCAAATCGATTGTATTCCACAAAATAAATTGCTTTTTATAATAGTCATTCACTTAACCCTAATAAATGCATATGCTTTTTTAAAGAATGGTTTCCTGAAACATGATATAGAGTAGCTTTACCAAAAGAAATCAGATAATGTAGAAAACTGCCTAAAAATACTGAGGTAAGGATATCCTTCCAATCACAACTCAGGTCTATAAAGTCCAGCTCCCGGTATTTATTTTTACACAATCCCATGGACTTCCATTTAATAATTTCTGAACATTAGAATATGGAGAGCTACTGATTGCTGTATATTTAGAAATGGAGGGACATTATTTGCAGTATCATTTGAAGTATCTTTTTTATTTGCTATTCTAAAAAGTGTAATGGTTGTTCTGAACAATTTGCAGCCTAAATGCCATGATAACTCTTGTTCGATGATGACACACAAAGGATAAAATTTTGTAACAGGAAAATATTATTTTTTACTCCAAATCTTAACTCCTCTACTGTTTGATTCGCACCTGTTGTATCTAGACTATTTCTAAAATCATCAAACCTGTTTACATTCAGCATTCATTGCTGCTTTCATTTAACTGTTGAACTATTGTGTGCAGATATGATTGGCAGAAGGGAATTTGTGGATAATAATCAGATTATAAATTTACTGTTATTATTGCACAGTAATATCCTGAACAAAAATGTGTTTACTTTGTAGATCTTATTTTTGTACTTATATTGGTGATTATATTTGGGTTATATTTATGATTTTTTTTAAAAAAAATGTGGGTGATTTAATTTACTTCTGTTAAAAATGTTCTGTACTGTATTTTTGGAAATCTTATTTATAAATAAACTATTGTGTGCTTGTACTCCCTTTTAAGAGATATAATGCTGCTTACAAAAATGTGTATATTTGAACAGTTTTCTAATATTTGAATTCCTTACAGAAGGAAGTAAACATGTTGCACATTGGGTTTTATAGTTTAAATTAAGAAACCCTCTAAACATAGTTGTAGTTCCATATGCAAAATATCATGAAATAAATTATTAGAGCAATATATTTTGTCACTTCTGTTTTTCATTATTGTTATAATTTTATTGGATGTAATGGATATTTCATAAATGATTAATATATTCCCCCCAATAATATGTGACCAACCAGTTCTGGGAACTAATACTAAAATAGAAGAGTCTTTGCTGTGATCCAGCAAGGCTCATATATATTTTTTACTATATGTGGTATATTATCAAGCGTGATGTTTAATAGCACAGGTTTGCATACGAAATGTGCACATCACACTCAGTTATGAAAAGTGCTTCCCGTATGGAAGAGATGAAGTCAAAATATCTGATCTCTATTAATGGACATATTTTATTTTTACTATTTTTCGGTATTAAGTGGATATATTCACTATTACCATTTGTCTTTCTGAACCACATTTGTGATCATCTTATCTTTCTTTTCATGTACAGTAGTTAACAGAATTGGGAAGCTGAAAATTAATTTTGAGGAGTTGCCTGATACCACATATGAGCAAATGCATGATAACAGCACAGTAGGTTAGCCAGTTACTTATATGAATGGCAATTATATGAGTGTTCAAGGACCAATGCGAAGAAAATTGGACCCTGTGGGTATCCAGCTGAGTAAACAGGCTTGAGGAGAGATAGAGGATAAGTTGGTTTGAATTAAATACAACCAGGTAAATTTTAAAAACATACAGTTTTGATGATAACAAGCAATACATTTTCTGAGTTCTTGTGTTCAGCTTTATTTCTCTAAACAACTTCTTTGCTAAAATTTGATCTGTAATTGGATGTGACCTTGGATTCAAGTCACACATACAGTTCCACACATATATGTCAGGAGATGATACAAAATCCCAGAGGCAACTAATATCCTTTGATCTTTAGATTTTTGAAATGAAAATGAAGCATTTTCTTTAATTATTTGTGCATTAAACCATGTACTGCATCAAAACCTATGAAACTTTCTGTATTAGAAACATAGAACTTGGCAAATAATGAACAGAAGTACCCTCCTTTTAATTTAAATGGCAATCACATAATATTGTGGAATGCTGTGCCAATAAGGTAAAACGTTTCACTTATTCCAGCTCATGTTCAATTTATTTTTGCTATGGACTTCAGAAAATATGTTCAGAATTGTGTGGAAAATTTCCAATCCTATGTATACTGGAGTTAAATTGCTAGCATCTATAAATTGTTCTTGCATAGAGCTTGGTCTATCAATGGGAACCCCTATCAAGGAATCTTCTGGATAGATTTTGAAATGAACATAATTTTTTTTTATTTTTTTTTTATTTAATTTGATTTATATGCCGCCCTTCTCCGGAGACTCAGGGCGGCTTACAATGTGTTAAGCAATTGTTTTCCAATATTTGTTTTTAATAGCTTCTTGCATCAAACTTTGTAAAAAAATTGTTCTACAAACTGACATATACCCATAGTCCTGTAATACTACTTACATAGCACTACTGACATAGAACTTTAAGTATTTATAAAGAAGAACTCATGAAAACCATTAAGGCATTTTTATTGATTTGTTAGTTGTATGCTTTGGAGTCACACCAACTCAGTATGTAACAGTAATACAACAAAGAAGTAAAATTTCCAATTTGGTTCATTGAAGTCAAAATACACTAATTGTTAAGTCTCTGCATTATATAAGAGAAATGTTGTAAGTTAAGTCTTGCTCCAAGTTTGTTATCTCTGAAATTACTGATGAAAAATTTGTTCATAATAGACCTTGTAGGAGGACAGCCATGCTTGTCTGTGGTACAATGTACCATAGTCTAGCCCATAGTGGACAATCACACTGCATTTCCTCAGGTCATGTATGGGAGGCCCATATCTGCATACAGATAACACCCAATCTGATTTTAACAAGTAACGAAAAATAACAGGGACAATGATATTTAATGGGAGCAGACCTTACACCAAACCTACTTTGCCACCAGATCTATCCCAACAGCACCATCACTAGTCCCAACACATACATTATATGACGACATATGGCATTGTGGCCAGCAATATCCCTCTGAATTTTGTGTACTGTTAAGACAGAGGAGATAAACTTTGTGCAAAGATAAATACAGTAATGGACACAAGTTTGATGTTTAGACAAACTGACCCAAGGAATTAAAGACAAAAGTAATAATACCTGAGTATTTCAACCTTCTAAATCGGGTGTCAGCAACCCATGGCTCCGGAGGCGCTTACGGCTCTTTGGGCCCTCTGCTGTGGCTCCCTGTCCCATCACTGACTGGCCCCTCCCCTTTGCCTTACTCCTCGCCTGGCCTGAGAAATTAAGGGCAACAGCGGGAGATGGAGAAACAGTCAGGGCTTATTCTACGGTGTCACACTCTTGCTGGAGCTTCTTCTGGCCCTTGATGGTGCTGGGTGTGCCTTGGTTGCTTGGGGAGACATGCAACTTGTTCTCTGCCCTGAGACACTGCCCCAACCCGGCCACGACCAACACTGGCCTCGCTAACCTGAGGGCTGGTGGGGTGGGAATGGGATTCGGGAGGAGGGGACAACGGAAAGGGGGATGGGCCCACAGTGCCCAGCTGTGGCTTTAAGAAGCTCAGGGCAGTGGGAGAAAGTGAACCTTGCAGGCCCACCCCGGAGGTCAAGAAAGCTGAGGCTGGACCAAGCTGGCGAGCTCTCCTTGGGGCTCTTCACTACTCCTTTTCTTTCTTCTTTTTGGAAATCCAGGCTGGCTGAGGAACGAGTGCAAACCTCAGCGGAGGCTTCCCTTTGGGAGACCCTCCTCCTTCTCTTGCGATCCCCTGGCCAGCTGGCAGGGCTGGGAGTGTGCGCACGAGCAGGGAGACCCTCAAGCAAGCGGCCACCCACCCCACATGTGCCTTTTCTGCCCTTTGGCTGAGCCCGCCTGCTCGCTTGAGGATAAGTGAGGGGGTCACGAGAGGAGGAGGAAGAGGAGGGACGTCTCCACTGAAGTTCACACTCATTCCTCAGCCAGCTCGGGTTTCCAAAAAGAAGAAAGAAAAGTAGCGAAGAGGAGCCCCAAGGAGAGCTTGCTGGAATTTCTGAGAGAGTGACACAGAGACACAGAGACAGAGATACACACACACACACACACACACACACACACACGGAGAGAGATGGGGAGAGAGAGAGAGAGAGATACAAGGGGGAGGGGGAGATAGGGGAAGATAGGAGTGGGGGAGAGATACAGAGAGAGAGGAGCCGAGAGAGACATACAGAGAGGAAAGGGAGAGAGACAGATACAGGGAGAGAGATACAGAGGGGAGAGAGAGGGAGAGGCGGAGTGAGATGGGGTGAGAGAGATGGAGGGGGAGAGAGACAGATACAGAGGGGGAGAAAGGGAGATGGAAAGACAGAGAGAGACAGATGGAGAGGAGAGACAAAGATACAGAGTGGGAGACACAGATACAGAGAGGAGAAGATAAGGAGAGTTGGAGAGGGCGATACAGACAGGGAGCGGGGAGAAACATAGATACAGAGAGAGAAAGGGTTTTGTGGTTCCCGGTTCTCTGCCCTAATGACTGGATGGGTGTGGCTAGGGAGTCATGTGACTGGGTGGAAGTGAGTCACGTCCAATTGGCATACCCACCCAGGTTTTGTGGCTCCCTGTAGTTTTTTTTTCCCTGTGGGAAACGAGTCCAAATGGCTCTTTGAGTGTTTAAGGTTGCAGACCCCTGTTATAAATCATAACTGAGTATAACTATTGTAGATCTTTAAAATGACCATTTTGGGAAAGTAAGCTTTTATCAGCACCACTGACTGGGAAACTATCTCTGACACTCTCTCTTTAGATACTGAGCTGAATAAAAGTATTGGTAAAGCGGCCACCATATTTTCCAGACTTACAAAGAGAGTATGGCTTAATAAGAAGCTGACGGAACATACAAAGATTCAGGTCTATAGAGCCTGCGTCTTGAGCACACTCTTGTGCTGCAGTGAGTCTTGGACCCTCTACGCACGGCAGGAGAGAAAGTTGAACACCTTTCATATGCACTGTCTTCAACAAATTCTTGGCATCACCTGGCAGGACAAAGTTCCAAATAACGCAGTCTTGGAACGTGCTGGAATTTCTAGCATGTATACACTATTGAAACAGCGACGTCTATGCTGGATGGGGCACGTCATGAGAATGGCTGATGGTCAGATTCTGAAAGATCTCCAGTATGGAGAATTAGTGCAGGGAAAGTGCCTCAGAGGGAGACCATAGCTGTGATATAAGGATATCTGCAAGAGTTACCTAAAGGCCCTGGGAATGGACATTAACAACTGGGAAACCTTGACCTCCGATCATTCAGCTTGAAGGCTAAAGACGTAGCATGGCCTTCTCCAATTCGAAGAGACACTTGTTCGGCAGGCTGAGGCAAAGAGGCAGTCCTGGAACCAATGAAATCTGGGGGCTGGGCAGGGGACAGAATGTATCTGCCCTCAGTGTGGAAGGGATTGCCACTCTTGAATTGGCCTTTTTAGTCACACTAGATGCTGTTTTAGGACCTCTTTCCAGAGCACGATACCATCGTCTCTTGAGACTGAAGGATGCCAATGAAATCAATGACTGGGAAACTGTTGGAGTTGCATACATCAGGTTTCAGGCTCTCTCAAAAAGTCTCAGCAACCACAATGGGGTGTGAACACATTACAATTGCTAATTGTGATGTGTTTTAATCTGATTTACATTTAGTTATCTGCATAAATAAACTGCTATCCTTTGCTGCCTTATATCAATTTAAACCCTACATCAGTCCAACTACATTGCACTGAGTATGTGAGCTGCAGCTATGAAAGCTATGAATAAAATTTGTTAGATGGAAAAGTAGCTACCAAACTTGGTATTTAGTACACAATAAATACCTTTGAGCTGCATAAACCTTGAACTTGCTGTACATTTAGAGAGGATTCACCAACACATAAGAAAAATGGAGGCCATTTAAAAAAAATAAAAATGGTAAACCTAATTAATGGAAATAAATAACATTAAACAGGATTGCATTGTATATTAGAAAATAGTTTTATTGTTCAAAGAAGTTTCCAAGAACTTTAGATTATCGACTAATTATTACCATCACATTTTTCAACTTGTTTCTATTGGTAACATCACTGTTTGATATCCTGTCCATCATGGCAGAGAAATAGAAGATCGCCTTCTTGGTAGTAATGTTCATGAATAATCTTTCATACTTGGCTCCCTTGGTGTCTTGGGGGCAAGATGGACAGTCTGTTTCTACCAGTCTTTAATGTTCTAGCATGGTCAATTTTGGCATCAAGCCTCGAATGGGAGCAGGACAGTAGTGGGTTTCACTTACCTTCACTACCGGTTTGGAACTGTGAGCATGCATGCGCAGAGTGTTTGTGATGACGTCTGGGCAGGTGGGTGGAGCCTCCAACCGCCACTACCAGTTCGCCCGAACTGGGGCAAACCGGTAGAAACCCACTGGAGCAGGATCAGGCTGGTAAGTCTTGTGAGAGATGATGCCTTGAGGACAGCAGCCATCTTGCCTTCATTGTATTCCAATGCCTGTAAGGAGACATCAGCCATCTCAACTGCTTCAAGCCCTGAAGGGACCTGCAAGTGCACAACCAGCCAAAGTATAATTTGCGAGTCCTCCTGGAGTTGCAGCCCTTTTTGAAAAATACGTGACAATTATGTTCAGAAGGCCTTTTTATAAATTTGTCAAGTGCTAAATGAACCTTCTAGGCTGCATAAACAGAGGGATAGAATCAAGATCACGTGAAGTATTAATACCACTTTATAATTACTTAGTAAGGCCACACTTGGAATACTGCGTTCAGTTTTGTTCGCCACGATGTAAAAAAGATATTGAGACTCTAGAAAGAGTGCGGAGAAGAGCAACAAAGATGATTAGGGGTCTGGAGGCTAAAACATGAAGAACGGTTGCAGGAACTGGGTATGTCTAGTTTAATGAAGAGAAGGATTAGGGGAAGACATGATAACAGTGTTCCAATATCTCAGGGGCTGCCACAAAGTCAAGCTATTCTCCAAAGCACCTGAGGGCAGGACAAGAAGCAATGGGTGGAAACTAATCAAGGACAGAAGCAATTTAGAACTAGAGAAATTTCCTGTCGGTTAGAACAATTAATCAGTGGAACAACTTGCTTCCAGAAGTTGTGAATGCTCCAACACTGGAAATTTTTAAGAAGATGTTAGATAACCATTTGTCTGAAGTGGTGTAGGGTTTCCTGCCTAAGCAGGGGGTTGGACTAGAAGACCTCCAAGGTCCCTTCCAACTCTGTTATTCTATTCTATTCTATTCTATTCTATTCTATTCTATTCTATTCTATTCTATTCTATTCTATTCTACCTGTTCCTGGGTTGGAAGGCCCTGGTTGCTGTCACTCATGCCTCCTAGTTGGACTGTTGCAACATACTCCGCTGTCCTTGAAGATCACCTGAAAGTTACAACTGGTCCAGAAAGCAGCAGCATTGCTAGTTACAGGTACGTTTATATGATATCTCTATTCTCTACTCTCTGAGTTGCATTGGTTTCCTACAGGCTTCGGGGTGCAATTCAAGGTGCCTGTTATCATCTATAAAGCCCTGCATGGCACAGTAAGATAATCTGTGAGACTGCCTTTCTCCAATGCTATCTGCTTGTTCTAGATGTTCCAACAAAGAGGGCATGCTTTAGGTCCCACCCTTGAAGCAATGCCATTCCCCACTCCTGACATAGTGGCCCTTCAATAGGATCTTGGCTGTTTGCTTAGGTGTTTGGGTCAGGATGGTTGGAGTTTCCATCCAGAAGAACAAAATAAATATGAATTCCTGATTGCTGATCAGTTACTGTTTTTCACTTTTTGCAGGAATTGTTTGATTCTTGTACTTTGTAAGATGCCCATAATCACAATGTTTGAACTGGAGAACAATATAAATGTGATAGAAGATAATGATGATTATAGATAAATACAATAGATAGACAGACAGAAGAGAGAGTGATATTATCCACGCACTCTCCCTTAAAGCAATATCCAGCCCATTTTGGATCTGATTAGGTTATTCAGATGTGCCACAATCAGCATTGCAATATTGACAACAGCGAGCTTTTTCAAGATGTTGTTAATGTTCTTTTTCTGGTCAGAGCTTTTAGAAAACGGAGAAAAGAGAAGATGACTAATTTTTGTCGAGTCTTAATCTATGTCACAATTTCCTGTATTGTACAAGATTGCTGATTTTAAGTCATAAAACCTTCCAGAGATGTGGATTGAGAGGTGAGATCAGCTGCAGAAAATCACCTTTCCCTGTCATAGTTTAAAAATAAAAGTCAGGTTTGGAACCCTTAAACATTCTTTAAAAACAGAAATGGGAGAGTTTGTGTTTTCTACTTTTTAGATGGTCACGTAAATCATATTTAATGCCCTCGGTCACTGGAGAATTAATTATTTATTTTTGTTCAAAGAAGAAAAGCACACGCAGACACATAGCGCATGCTGAATGATGGATCCACTGCATAGGAAAGGAGAAAAATAGTGATGAGGGGGAAAGATAAATGCTATTTTGATGAAGAGAAAGACAAGACTTTTATCTTAAGAAGGGGGATTGTGTTCTTTCAAACACAGGAACAATGGCAGCCTTATTCCCTTCACCCCATGCACTGCCCTAACACTAAGCGTTCTGTAAAAGGAGTAGAGGAAGAGAGCTTTTGTACAGGAGAAATAAAGAACAATTCATAAGCACGGAGAATGTTGGTTGACTGGAATTTGCATTTCATTTAAGGAAATGCAACCTGTTGGATCGGAGGTGATGAGGCACTTGGGTTGACTTTTGATGTAGAACAGTTACAGAGAGTAGTACTGTACACAGATGTTAGCTTTAGCCTCAGTTCTATAGAAAAGGTAGCCTAAATTGGCATAAGGGATAGGAGTGAACAATTACTTAAGGCATGATTGGCTGTTCCATGCATAGAATAGTTAATGCATGGAGCTTTGCATATAAAAACGAAGAGAGAGAAAAGCAAAGAACGACGGTTTGCTTCTTTGCAAAATGAAAAAATAATTTCATTTGCAGATGTTTCTGTAATTCAAAGAAAAAAAAGAGATGATCTCTTCTAGTTGCTTCTTCCTGGGGGGTTTCTCCAACATTATCTCTTTTACAATGCTGAAGCATTTGTAATTCTCTGGCCAAATTTCTAAGAATCATAGAATCTTAGGACCTTGGAGGTCTTTATTTATTTATTTATTAGTCGCATTTCTATGCCACCCAACTCCCTTGGGACTCTGGGCGGCTTACAGCAAAAAAATAAAGCGAACAATATCCCATGAAATTTTTTTAAAAGAACATTAAAAACCCATACACTCCATTCCATGGCCGGGTCTCGCAAGATCGCCGTAGCTTCTAGTTCAACCTAGCCTGACCAGGTGGCTCAGTGGCTAAGACACTGAGTTTGTCGATCAGAAAGGTTGGCGGTTCGAATCCCTAGTACAGGTCTCCTGCATGAGTAAGGGGTTGGACTAGATGACCTCCAAGGTCCCTTCCAACTCTGTTACTGTTACCCTGGGCAGGGCAGGAGTTTATTCCATTGTAGGAAGTTAGCACCTACACCTTCTTTCCTAGAAGAATGAAATATTTTAGGAAATATTAAAAAGGCAGAATAGTATGTTTCCCTGGATGAGAAATGGAGAAGCATGTTTTAAAGACGAAGCAGCTCCCATGTTCCTGCCCCCACCCTTTGTCAATGGGCCAGAGGCAGAAACTCAATCTTTGTCAATGGACCATCATCTGCAACACAATAGGACCCATCTAGCAACAGAGACTCACCACATGGCACCTGGGAAGATTACATCAGCCAGCAAGGCTAGCTAAGACCCCACCCCCTGGGAGTCTGACAACCAATCAGGATACTCTTTCAAGGCCCCAGGAAGTTCAAAGCCAGAGAGAGCATAAAACCCGGGGACTCGCTGTATCTCGTCCCTTTTCTGTTCAGGAACTCAAACCATGTGATCCTGTCCATCATTAAACCATCTTTCCAAGCAGTCTCCATGTTTCCAATGTCTTTTTCCCCACTTGGAGCTGAACCCAGAAGGATATTTCTTCCTACACCATCCTGCACAATCTTTTCTTGAAAACCTCCATTGATGGAGCACCCACAACTTTGGAAAACAAGCTGTTCCACTGACTAATTGTTCTTACTGTCAGGAAATATCTCTTTAGTCCCAGGTTGGATCTTCCTATGATGAGCTTCTATCCGTTGCTGCAGGTACTTTGGAAAATAAATTGCCCCCCCCCCTTCTCTATGACAGCCTTCAAGTATTGGAAGATGGCTATCATGTCACCCCTTTTGGGCTAAACATACTTAGTTCTCTTAGCCCTTCATTATATGATTTAGCCTCCAGTCCCCTTATCATCTTTGTTGCTCTTCTCTGCACTCTTTCTAGGGCCTCAGCATCTCTTCTGTATTGTGGTGACCAGAACTGGATGTAGTATTCCAAGTACAGCCTTATTAGTGCAATATAGAGAAGTACAATCGCTTCGTGTGATCTTGATGCTATGCTTTTTTTGATGCAGCCTAGGACAGTGTTGGCCTTTTTGGCAGCTGCAGCACATTGCTGATTCATACTTAAGCAGTGGTCTACTAGGACACCTAAATCCCTCTCACAGGTACTACTGTTGAGCCACAGACTGCAGAGAAAAAGAGGAATCAACAACATTTCTTTCTCTTTTGAGTAGGCAAAAGCCAACAGCTCTTGTGTCAAAAAATCATGACAGCAGCAATACATATGCTAATCAGTGACATAAAAGCTAACAGTGAAAATAAAATAATAGATTTCTAGATGCACAGGAAGAGATTAATTTTGTGTAACACATTTATGAATAAAACCTTTTTCAAGGATTGAAGGCATATAAAACCATGTTATATCTAAGAACAATAATATCATGATGACACATTTAGATAAAATTGTCCTTAAACTGAGCTCAACTCTTCGTAATTACATGGACATAACTATTTGATTTTTATTTTCCTGGCAACAACTTGAGATTTTTCTGATGGGGTTTTGTCAAAACAATGTCAAGAACATTCCTATCTAGATTTGTTTGAGGTCCTCTAAAGCCAGCTCACAAAATATTATAAACTCATTCTATTAGCAACTAACCAAAAACGGCCAAGCAATTTTTAAGAAGCAAAAAATAATACCAGGTAGTCCTTGACTTATAACAATTCATTTAGTGATCGAAGTTATGAAAAAAGTGACTTATGACACTTTTTCACACTTATAATGTTGCAACATTCCCATAACCATGTGATCAGAGCCGCAGTTGTACAGTGGTTAGAGTGCAGTAGGCAGGCTACTTCTGCTGATCACCGGCTGCCAGCAGTTTGGCAGATCGAATCTCACCAGGTTCAAGGTTGACTCAGCCTTCCATCCTTCCAAGGTTGGTAAAATGAGCCAGATTGTTGGGGCAATATGCTGACTCTGTAAACCGCTTAGAGAAGGCTATAAAGCACTGTGAAGTGGTATACAAGTCTAAGTGCTATTGCTATCAAAATTCAGACACTTGGCAACTGGCATGTATTTATGACAATTGTAATGTCCCAGGGTCAGGTGATCACCTTTTGTGACCTTCTGACAAGTCAATGGGGAAGCCAGATTCACTTAACAACTGTTAACTGCTAACTTAACAAGTGCAGTAATTCACTTACAACTGTGGTAAGAAAGGTCATAAAAACTCACTTAACAAGTGTCTTGCTTAGGAACAGAATTTTTGGGCTCAATTGTGATAGTAAGTTGAGGACTACCTGTATCTCTTCAACACTGCTTATAAAAAATAAAACAAGCTGAACTTTGAAACATGTTCTACTCCCCAAAACTATTTAGAAGGCTCACTGTGTAACTGAAGAACATAGAATTTAAAATGTTTCATGATGGCAATAATTGTACCAAAGATAGCATGTGGATCAAACACTATAAAAATGTTTGTGTATGTGTTTATATGTACACGTGTATATGCAGTTAGTCCTTGACCTACAACCATTTGTTTAGTGACCATTCAAAGTTACAACAGCACTGAAAAAAGTGATTTAACGAATGGTCCCTGCATTAACAACCATCGTAACATCTCCATAGTCACATGATCAAAACTCAGGCGCTTAGCAACCAGCATCTATTTATAATGGTTGCAGCATCCCAGGTTCATGTGATTGCCATTTGCAACCTTTTCCGCTGGCTTCTGACAAGCCAAGTCAATGGGGAAAGCTGGATTTGCGGAATAGTTGTGTGATTCAATTAACTGCCAGGATTTATTTAACAATTTTGGCAAACAAAATTTGGACACAACTCACTTAATTGGCAATGGAAATTCTGGTCCCAGTTGTAATCATAAATCAATGTGTGTGTGTGTGTGTGTGTGTGTGTGTTTGTGTGTGTGTGTGTGTGTGTGTGTGTGTGTGTGTTTGTATGCCTACATATGTTCTGATGGATATAGGTCAGGAGTGAAATCCAGCAGGTTCTGCGGAACCGGTAGCGGAAATTTTGAGTAGTTCAGAGAACCAGCAACTACCACCTCTGGCTGGCCCCAGAGTAGGGTGGGAATGGAGATTTTGTAGTATCCTTCCCCAAGAGTGGGGAGGGAATGGGGATTTTGCAGTATCCTTCCCTTAGAGTGGGGTGGGAATGGAGATTTTGCAGTATCCTTTGGTTTTCACCACTGGTATAGGTATATATAAAATCTTTCCTGTTGATCTCGACTCCTGGTGGTACATGGATACACTGTCTTCATAACAACATAGAAATGGCTTGCCATTGTCCCCTTTTCAGCAATTTTTTTCATCTTCCCATTTTTGTTCATAGCCCTGAGATTTACCTCCAAATAGGAACTAGGCCAGGCTCGGTTTAGCTTTTTTGTGATCAGCCATGGTTGCCATCTACGGTGTCAGGCTCTTGAAAAAGATGGAAAGATGTTATACTTCAGCCAGTTGGTTGGATCAGAAAAAGAAGAAGAGGAACTATCAGAAAACCTTGGAACTGACATTCAGAGATATACACCTAGAGTGAACATTTGAAAAATGCATCCTAGTAGCTGAATTAGAAACCCATCTACCTCCGGTAATGCAATCTACTTCTCGGTATCTATTCCCTAAGCATTCTTATTTATGAATGTAAAAAAATAGTTGACCTTCGGTTTGGTTTAGAGATTTTAATTTTATGACAAGTGGGAGGATTTGTATATTTCATTACATTTCCATCATTGTCACTGTCTTAATAAAGTAATACATTAAAGGGTTGTCTATTATTTGATTAATCTGGTAGGATGCCACAAATTATAAAGCACCTGCGATATTCAATCTTGCAGTGCATAGACACCATGCATGGTTTCTATATCCAGGGTTTCCGGTTACGGAAATCATATTTCAGTTTGTAGGATGTTTTGGCATTTCAGCCCTCTGTTGTGATGACCTGTGTTGGTGTGTTGGCATAATCTGAGGGATTTTACATGCAGTAATACCGGAAGATTTGAGAAAAGTTCGTTCTATATTGCTTGTCAGCAGCATTGAAAAACTACATAATTGTCATTTTGTACTCAGAAGATTTACCATAAAAAAAAAGAGAGAGAAAGAGAGAGAGAGAACAAAGTGGCATTCATTTAGTCCCACTTCCTTCCCCCATCCCCCGACATAACTGCTTGGAAATATTTATGAAATGAGGCTTGCAAAATAAGCTGAGCTTTGTACTGCTTCCACTTAGAAGAATGTGCTTTTTTTAAACCAAGAAAACAAATAAATTCTAATTCAAATAACATGCCAAAAAGAACAGCATTTATAACTCATTTCATGTCATAGTTTCCAACAGAGTTTATTGCCATTCAGTTGAATAGACTGAGATGTTAATATGCAAATCTCAGTTTTGGTTGAAGCAGAGCAGAATAGAAAGCATAGTAACTTTACACTGGACAATCATTCGTGTATGATGTTACCCTAATAGGAAGTTTTTATGGATCTTCCTACCCATGTTTAAAACTTAATAAAATGTTATGAGCATCCCAGAGATACAAAGAAGTCTACAGCTATGCAATTCTGCAATTCTGATGGTGGGAAAATTGTTAAAGAGAAATTCCATTTTTAAATTAATGAAGCTAAATTTTTAGATATAAAAGGAAAAGTTCACATATTAAATTTATTACATATAATCTGCCTTGGTACCAGAGGTGGTATTCAGCAGGTTCTGACCAGTTCTGGAGAACTGGTAGCAGAAATTTTGAGTAGTTTGGAGAACTGGTAAATACCACCTCTGACTGGCCCCACCCCCATCTATTCTCCTGAGTCCCAGCTGATCGGGAGGAAATGAGGATTTGGCCCCAGAGTGGGGTGGGAATGGAGATTTTGCAATATCCTTCCCCCTGGAGTGGGGAGGCAATGGAGATTTTACAGTATCCTTTCCCTGGAGTGGGGTGGGAATAGATATTTTACAGTATGCTTCCCCTGCCGCGTCCACCAGGCCGCACCCACCAAGCCATGCCATGCCCACCAAGCCACACCCACTGAACCGGTAGTAAAAATTTTTGAATCCCACCACTGCTTGGTACAGTAAATTACCTTGAGGTAGTTTGAAAGAGATTATCTGGACTTTGGGGGGGGGGAGGGAAGAGGAACTGTTGTTTTGCCAGATCAAAGAAAATATCCATCTCTAACATCAACAGTCTAGCCAGCAAATTAGAAAATTAATTAACAACTGCACCTCTTGTCCTAACAATCATTTGCTTAAATGATAAACCAATTACTTCATTTTATAAAAAGGATTACATGGCTTATTGAAGTTAACATCCAGTTGTAGGGGTGCTGTGGAGTCTTACCAATAAACAGAAGGTTGCCACATGTGACTTTAAAAAAAATCTACCCTTTTATGTTGAATTTCCCAAGCTATCAACATTCTTTAATATTTTTGTTTTAATATTTTTTTATTTTTGCTAAATTTGAATTAATGTACATTATTGTAAACTGCTTTGAAAATTTATCTAAGGACAACAGTAAATTAATTCACTGCTTTTGGAGTAGAAAAGCAGGCCACTATTGTGATTCACCCATGATTCTATCATTAAAATTGAGGCTGGAAACAAAGAGGTTATGAGTTGAAGTCCTGGCTTAGGCACAAAGCCAATTGGGTAACCTTGGTCCAGGCACACTCTCCCAGCCCCAGGAAGCAAACAATGGCAAACCATTTCTGAAATCTTGCCAAGAAAACTGCAGGGACTTTGTTCAGGTAGTTGCCAGGATTCAATGCAGATGTGAAGGGATGAAAAGAAAAAGAAAAGAAAAGAAAAATTTCTGCACGCATTCTTTCTTTCTTTGCCTAGTCATATTCCGTTTCTTATTTAGGACTCCAGCCATGATCATTTCTTGTTACTTGTAATCAGGGGTGAAATGTTACCAGTTCGCTCCAGTTCGGGCGAACTGGTAGTGATAAAAAGCCGGTAGTTAACCGGTAGTTAAAAAAAGCTACCGGTTCATCCAAACTGGTATTTCCAATGATCAGCTGTGCCGCACGGTTTATATTTGCTAGAAAGCAAGAAATCTGCTTTCTAACGAAGCTAAATCACGCGGCACAGCTGTTCCCCCCCGTCGCTGTTCTACTTACCTAGTGAAGTCTTCTTTTTCCGCACGCAGCATGAGTTTGGCGTGCACTGTGCATGCACACGCAGTGTGCTTTTGGCACGTGCTGCGTATATGCGCACACAGCACCCATTTGGCATGTACTGCGCATGCGCGGGCAGCAAACAGGTGGCAATACGCATTGGATTTCACCCCTTCTTGTAATAGGTAAACAGGAGTCACAATTAGGTTCAACTTAATTTGGAAGATTAGTTCATATAGTGATAGAATACGGTTTTCTTGAATCATGAGATAACTGAATCTCAGTTCTTCGGGAGGAAAGAAACATGCAGCTCTATGCGATGGATGGAAACTCAGATAAATCATGACTGAACTGGCCCATTATTTAAGTACATTAAATTTTCAGTGTTAATTAAAAATTTTTTTACATTTTCTTCTTTCTCTGATTCTAATTACAGACTTGCTATATGAAGGTATCAGACATTTTTGTAAGTGGCCATTTATGGAAAAGAGGGTGTAATTAAATGACACTACAACTTAATTTATATTAACTGTTCCAGTTCGGAGGCTATTTATCAATGTGGAGAAGATTCCTTATTTTGTTATTACATATATAAATATTTAAACACTTCAGCTTCCTAAATGACCGAGGATGAAAAACTATGCATATTTTTAGGTGCTTTGTATATTTAAATATAAATACACATCTGTCTAGAAAAAGATTTAGAAATAGATATTTCTAAATCTTTTTCTAGACAGATGTGTATTTATATACAACTTGTTCCTAGCTATTCCAGTTATGAAGTACAGGTAGTCCTTGACTTGCAACAGTTCATTTAGTGACTATTCAAAGTTACAACAGGATTGAAAAAAATGACTTATGACCATTTTTCACACTTATGACAGTTGCAGCATCCCCATGGTCATGTGATCAAAATTCAGATGCTTGGCAACTGACTCATATTTATGAGAGTTTCAGTGTCCTAAGGTCATGTGATTCCCGTTTGCAACCTTCTGACAAGCAAAGTCAATGGGGAAGCCCAATTCACTTCATAACCGTGTTACTAACTTAACAACTTCAGTGATTCACTTAACAACGGTGGCAAGAAAAGTCATAAAATGGGGCAAAACTCAATAAGTGTTTCACTTAACAAGAGAAATGTTGGGCTCAGTTCTGGTCATAAGTGGAGGACTACCTGTATTGTCTTCTCACTTTCTGGCAGCTTTTGTGATGGACATGATCTAGTACAGTGGTTCTCAACCTTCCTAATGCCGTGACCCTTTAATACAATTCCTCATGTTGTGGTGACCCCCAACCATAAAATTATTCCTAAAACCATCGAAAATATGTGTTTTCCAATGGTCTTAGGCAACCCCTGTGAAAGGGTCATTCGACCCCCAAAGGGGTTGCGACCCACAGGTTGAGAACCACTGATCTAGTATATTTCATTGGTGGTATGGTTAATAACAGTAGCTGGGATCTGCCACTTCAGGCTGGTCTAGGAAGACACCTCTCTTTGGTTATGTCTTCTGCAGCTATTCTGCCTTTGATTGCGGGAGACGCAAAATGTGGGATGTCTGACTGGCATTTTCCAAACCCCTTTTCAGATTTTATTCAGTTTTCTTATATACAGGTAGTCCTCAACTTACAACCACAATTGAGCCCAAAATATCTGTTGCTATTTGTTAATTGAATTTTGCCACATTTTTGAAACTTTCTTGCCAAAGTTGTTAAGTGAATCACCGCAATTGTTAAATTAGTGACCCAGTTCTTAAGTGAATCTGGCTTTCCCCGTTGACTTTGCTTGTCAGAACGTTGCAAAAGTTGATCACATGACCCCAGCATAACTATGAATCAGTTGCCAAGCGTCTGAATTTTGATCCAGGGGGATGCTCCAGCAATCATAAGTGTGCATAACAGTCATAAGTCACTTTTTTCAGTGCCATTGTAAATTTGAACAGTCACTAAACGAACTGTTGTAAATTGAACATGGATTTAGTGCTTTTTGAAAGAGTAGTAGACCTGGGTATTAAGCACAGCTTTAATGTTCTTCCAAAAGATCCTTAATCCTTCTGTGCTCTACAGAAATTTAATTTAAACTGGGAAAGTCTTGTTCCTCAGGTTAAAAAAAAAAACTGACCAGCTGTAGGTTACTTCCTCTATTACCAATGAGGGGATTGTAAGCTTTCCAAAGGAAAAGGAGTTTCACCTAGTTGTATTTTTTTTTACAGTTTTTATTCTTTGGGAAGGTGTTGCATCGTTTTGCCTACTGCATAGGCTACTTCTGGGTGTTGCTGGGCAAGTCCGCTTATTATCAGCTTTGCATTCTATTGTGGCACTAATTGAAGATCGAACTCTCATATTATCAGTGGTTCCCTCCTACTTTATCCCATCTCTCTTCTCCATCCCTGTTGGTGTGGCTAAGTGGAGGAGAGTGCAATGAGGTTCTCTGCAATTGATATCCTAAGAGGAACATCCCGCTTTCCTCCCCCCACTCCCGTGTAGTGTCTCACCCTATGCTCATCCTTTCAACATGTCAGCCACCCTATTTCAAGACACCAGTTTAGTGCTCCTTCAAAAGAGTGTTATTCTCTGGAGAGCTCTCTCCCACGGCTGTATTAATGTATTAATTGTGCAACTTGACAGATGGTTAAACTAGCCATTCTAAGTTCTCATCTACAGACTTTCAGCAATGCCCAACTACAGGCTTAGGAGCAGTGGTGAAATCCAATTTTTTTTACTATCGGTTCTGTGGGTGTGGCTTAGTGGGCGTGGTGTGACTTGGTGGGCGTGGCTTGGTGGGCGTGGCAGGGAAAGGATACTGCAAAATCTCCATTTCCACCCCCACTCCAGGGGAAGAATACTGCAAAATCTCCATTCCCACCCCATTCCAGGGGAAGGATATTGCAAAATCTCCATTCCCTTCCCACTCCAGGGCGGAAGGATATTGCAAAATCTCCATTCCCACCCCACTCTGGGGCCAGCCAGAGGTGGTATTTGCCAGTTCTCCAAACTGTTCAAAATTTCTGCTACTGGTTCTCCAGAACCTGTCAGAACCTGCTTGATTTCACCCCTGCTTAGGAGAGTAACTTGTGGCAGTCATATCTATAAGTGTATTGAGAAAAGCAACTAGATTTCACTAGATTCATTCTTTTCCCCATTATTCTATAAGTATTTTTTAATTACAGGTAGTTCTCAACTTAAAACAGTTCATGGTTACAACAGCACTGAAAAAGTGACTTATGACCATTTTTCACACTTATGACCTTTGCTGCATCCCCATGGTCATGTGATCAAAATTCAGATGCTTGACAATTGGTTCATATTTACGACAGTTGCAATGTCATGGGGGGGTGCTCATGTGATCATCTTTTGCGACCTTCTGACAAGCAAAGTCAACGGGGAAACTAGATTCATTTAACAACCGGATTCCTAACTTATCAACTGCAGTGATTCACTGAACAATTGAGGCAAGAAAGGTGGTAAAATGGGGCAAAGCTCACTTAACAAATGTCTCGCTTAACAACAGAAATTTTGGGCTCAATTGTGGTCGTAAGTCAAGGACTACCGGTCTTGTCTTGCTTAGTGTAAAAAATTCTGCACTTTTTCAATTTCTGAGAATCCCGATAGGCTAAAACAGTTGACTGATTAACATACAAGCCACCATATTTGAAAACTGTAGAACCCCTTATGTAGTATGATTGTAAGTCATTTATGGTCTCATAAGGGTAATGAGTAACGCTGAATAGTTCTGTTAATTATTATATGGCTTATGTATTTATAATTTAGAAGACCATTCAACTACCTCTGAATGGTACAGTAATTCTTGACCAATTACTTAGCGACCATTTGAAATCATAATGAACCTCCCCAGAGGTGAACTTCCAGTGGCCACCCCACCAATCATGTGATCACATTTTAAACGCTTGGCAACCAGCCTGCACGTATGGCTGTTTGCAATGTCCCATAGTCACATGACCATGGCTTACAATGTTTTTTTGCCAGGTCCCAACAAAAAATGGCCATTGTGTACAACAAGTTCACTGTCTTAACAACATTGGTGTTCCTTTAATGACCACAATGCTTGCTTAATTGTGGTGTTCGCTTAACAACCAGCACAAATAAAGTAAAAAAATTGGGTGGCACTACTTATGAATGTAATTCCAGCTCAACTATGATAATAAATTGGGGGCTACCTGTACAATGGAAAAACCAATACAATACCTAGAAAAGAGAAAACAAGCATAAAAATAGATGGGAACAATATGCCTTTAATCAGGCAAAAAGAGTCAGTTTGGTTGAGTGGTTAAGGTAACAGGCTAGAAAGCAAGAGACTATGAGTTCAAGTCCCACCTTAGCTATGAAAGCCAGCTTGGTGACTTTGGGCCAGTCTCTCTCTCTCTGCTCACCTCACCTCACAGAGCTGTTGTTTGTGAGGAAAACAGAAGGCGGAAGGTATGTTTGCTGCCTTGAGTTATTTATAAAAATAATAATGGCAGGATATAAATAAATAAATACCAAATGGGTACATCAGCAATCTATACAAGAGTTTGGGGGAAGAGATGGGTTTTTCAAGATTGTCTAAAGGTCTGGGTAGGTACCATAGCAGAGAAGGGGCACGTTCTACTTCCTGTTAGATGACATTGCATAACAAAGGGGGTGTCAAGTGGATTTTTTTTTTTTTAATTTGATTTATATGCCGCCCTTCTCCGAAGACTCAGGGCGGCTTACAATGTGCTCAGCAATAGCCTTCATCCTTTTGTATATTTATACAAAGTCAGCTTATTGCCCCCACAACTGGGTCCTGGATTTTGGACGCATTCTGTAAGTTAGCTCATTTGGGGTACCGTGGTTCAAAAATTGTTGCCCTATGATGCACACTTCCCTCCCAGTTAAAGATCATGACAAGAATTTTAGTAGCATATAGATAAGCATTTGTCAGCATTTTCTTAATTAAATCTTACTTCAGCTCATTGTGAAAGAGGCAAAAAGATTCTGTCAAGCTAAGATCTGCGATATATATATATAAAACATGAACAGTGCTGACTAAGTTACAATAATTTAAGTATTATCTATTATCTCTTACGCTTCCTTGGGTCTTTCTGTTTTTATTTCTGTTTGGAAAACAGTCCTTGAATGGGTGCATGGGTTAATCTGATGTAATCTGTACATGCTTACTTTCCATTTAATTTATTATCATTGAATATAATGAGGCAAATCATAATAAATCTTGGAAATAATTCATGCATGTTAGAAGAGGGAGATTTCCTCTTATTACGTCTTCCATCAAAATAAAATATGTTTAGAATGAATTTGGGAAACCTTATTGGAAAAAAACGGACACAAATGACCTACAGCCGTTTTCTGCCCTGTTCCTTCTTTACCTCAGTGTACCGGCCACACCTCCATTGTTCATGCCAATTTGTTTCATTCCATCCTGCTATTTTTCCTGTCAGACAGTATGTGTTAAATTGTTCCCATATGTCTGGTGTGTTCGTAAGGCTTGTAATCCTTGGCATCTTTATCTACAGCTGCTACCTATATGTTCCTGTCTGTCCATATATTTTTATGTCTGCCTGTGGGTGTCTGTGTGAGAGACAATCACATGTATACTGAGTATCATTTGAACTGTGTCGGTCTAAAATTGTGTCAATTAAACATTTGCACTTATTCTGGAGTAGATCTTAATTCGGATCATTTTGTAATGCCCCCTCCCTGTTTCTTCTGCTCTCCGAACTGATCGCAGAGCATGTCAAACAATATACAAAGGAAACGAAGGACTGCATAGCCCAGCAAAGCATTTAGCCACCCACTTGAAAAATGCTTAACTCTTGTACACATGATACTGAAAGAATGCTAGGGAATTGTACCAGTCCCTTCGGCTTCGTATGCATCCTCCGCCGTCAACGCACACAACCTGAGCCTTGTCTCTGTAGCTGTGAGGATGGAGTTCTTACTAATAAAGGAGCTTTTCCCATGATGCTGTGTAATAAGGATTGGTAGGCCAGCAAGCTACTAGGATGTTTTCTTGATTAGGTGTCTTATCTTGCATTGAGCTGCATCAGATGAAGGTCGCTGACAGCGTAATGGCAGGGAAAGCGTCGGACAGCTCCATAAAATGGCAGCTATGTTATGACATGTCAGCCAGGACGTGGTGGATGGTAAGTTGGCGCAATAACAAGGGTTTTTTTTCCCCCTCTTTCTTTCTCCAAAGATTTTTTTTTAACTCCTCCTTCGCTGCCGAAGTGCACGTGCTATGAAGTTCACAGTCGGGCAAAAACTTTGAAGTGGCAGTTCAGCGACTCTGTGGCTCGTTAAGCATCACAGCACGTTAGATAAGGTTTCCCTCGTAGGGGAGAGGGGTCACAGACAGCCATTTTAAACCTACCGCAATGACAGGGTTTAGACCTTTTTTGTTTTATTTAAACAAATCAGCATAATTTGTCGGTTTTACCCGATGCGCAGACCATTGGGTTTGAGAAGTTAGACCTAGAAGCAATCATGGAAAGTAGCGGTGTTGTCATACTAATTTTGACTGATTGTTCTTGAACTGATCCTAAAACAATCTATTTATTTCAATTTTCTCTGAATATATCTATATATCTATTGCATCGTATTGCAAACAGCCTCTTAATCAGTTTTCCATTCTCCTTTAATTTGGAACCATTCTTCTTTTCAATGAATACAGTAACTGGAGCAACTACTGATTAATATGCTGCTTGGCATAATTAAATTTAGTTAATGAAGCTGTGCGTATTAAGTCCAATTCTTTTTTGTTTAGGCAAGCATGAATTTTTAATGTATGTGTGTGTGTGTGTGTGTGTTTATGTGTGTGTGTAACTACAGCTGAAAACCCAAAACAAAAACAGAGACAAGGCTGAACTCGGATAGGCAAAACTTTTATAGTGTTGTTGAGAAGAGCATGCAAGTTTTCTTGAACAAAATCCTATGATTAAGAACCGGCTTCTGAAGAAGAGAAACTTGTCCGTTTCTTCAGGGTTTTTGTGAAATTTTATTCATGTGTTCATTTTATTGTCTAGACAATAGCCCCTCGTATGAAATAATTTTTCCTTTGAATGAGGACATTTGGCTGGCAACTTTTCCATTACGAATATTAATTTCATTTCTGGTCTGCTTTCTCTGTTTATTTATTTTTAACTCCTTTCATTTGTTCCTCGATTGCCTTTGCTTGTTTGTCTGGATAATTATTATGCTTGGTGCACAGGCTGTTGTTTTTTTCCCCCAGAATTAGTACAGGGCAGAGACAATAGGGACTTTATTCGTGGCCGGTGGGTATGAGGAACACCACTGGATAGCTCGTCCCACTGCCGGTACGGGAGGCAGCTCCCTAATTTTTGGGCTCTTCTTACGCCACCTCACTTTTCAAGGACTTTATTCTTGTTTTATTTATTTTTCTTCCCAAAGTGGATGTGACACTGTGCCCTCTGAGAAGGTCATTTCTTAAAGGAGTATTTTCCTCCAAAGGATGCTCCGTGCGGGAATTTGTGTTGTGGATCTTTCATGCAAGGAGAGAAACTACTTCTACTTGTTGAACACTTGTTGGCTGAGTGATCTCATTAGTCGAGTTACACAAAGAGAGTCGGTGATTAAAAAGTGGCTTGGTTGAATCTGAGTTTTCAATTTGGCATTAGTGTTTGATGAGAACAGATTGCTGTTTAACGCTTGCAACAAAATTTGGTACTTGGGGTGTGCGTGGCTGCTAGTTAAATGAGCTGTTAAAGTAAGGAAACATTGTGTAGAGGCTGGTTTAGAAAATGTATGTTGTGACAGGTTTAATTAAATTATTGTATATTTATAGGGTTTTTTTCTTTTCCTTTTGAAGTAACATGCCTGAGTTTTAACAAAGGTTTTTAAGGACAGCTTTCCAGTAAGCTGGCGTTGTTAAAAGAAAATCAATACTTTCACTCATGAGTGTTTTATTGAGAAGCATTCTTTAAATTACAGGCAATTAATATAATCATACTACCATATTAAAATGATGTTGAACAAAAGTGTATCTGACAGCTACAGCTTGTATCTTTTCTTGGTAAAATATAGTGGTTAAAATACATAATAAATAAGTAATAAAGTGTATTTCAGAGAGTTATTTGTTAATTTCAGAAAAAATGTATGTATGTTGAATTCTTCCTTCGGGAGCTATTATTAATGTACTATATTTTAGATACTAAATATTTACTGTTTGGGGAATATAAATTAATGCTTTAGATTTTTTCATAATGAACTAAAAATTGCCCTAATTTTGTTAAGTATGTTTGATAATTTGATAATTTATCTTTCAGGTAATTAATACTTTTTATAAAAACTGAAATATTAAGCATACTATGTTGAAAGTAAACCTCATTTACTACTTCTGAGCATAGTGAAAATTTGATTGTAAAGCTGTGATTGTAATTTTAATTAAGTTCCATTCCATTTTATCGTATGTTAGATATTTAGAAATTCTAAATATGTTTAAAATAAGATGATGGAAAATATTTGCTGTTTAGTTGATGTAATCTAATTGTAAGAGGCACAATTATAATTTAAATGTCTTTAAAGATATGTTATGTATATTTTGGAATATTGTATCAATAGATGTTTTAGTCATGTTCGTTGTATACTAATTGCACTTGATTTGCATTGAAGATTTTTAATGTTCTTCTAAGATGTTATGAACATTTACGTATTTTCCAAGACTTGTAAAGATTACTAGGCATTTTAGATAAGAACTGTGTAATTTGGAAATATAGATTTCCTGTTTCTGTCTTTTCCCAGCAGTCTTATTTCTCATATTAGTCTTAATTTAAAAAGTTTATTGAAAAAATTAAAATGAGCAAAATTTATTTTCAGAATTCCAGTTCAACTAAACATTTTTGTTTATAATAATTTTATAATTATTAATAAAATAAAATTTAGTTATGATAAATACAGAAATAAGAAATAAGTGTATGTGTATAACAATAGACAGGCTGAATAATTTTTTTTGGTCATGCTTTCTACATACACAAAATTGATGGCATTAGAATTGCATTTTCAAACCATTGAAGTTAGAGCATGATGGCTGGGGCAGACGATTTGTCATCCCGTGTTGTATGGTAATACCAGGATATTTTGAAGTCGCTGCTCCCTTAACTAGTGTGACAAATACGCTGATTCAAATGATAATTTGAATAATTATAGCCTTAAAATACATAGCCTTTGGATGAAATCATGCTATTGCATATAATAGCTGAGGTCAACTTTTCAATTTTATAGACATATGCTTTTTACTTTATTTTGGCCCTGCTAATGCTACTTTATGATTTGATATGGTTGTTTGACTAATCAATAAAAAATCAATAAACCATAGACTTGCTAAATTGCTCTGCAATAAACTGTATTTTTTTTGCCTCTACTTCTTTTTTGCGTCAAGTAACGTAATATAACTATTACGTTGTGACATTTGTATAACTTCAATATTGTATTCCAAATCTTAAAAATATGGGTATAATCCTTCCAAAGATCATCCTTGTTTGTCAGCAGTATGAATGAGAGAAGCAGAAAGTAATAATACATACAAGTGGTCATTGCAGAATGCCTAAATCATGCTTCGTGATTCCAAATATGGCAGGTAAACCTTCTCTTCTTTTAACAGAGAAGATAAATTTATGATGCTATTTTTTTGCAACTCTAACAACATTTTGTTTTGTTTCTTTATTGTTTGTTGACCTCAATTATTAAATGTCTCCAATATTTAGTCTTCAAGTTATATGTGGATTTTTGATATAAAATATTATGCTTAATAAAAAAAATTAAATGAAATTCTTTAGGTCACAACCCAGCACCACTTATTAATTACAATGAATCTTATCTGCATAGACATGCATAGGATTGCACTGATATTGTGTTATAACAGTGTTAATAGAAAGACAGACCGGTACTTCTAGTGAAACTTGGACTATCCAGCAGAGCCTTGGAAAGCACTGCTAAAAAGGAATAAAAAAGGCAGTAGCCTGAAACCCACTGAAGTAGATTTTTAAAGACATTGGACACAAATTTTCCTTCAGCTTTTATGTCAGAAGAAAATACTTCTATGATTCTAATCAGAAGTTGATTTTTATTCCTTTCCCTGTTCTTTCGGCAGCATTACTTCCTTCTAGCTTCAAAGCATTGGGGAGCTGGATGAAAAAGTAATGCTGCTGACAATTAAACAGAAAATATGCACGTTCCTTTCTGCAGAAAATTATAAATTCTTGCCAGAATTTCTGGGGAAATATTACTGCCATGAGAACCAAATTCAAGATTCAGGCCAGCATTATTTGTTGTCGTGGTAGTTCAAATACAGTACAGCTAAAGGACATATAGCGTGCGACTCTAGCAGTATAATTTACTGCTAATGATATTGAATATGATTTTTTCTTACATTAATCACTGAAGAATTCCTGTATTGGTCGTCTTGGGGTTCAGCACAAACTGTCCATTCAAAAAGTAATGTGTAGCTTGAAAAGTTAATGTATAAATATGTTTCCAAGCTCCTTGAACACATTCTCTGAGGCATCCTCAGTTATTAGCAAAATGTGTCACAAGGGAAACGATTCCGCCCTTTAAGATCACTGCACTATAGCTGTACTGCATTTGCACTCTACCATCAAAGTAAAAATAGACCAAAATTTGGGGGATAATAACTAAGATGGAATATCAAGATCATGGAATGTGCAGAGAAGGGGGAACACCGAAAGATCGTTTTTCTATTCCTGGTCAGTCCAAAACACCAATTCTCCCAAAGGCAAGTTGATGATGTTACTTCCTGCAACCTTCTCCAGCTTCAGGAAAGTCACCACTCACTTCAGTTTATATTTCCAATGCCCAGGTAAGTACACTTGTAAACCCATAATGAATAGTAGCCACGGACCATTTTTGTTATTTAACAAAGATAGTGGGGTTTAGGTGAGGCCCAGAAGTATCCTTGTTGATAAAAGGACATATTGACAATTGGTTGGTTTTTGTGATATCTCAGTATCCAGTTCATTTTGTTTTTTAAAAAAATGAAAATGGTTTTAAACAAATTCTTGTTGGACAGAGCTGGGTGCGGTGGTGGGTTGCTACCGATTCTACCTGGATTGGCGAACTGGTAGTGGCAGCAGTGGGAGGCTCTGCCCATCCGTGCTGGACACTTCTGTGCAGAATCATTGCGCACACAAGCAAACCGGTAGCAACGGGTTTTGCAATCCACTACTGGCTGGGTGCCTATTGGAGGCATAGTGAGGTCTGCTCTGTTACTGCTAGAAAGTACTGCATGATCTTTAAACACAACTTTATACTTGCCAGTACCTCTAGATTCACACTAGTGACTGTTAAACTGAGATGAAGTTGGGATTGGTTTCATAATCATTGTTGTGCACATTTGTGCTTTGGTGTGTAGCAAGTATCTGTTGAATCAATAGTGTTGATGAAGATGTTAGCGTACTAGCATTGGGTGAGATGAAATGCCCTTGATGTTCATTGTAAAGGTAATATGACACCATATTACATATAACAAATAGCTACAGCCTATTCATGATAAAATGTTTAATGGTAATGCTCTTTGTGGACATTTTACAATGAAAAAATTTGGCAGACGCTCTATATAGTTGCATATTAAATGTTTGTAAAGTTCTTCAGAGCAATGAATATATTTTTTCAGCCCTGAATGAAAATAGCTTAATAATGAACTTTCTAAATGTAATTAATAAGATAATAGTAATTCACTCTTATTAGATACAACGTAATTTAGCCACAAAAGGGACGCATTGGCTCAGTGGCTAAGATGCTAAGCTTGTCGATCAGAAGATCGGCAGTTCAGCAGTTCGAACCCCTAGCGCTGTGTAATGGAGTGAGCTCCCGTTACTTGTCCCAGCTTCTGCCAACCTAGCAGTTCGAAAGCATGTAAAAAATGCAAGTAGAAAAATAGGGACCACCTTTGGTGGGAAGGTAACAGCATTCCGTGCGCCTTTGGTGTTTAGTCTCATGCTGGCCACATGACCATGGAGACGTCTTTGGACAGCGCTGGCTCTTCAGCTTTGAAACAGAGATGAGCACCACCCCCTAGAGCTTGAAACGACCAGCACGTATGTGCGGGGGAACCTTTATCTTTACTTTAATTTAGCCACAATCCAGTGAGTGACTTCATATTTTGAACTTTGAATTGCTTTCAAAAGGCTCAAGTGACATCACTGCCCAACAGTCACCATCTTTGTTAATGAGATCATTTTATTCAAGTACTCCTGTCACTACAAAGAAGGTTGCACATGGTTTTCCATGTGCATTTTGCGGTCTTTCTCTCATGATGGTTTCAGATGTCATTCCTGTGGTTTGCTTCTGAGGATCCTTTCTGCACAGATACTTGTAACAGAATTGGTGGAAGGAAAAATTGGAATTCACTCTCCTCAAATGGAAATCATTTTTATTCTAAGTTGTGGTGCTATGAATCATTTGGGGTAATGCCCCAAATATCAGCAAACATTTCATTTCATTTCATTTATTCGAATTTCTATACCGCCCTTCTCCTTTCGGACTCAGGGCGGTGAACAGCCAGATAAAAAACATCTATACAAACATCACAGTTAAAAAAATAAAGTTAAAATAATTTATAAATTTGGCCCATAATTTAAAACTTGTCAATTAAAATAAATATTAAAATTTTTAAAACTAACCCTAAAATCAGGACAGACCGGCTAGCTGAAAAAAATAAGTTTTTAGGGCCCGACGAAAAATCCGGAGGTCGGAGATCACTCGTATCTCTGGGGGTAGATTGTTCCATAGGGTAGGTGCCACCACAGAGAAGGCTCTCCTCCTGGGGGTCGTCAGCCGGCATTGTCTGGCCGACGGCACCCTGAGGAGGCCCTCTCTGTGGGAGCGAACCGGCCGGTGGGAGGCTATTGGTGGCAGAAGGCGGTCCCGTAAGTACCCTGGCCCTAAGCCATGGAGCGCTTTAAAGGTGATCACCAACACCTTGAAGTGCACCCGGAAGTCCACCGGAAGCCAATGCAGCTCGCGCAGGAGAGGAGTCACATGGGAGCGCCCCGTCGCTCCCATAATCCCCCGCGCAGCCGCATTCTGCACCAGTTGGAGCCTCCGGGTGTACCCCAAGGGGAGCCCCATGTAGAGAGCGTTACAATAGTCCAGACGAGAAGTGACGAAAAATTTTATATCCTAAATATTTTTATTATTTGGGTTATAAATTTCATTTGGCTTTCACTAATATCTGCTGTATGTACCTTACAACTGATTCTAATGACCTTGTTAATTTTAACTCTATTGGTGAATTCTAAAACTATCAGCCAGAAGAAGGAAAGTTGAAAATAAGCATATTGGATTTGCTGTTGTCTCTGATTTTGCCACTTTTTTTCCCATGCAAAACCATTTTTTTAATGTGGAGGATGTTCTATTTATAGAATGTGTCTGTGATTTCAAAAATCAAGGTTTTGTGGAACAAGCAGAACATCAAGGAATATTCTTTTTCAAAAATGTATTTTGTTCACAAGAAAAGGGACAAGAATAATGACTGAAACCCATTAGTCACATTGCTATGGTGAATAATTTTTAAATTAATATATAATTTATAATGTCCAAAAGACATTTTTCTAGTACAGTAGTGATTTTGAAACCAAAGGAAATTGAGAGAGGCAACACCAATAAGAAGTTGGCATCCATTTTTTTGTGATTTCACATTTTTATTTTGCAATCATTGGGAAGGGTACCAGTTCTCTGAATTTATTGTCAGATTTTGACCATATAGTGAGGTGCATGCAATACATACATGTGTAATGGAATCTGATGGAATGTATTACATGTTAATGGCTTGCTGTACTAATTATGGAATATATTGCAATAGAATCATTAGAACAAATTCTACTTCATTTTTTTCTCTAATATTTTAGTTGTTTCGTCATTTGATAGCAAAATTAGGTCAGATGCCCTGCATTTATAATTGTATAATTTTTGTCCACAATGGTTTTAACTTTAAAGAAGGGCCATGCTAGCACACTAGTTGCAAATTATTCTGAATACATATGCATACATGAATTAAAACCACAGGTTAACTTGTCAATTAAATTATACATGCTAGGAATATCAATGATATAAATGACAAAGACATATGTTAGTTGTTCATGTATGTAAACTCCAAAGGGAATTTATTTGTTCCACTGATTTTGAACTCCAGATTAGACATGAGGGATATAATCCTTCTTTGTGTTGGCTTATTAACAAAAAAGTAGATTAGTATAACATTATGAGTTCTGCAAATAAATAGATGTTGCCTTTTAAATAGCACTACCTTTGTTCTCAGCATGCAGAATGCAGTCCAAAAATTGGAAAGAAATCAGGAATAAACTGTTGTTTAATTGAGACTGACCAACTGTGAAGTAGCAGCAAACATCTGTTTTCTTCCTTCGTAAACAATATTACAAGAATGCTTGTAAAAACCTGTGCACATATATGTATGTGTATGTGAGAGTGAGATTATACATTTTCCCTAGTTGATTGAATTGTAACCTCTGAAGTTGCATATAACCAAATACACTTGACCTACACTGTATTTGTTATTAAATTTTGCAGGACTTATATTTCTTTATATCCTCAGCAGGCAAGATTCCTGTTCATTGGAGAATTTTGAGGGAATGACACATGTAAGAGCAATGGGATTGAAATTTTAAAGCAGAAGTTGGCTCATAAAAAGTGTTCTAATGTTCCATTCTCGTTTTCCTTACTGCTCTTAATATGCGGTTGATAATTTAGCAGCCTTTTATGATAATACACAGTACCGACTGATTTGCAATGTCAGTTTTCACTTGGACCTTGTAAGTCTAGACATACAATTCAGATGTATCTAGATGCACAATGCCAGCCTATTGGGTAAGGGGAGCATTTCATGTGTTATTAGTGTCCTACATTTTCCCTCATAATAATGAGCTGTCACAGAGCGCATTCTGGAGATGAGATTAGTGTGTAGATGAATAAATAAACCTGTCCAGAAGAAAAATAATTAAATCAAGCAGAAAAATATTAACAAGTATGTTAATGAGCATTTAACATGAAACCAGGTCAGGATTCAACCAAGCTGTTGCACTGGCAAACAGCATGTGAAATTATATTAAATAAATTGTCAGACATTGAAAATGACTATTCACTGAGATTAGCTAAAGAATTCTACTCACACATGGATATACACACACACACATTTCTCATAATTTAAGTAGCATAGAAGAGAAATAATATTTTATCTAATGCTGTTTTATACAAGAAGCTTTTCAAAGAGTCAGTTTGGTCTAGTAAGCAACAGTCTAGAAAGCCAGAGACTGTAAGATCTAGTTCTCCTTAGCCATAAAAGCCAGCTGAGTGACTTTGGTTGGTCACTCTCTCTCAGCCCAACCAACCTCACAGGGTTGCTGTTGTTGTGAGGAAAATAGGAGGAGGAAGGTGTATTGAATATTTTTTTTTAATTTGATTTATATGCCTCCCTTCTCCGGAGACTCAGGGCAGCTTACAATGTGCTCAGCAATAAATTTTATTATTTATTATTTATTATTATGTATTTGTTTAATTTATTGGCCATCCATCTTACCATAGAATAATTCTGGGCGACTTATAATATTAGAAGGATAAAATTATTCAAATAAAATACTACGAAAATGCAATACATAACCCTAGATAAAAGATGGGGAGGGAGTAGGATGAACAGGGAGGGAGGTGGAATCTGTTATTAGTCTATCAACCATCCCCAATGTGAAGCCCCCCCTTTGGAGCCCAAGGCCAGCTGACAGACATCTTTAAGTTCTTGTGGAAGGTCAGGAGAGTTAGAGATTACCTCACTCCGTGAGGGGGGGGCAAGATGTTCCAAAGGGAAGTGCAATGGCAGTGATGACTCTTGGACCCCACCAGTCGGAATAGCTTGGATGATGGGGCCTATAGCAGACCTTCTCGGCTGGCATGGGGGTGGGTAAACTAATCCAGTGAGATGAGATGGTAACTTGGACCCATGCCATGAAGGACTTTAAAGGTGATCACCAAAATTGTTGGATTGCACAAGGCTGGCAGGGTGCAATTCAGTGGTGTTGCATGAGCTACCCTTGGGGCCACAAAACCTGCCAGTGCCACCAGACTCTGCACCAGCTGTAGCTTCTGAATTCTCTTCAAGAGTATCTCCATGTAGAGCACTTTGCAATAGTCCAAACATGAGATGATTAGGACTTGAATGATTGAGCGCAGGGACTCTAGGAGAGATTGCAACTGGCACACAACCTGAAGTTGTGCAAAGGCTCTCCTAGCCACAACTGCCACCTGCTCTTTAAGCAGGAGTCATGGAGGAGGAGGAGAACCCCCAAGTTGTGGACTGGATCTGTCTGGGATAGTGCCACCCCATCCAGAACTAAAAAAGTCAAAAGTCCCACATCATAGTGGCTCCATGCACCCAAAGCCATTTGGTCTTGCCAGAGTTTAGTCGAAGTCTGTTGTCCCCCATCCAGGCCCCCACAGCCTCCAGGAACCATGAGAGGACAACCACAGCATCACTTGGGTCACCAGGAGTGTATCCCAGATACCTCAACTCATAGTGATGGATGATCTCACCTTGCAGTTTCATGCAGATGTTAAGATGACATCAGTGGTAGGATTCAAATCCCGGTGCTACCGGTTTGCTATCGGTAGCATGTGGGTGCATGCACTCGCTTCGCGAGCGAGTGGCACTTCTGCACATGTGCAGAGCATTTTTGATGAGATCTGGGCAGGTGGGCAGAGCCTCCCACTGCCTCCACTAATGGTTCACCCTAACCGGGAGCAACCCACCACTGTATGACATCCATTACTGACAAATTACTGATTCTCATGGGTGTGAGTGGCATGGTCAATGCTGTAGACACAGCACTAAGCTGTGTGGCTTCTTTCTATGCAATAAGAGGAAATGAATGTTCCTTTCCTAAAATGTTCACTACTATAACCTCTGCTTTCCACAGAACAGTTGTGGGAAGAAATTTAAGATTTAGTAGTGGACCATTGAGTGATTATTACTTTGTAAAGGAACAAAATTCAACTACATGAAATATTACACCCTCCCCTCATTGCCTTAGCCCATTTCAATCTATTTGTGGAAGTTATAAGAAGAAGCCTATTAGCAGATGACTGACTCCCTTAGTACGGGGAAGAAAAGCATAATTTGTCTGAAATCCCTAATGCGAGCCATCGTTCATTAAGAAACAAAACTAATGTAGTTTTGATTATTTGGTTTGCATGCTCTATCATGGAGTTTTATGCAACTGTGGCCTAAGAAACCTAAGAGATGTGAATCTCAGGCCACTTCATGCTGATCAGGCCACTAATCTGATTCAGAAGTCAGATTAGTATTAACTGATCATGAATACCATTTGCATTATCATTTGCTGTGGTGGTGCAGTGGTTACAAGACAGTAAATTACGTAAATACGGTAACTCTGCTCACTGCCAGCAGTTTGATCCTGACCGGCTCAAGGTTGACTCAACCTTCCATCCTTCTGAGGTCGGTAAAATGAGGATCCAGATTGTTGGGGGCAATAGGCTGACTCTGTAAACAGCTTAGAGAGGGCTGTGAAACGGTATATAAGTCTAAGTGCTATTGCTATTGCTATTAGAGTATTGAGGCAAAATTGTTTTTCAAACCGAAGAAAATTGAAAGATGAAGGATACAAGTTCATAAATCTAGTTTTCTGAATGAAAATATCTAATCATAACCCATTTTCAATAATTTGGGGGGGGACTGAAAAATTGCACAATAGCTGATTGAAAAGAGACATTGATACTGCTCAAAAAAGTTCACTTATGAAAAACAGGAAAAATTGAATTGGTCCTAATGATGGCTGTGATCTCCATGTCCATCTCCCATTACTCCTTCTGAGAATTCTTGGCTGCTTTCCTAAATTCCTTTGCAGAGTTAATTATTGGGGTAGAGAGAGTGCATCACCTGTTCACTTATAATAGCTTGGCAACACAAATGGAAAGGGGGAGATATCTTTATTCTGCTTGCTATGAATCAAAGCTGTCTTTCATTTTACTCATCTTATGATCTAAGATGGACGTTAACTCTCAAGGGTGGAAAAAAAAGTCTTCAAAATTCTCTAATATTTATTAAATTAGCAGCCTGCTGATGTTGGGATGATAAAAGGCATGTGTGCATTTGTATTATTTACAGTCTCCTTACCAAGCTCTGTGTAAATATACTCTATGCCACCATTCTTTGCCTTATTAGTGAGCTTAATTTATAAGCTTCGAACACAGCATTGTATGGGAGGTTTTATCCATCCATTTCTATAACAAGATCAGGAAATCCACAACGTTTTTGTACCCATTAGTTCCATTCTTCAAACCAACATATCCAGAAAAAAGCCTCTTATATCTTAATTTATTCCCAGTTGTCCAGCTGTAAGCCTTGCTATATGGAGAGATGTTCCTGCTAGGTACACAAATATACACAACCTCCCCCCACCTGCTTTGTTACCAACTCCACTAGCAAACCACCGCCCCCCCTCCTTTAAAGAGTCTCCCATCATCAGAATCTCCAAACATAATCTAATCTCCAAATAAGTCATGGATCCTTTATGATGAAGCAGGTTCAGGGTTTAAGGAGTACAGGGCATGGATCCATCGTTGTTGATGTTGATGAATATAAAAGTTCTATGCTGGAGAAAGGACAGCACATGAAAATAATTTTATTTCTGCTCACTTTCCATAATAGGAATGGATGAGTGGGCAGGACAAAGAAGAAATCAGGTCAGGTCAAATAATAGTTTAATAAAATAATAAATAAATAAATAAATATATTTAAATAGCGTGAAATAAATAGGTTTGCAGCTCACACATTTAATATTTTTCTTCTGTCATGTTAACGACTCGGGAGGAACCTTCAGAGATATTCTGAGCTGCCATGTGTGCATCCCTGGTTAATAAGAAATGTATTATCACTGTGGATCATACGAAAAGTGGTGCTTGTAATCCAAAAGGTACAGACAAGATTGTACTTGCTTTACTTTGCCTAGAATTCCCTAACAGAAGATCGATTGGTCAAGGTGGGATTGGGGCAATCTCTCTGTTATTCTTCCACAAAAGCACTCTCTGTTGCTACAAAAGGGTTTAACAGATGTCATATCTGGCCAGGAACCCTCCTTAACAGTGGTGGTATTCAGCCGGTTCTATCTGGTTCGGGCAAACCGGTAGCGGCAGCTGTGGGAGGCTCCACCCACCCACCTGGATGTCATCATGTCCTGTTTTTGACCCTCTGCGCATGTGCGGAGGTGGCGCATGCGCTCACATTTGCAAACCGGTAGCGAAGGTAAGTGAATACCACCCCTGCTCCTTAAGTAAGTAAAAGGGAGATATCAAGATACCCGGATCTACAGCCTAGGATTCTTAGTTTGATCATGTCCATTTCAGGGAGCAGAGATTATAACAGAGCTAACTTTTACCATAGTCACAAACTTTGTGGTTTGTGATCCTGATTCACACCTTCTCAGACTGACATCATCCTACTGTCCCTGACAGATTGCTGATTGCCAAAGTACCTGATTATAAATTATAAATTTCCCTGGGAATTACTGCCTCTTAAAAAGTCAGAACTTCAATGAGCATAGCTGAATCTTGGAAGGTCTGACTATTGGGAATTGTACTCATCGCTAACAGAGATTGAGACAGTTGCAGAAAACAACATACATTTCAGCTCAAGTTGCATTTTTAAATTGCCCTTGACCTACCAAGGGCTCTTGCATCTTTCTGAGCTTTCTTCATGTTCAATTTGCTTCTGAACCCGACTAGGAGATCACCAGACTCCCAGCAAAATCTGGCTCAATAGCAGTAACTTTGAGAGGCATCTTGGAGTCCTATGGACAATCATTTAAATAGGAGCCAGCAGTTTGAGGCAGCAGCCAATACAATCCTAGGTTGCATTAATAGAGGGATAGAATCAAGATCACATGAAGTATTATTTATTTATTTATTGGTTCAATTTATATGCCACCCTTCTCCGGACACTCAGGGCGGCTTACAATGCGTTAAGCAATAGCCTTCATACTTTTGTATATACCTGCTTAGTAGGGCTTTTGACCGCCCCTAAGCGGTGTTCTTTTTTATACAAAGTCAGCTTATTGCCCCCACAATCCGGGTCCTCACTTTACCTACCTTGAAAGGATGGAAGGCTGAGTCAACCTTGAGCCTGGTGAGATTTGAACTTGCAGTAATTGCAGGCAGCTGGTGCTATTTAACAGCACTTTAGTCTGCTATGCCACCAAGGCTCTTTATTAGCACTGCTTTATAAAATGTTAGTAAAACCACACTTAGAATACTGCATCCAGTATTCACTATATTATAAAAAAAGATGTTGAGACTCTTGAAAGAGTGCAGATAAGAGCAACAAAAATGATTAGAGGCTGGAGTCTAAAACATATGAAGAACGGTTGCAGGAATTGGGTATGTCTGGTCTAGTGAAAAGAAGGACTAGAGGTGACATGATAGCGATGTTCCAATATTTGAGCAGTTGCCACAAAGAAGAAGGGGGACAACTTATTTTCCAAGGCACCAGAAGGCAAAACAAGAAACAATGGATGGAAACTAACCAAGAAGAGAAGCAACCTAGAACTAAGGATAAATTTCCTAACAGTGAGAACAATTAATAAGTGGAATGACTTGCCTTCAGACGTTGTGGGTGCTTCATCACTGGAGGCTTTTAAGAAGAGACTGGACAGCCACTTGTCTGGAATGAGCAAGGGGTTGGACTAGAAGAGCTCCAAGGTCCCTTCCCACACTGTGGGACAGAAACAGCTAATAACTTCTTCATATTTGTATTTTTGGCTTTTATGATAGATATTTTATATCCGTTGCTTTTACCTGTTCATTTTGCACCACCCAGAGTCGTTTTAGTGAGATGGTTGAATATAGAAATCTGATAAACAAACAAGCAAATAAACAGTACAAATGTTGTAGAAGACACTTGGTGATCTCAACCATAACACTTTTCTCAGTGTCTGGTTAATATGTACATCAAAGTTTACTTCAGTTTTACATGCCCAAAGCTTTTCTGCATGGGCAACATTGTAGTACTGCAATACTTTTCCCCCCAAGTTTTTTATTTTATTTTACAATATATCCATATCAATGCATGAACAGTGTGGCATCTGGGTATCATACATTTTAGTACAAATAAAAATAGTGATATTAATGATATTTGTTACATTCCTCAGGCTTATGTATTTCTAGTGTTAATACACATATTTGTATTAAATTATAAACTTTCATCATTTAATTGTTCAATGTTTCAATACGTTATTCCAATGCCAATCACAATATTGTTTAAACATACGTAATAATACTAGCATTCCATTTCTAATCTTCCCTTTTATTATTACTTTTATCTTATAAAAATATGTATACTAATATTCCCCCTCTCTCTTATTTCTATCCCTATTCTAACTTTTAATCATGCCACCATTATATTTAAGAACAAATCCTTTCTATTTGTCAGTTCATGCCCATTTTAAACTTGCCTCCCATATTCTTCTCTTGGATCTTTATCCCTATCTGCATCTACGTCCTGACTATTCACTTTAAACATTTCTCCCATCTCTGCCCTTTTCCATTGTCTAGCTTCCAAAATATCTACCCCTGCCCCTGTCTCCCTTTCAAAAATGGAGTCTTCCTGCACTCCAGTTCCCTTTTTAAATCTCTTAAAATGTTTTCCCCTTGGTTTATTTCATCAATCATTGTTGTTTTTGTTATTGTCTCCTTTTTGTTATCTTGTTTTGTTTCCTTGTAATCTGTTCTGCTCCTTCTTTTCCTGGGCATCTTGATCACTCATTGTCCTTTGTATAATATTTCCCAGTTTTCATCCATGCCATGTATTACATTCTTAATCTCCTTGTGGTTTCTTATCAGAATGTCCTTGATATTTTGAAATATTGATGCCATTTCTTCCCAAATTCCACTCATTTCCTCCTGATGTAGCATCTTGTCTTGTTTTAATAAATCCCGCTCTTGTCCAGTAATCTAAAAACCATATATTAAGCCTGAAGTCACTCCCCAAAAAGAATTCAATGTTCATAATTTTTGTATTCCATAGTTAATCAATCTGTTCCTTTAGATAATCCCAAAGGCTTTCCAGAACCTCCTTAAATCCCCTTTATGCATTCAGTCTTGTATCATAGCATTCAGGGGTCTCTTTAATGAAAAAATCTTCCTTATTCTCATATTTAAATCTCCAGTAGTCATGACGTAGGTGCATAAAACATATCCTTGTCAGAATATGGCAAGCAGATGGCACTCTCAGTTTAGATTTCAATGTTAACCAGTTTAATAAGACAAAATAAAGAAACAAAGTTAGTTTTTTAGGTAAATAGTTCCAGTATTTTTAAAATGCCTTTCCAGAACAATGCCTACTCAGTTTAAAAGTCCAATTTTCTGTATTTTTAACAGGTTTTTTTTGCTTTTCTCCCCTTAATTCTTTTCTTTCAATTCTGAAGTTTTTCTCAAACTGCTTAGTCACTGTTTTAGCAATAGCTATGAGCCTCTCTTTTCCTGGATTATTTCCTTTTGGGATTAGGTTCTAAATAAGAAAGAATCCTCTCACCCAGTTCCATACACTGCACTAACTCTGCTCCAGCACCAGTCTTAGGTGTTCCTTGTCTGCCCCAGTTTCGTGGCAGCCATCTTTAGGCTGCCTCTTCTCCTCGTCATGGCTGAGATGGAAAAAAAACCCAGGGGTCCAGCAGGAGAGTTGTGACTCTCTGCGGTCTAACAGGGCACCCCTCTTTGCTTTGCCACCCCTACAAGGCGGCTTTGGCTCCTTTTGGAGCCCACCAATAGCGAGAACTTGGCACAGGAGCGTGGTGACCTGCTCCTCGTGTGATGTCAACCAGAAGTCGTAGTACTGCAATAATTTTGTTATGTTTATTTTTGGGTAATGATAAAGTACTCAATATGCTCCAGAGACTTTGAATCAAGCACTAATAATAGATATCCTTGCAGTCTCAGCATCCATCATACTGGCCATATAAATCTCTTAAGTTATCTTATAGTGGCTTGGTCCCTGGGTTGTTATTTCTTGAAGCATAGCTTGAAGTTTGCTATCATGCTTCTTAGAGGTCAATCTGAGATACTTCTGGGCATCATGCAGTGATAGGGGGCTTCAGATGACTAGCAGATGACTGTGTCATCCTGAAACTAGCATGATTTGGATAGGTGGGTTTAATTTAGTGGTTTGTATAGGAATAGGCAGTAAAGTCTACCTTGCTAGCATTGGTACCATCTTTTTCTCTCATTGTTAATGTTGATAATTCTAAACAGCTGCAAGATCTTCTATAGATTGACGGCCTCCTTCCTTTGTCTAAAAACCTCTGAGATATGCCTTTTACATGGCGGATAAAAGTTACTAACAGGAAAAGGATCTCAAACCTTGTTTCAAATTGAGAGAATTGTCCTTCCTTCCTTCCTACTGCTCAAAACAGGTTAATGTTTCTTGGATACAGATCTTCTCCAACACATGACATTATTCCTGTGCTGAGGAATTACCTGCCTTAGGAAAAGAGCATAAGAACATAAAGATATTTCTCTAGGATCACTGTAGGGTCAGAAAAAGTAATATGCTTTTTTATCGTAAGTAAGAAAGTAAGTATGGTAAGTACTTCTTAAAATATGGGGAAGTGCTCAAGTTATTTATCTTGAACTATGAGGGTAAAGCTAAAAAATGTTTTGCATCTCCCATATATACTGCACAGTAAGGCACATTTAGACTTTGGAACATAGTTTTTAGGAAGGAAATTATGAGATCAATCCAAAATAATAGATAAAAGGACTTAAATAGATACCAACAAATATCTAGACTGTGGCTAAAGGTTGGGGAAATAAACAAAAGGGGAATAGAGAAAGTGTTGCTAGAGAGTTTTTCCATTATACTTTTATTTATACTTTTCAGATATTCTTTTTTTTTTGTCTTATTCAACTGCTCCTATCCAAAGTAGATCTTTTATTTCATTATTTTAACATACATATCTTTTAAAATAAACATTTTGCATGCCAACCTTGGTTACATTTCAGAGATCTTGCAGAGATCCGTTTAGCATCTCCACAAAAGCAAGGTGGCCTAATCTCCAGAGATCACCGGGACAGAAACCCACCGCCAGGCAGATTGCCGAGGGAGGGAAAGTTCTAGGAAAGCTTCAAAAGTGAGTTAAGCTGAGAAGCAATTTCATTTTGTAGCTTTTTTTTTGCTGTAGCCTCAGTTGTCCTCAAGAGCCATTGTTTTCATCGGAATGACAAAAGCAAGGTTTGCATAGCCTTAAAAGTTTTGCATCTGTTCTTCTTCTCCTTCTTCCTTTCCCACTTTTTTTTCCTAGTGTTTAGTTTAAAGGTTTTTTAATATTTTGATTTCAGTTTTTCAATGTCTTTTGTAGAAAAAAAATCAATATATATTTTTAAATATTACAAAATATTTACTTGGATCTTTAAAGCAGACAAAATTTCGAAGACTAGAAATGAATTATTTAATATTGATGGTGATAAATGATAACAGGATAAAAAAAACTCTTTTTAAAATTCTTTTAAAATTTTAGATATCCACAGTGGTGAATAATTTGAAAACCCAAATTAATATTATGTTTTTCCACCTCTGGCCTTTTACTTTTCTATAAACGTTAGCAAAACCTTCTTTCCAAGTAGAAAATATTTTTACGGCATCCTTGCTGTTCTTTGATTGTTTGCTTGCAAACCTTTTATTACCCAACTAGGTAACATCATCAGTGTAAGTGAGTGTGGGATTTGCTTCCTCTTTATATTCAGCATTTTGCCTTGCCAATATGGTTTTCTCCCAGGGGAGAAATCTACTTACCTTCTTTACCGGTTTGGAAGTGCATGCGCATGTGCAGAAGGTAAAAACACATTACTTCCTGGTTAAAACCAGGAAATAATGACACCAGGGCGGGTGGATGGAGCTATGCTCCGCCATCGCTACCGGATCGCCGAACCACCTGCCACAATTGCTACCGGATCGCTCAATCTGGTCCGAACCGGGAGCAGGTTTTCTCCTTGGTTTTTCCTTTTAACTTCTGCTAAAATACTTTTAGTGGAAGCCTAATGTAATTACTCCTCTAATTAATATGAAACATGAACTAGCATCAAGTAAGCAGAGTAATAACCTGCCCAGACAATTCTTCTCAGATTCCAATTCATATAGAGGTCAGTCACAGTAATCATATACTGTAGTATATTTTACTCTTCTGTTTTCTTTAAAATGCAATCGATGATGCTTAATGTTGTTCATAATCCTCCAACGTTAAACATGATGTATGAACTACAGGTTTTTAACTTAGAAAGTCATCTACAGGATAAATACATTTTGAAAATATGCTAGTCATTTTGGTATAACTGTTTACACCAAAACCTCGCGTTTAAACTGAGAAGTTCTTGGGAAAGATTTTGCACAAAGTGATTTTTAACAACAGGACTATTGGCAAGAACTATATTTCTTTCATCGTAAGATTTCCCCACTGTCTGGTCATTTTACCTTTAGCAAAATAAAATAGTTTTTCAGGAATTAAGCACAGAATTACAGTTCGGTGGATTCAGCATTTTTAATAAGAAAATATGCATGCAGAAGAAAAATACAAGATTATACAAGGGACCAGTGAAGTAAATGGCAAATAAGAAATCCTAAATATGATTATTTAGGGGAAAAACTAATAATTGGACACAGAGGGATTGCCTTTCAGAAAAATCTGTTTAGGATTATGCTGTAAAGAGTGCTGGTCTGGATTCACCCTTATTAGGCCTATTTCTTATACTGATAAGATGATAATCTTCATCTTGTCTTTTTTTAAAAAAACACACCACACAATTAGATCTTGCACTAAGCATTATTCTCTATCTGGTATTTAAATACTTAAGTAAATCTTAATGTTACGAGAATGGGTTTAATGAATTTTAAGGTCCTGTGGCTTAAATCTCAGGAATCTGAAGGAGCTTTGTGTGCTAAAAAATATAATCTGCATGAAAAAAAATGTTTATATTGTTGGATTATACTTTTCGATGTTCATAATTCCCAATGTATTAACTTTTTATTTATGACTGGTCTTGACACCATGGCTACATTTTTCGAAAGGGCAACTCTTGCTACCCCACAGCCCAGGGGTGAAATGCTACCGGTTTGCACCGGTTTCGGGTAAACCGGTAGTGCCGGTGGCGGATGGTTTGGTGAACCAGTAGCAGCGGTAGCACGAGGCTCCGCCCACCTGCCTGGACATTGTTACTTCCTGGTTTTAACCAGGAAGTAACCTGTTTTTGACCCCCTGCACATGCGCAGAAGGCTTTGTGCATGCACAGAGGGCCCAAAATTGCACATGCGTGCGGCGTGCGCACTTCCGGACCAGTAGGGAAGGTAAGTAGTTTTCACCCCTGCCACAGCCAGAATGCCTACAACATGCTCTCAAAATTATAAATATGCCTCCTGACCAAATATATTGATAATCCCTTGCCTACATCAATCGATGTACAGAGGGCCCAAAATTGTACATGCGTGCGGTGTACGCACTTCCGGACCAGTAGGGAAGGTAAGTAGTTTTCACCCCTGCCACAGCCAGAATGCCTACAAAATTATAAATATGCCTCCTGACCAAATATATTGATAATCCCTTGCCTACATCAATCGACTATTTAACAGAATCTCAGAAACAAGGGATGATTTAAAGTTGGCAAAAGCAGATACAGATTAAATCTAGTTTCTCAGTTACGATATGAATTCAACCATTGTTTTACGCAGTTACTGAACGACTTGATGAAACAATTCTATCAAAATGATTGAAAAGGTTCTTTGTCAAATGCTTCAGATATAGATCCACTCTTATGAAATACCAACACTGTGACAACTCATCAAAGAAGTTCAATATTTTTATTGAATATTTGATGATTGAACTCATCAAAGAAGTTCAATAAAACTTCCCAATATTTTTATTGGGAAGTTATTAGGGAGTTTGATAATGAACATTCCAGATAGTATTTGCATACAGAAATATAAATAATTAATTATATACATAATACACATACACTTCCATAATTCAAGGATAGGAGGAAATACATGCTTATTAAAAGTTAAAATATTACCAACTTAAGTGAGTTTAGGGCCAAACATAATACATCCCATGGTGTTGAAGAACTGGTAGAAGTAATCTCAGAATTATTAATCATAAATCTTTGAAAACTCCTAGAGAACTGACGAGGTGACAGGAGGCTTCTGGAGAGCAAATATATCCCAATATTAAAAAAGGAACTGATGATAGGTCCAGGAAACTACAGACCAATTAGTTTAATGTCTCCATCAAATAAATGTTCAAACAGAGGACATCATGTTTGCAAGCAGTTACTAAAGACTCTGCCATTATTAAGACTCAGATGCATTTGTTAAGAATGATGTGTCAGACTAACCACATCTCTTTTCATGACTGACTGAGTGGTTGGTTTGGTAGACCAAGAAAATGCTTTTGATAGGATAATATTTTGAGCTCGGTAAAACACTCAATAGAATTCTCATTATATCTTTGTCAACAAGATGGAGGTATGTGGACAGTAAAATAATCTTTGGATTTGCTGCTGAAAGGACAGCTGCATGCAGAAAGTTTTAATATATCATTCTACAACATCCAGCAAGGAGTATCAAGCAAACTCCCACAGGATTCTATAACTTCTAGAGCAATTCATCATCCTCATACGATATAGCCAATCATCATATCAGATCTGCAAATCTGAAACCAAGCTAGGGAGATTGGCAAATGCTTCAGAGAAGAAAACAATAATTTAAAATTAAGTCTGCAGAACATTGGGCCCAATCCAATAAGATGATAACATTCTAGATCTGGACAGGAAAAATGTCACTTGTTGAGATTGGCAGCTGTGAGAAATAAAATTAAATAAATAAATAAAATTCTGAAATTGAAAAGTGTTGATGATAAGAAGGGACTGAAATGATGACCAGAAAGTAAGTCAGATGACATGCTTAGCTTTCAGAAGAAAAGAATGAGGTGAGAAATGCTAGTTTACTGTATAAGTGTCGTAATGCTCATCAGGTGTATGTAAGAGAGGAATGAAATTCTCTGTTTAACTACTGTAGGACAGGACTCATGGGCTGAAGTTACAAGAAAGGGATTTTAGATCTTCCTGATGCTCAGAGCTGCTAAACTGTGGATGAATCTGCCTAGGACAATGGGGGGAGGTCACTGGAAGTTTTAAACAGGGAGGGACCAGGGTGGACAGGATGACCAGTATCCAGATCTCTGCTAACTAGAACATTTTATGATTCTATAATATAATCAGTTCATAAATGCAACATCAACAATGGTCACTCGTGGCTTTCTAAGATACATTTTACCCTTCTTGCCAAAACGTAATAAAGTGATTTGCAATATTGGTAACATATACTGTTTGTTTATCTTTGATTCCACCAAGAGACTTAGCATTAAACTATGCACTAAACCTTTTATACTTATGCGTGTTTCTAAACATTGTAATTGTATAATGGATCTTTAGTCTGTCATTTCCTTTTAATTTCTATTCTAAAGCAATTAGTAATTAGCTACTCCTAGTATTATTTATGCTAACAATATTGTAACCATCGAGACAACCACAATGAATGCATATGTGGATTTTGCACTCTGTGTGTATGTGTGTAGAGTATAAAATCTGTTCTATAGTTTGCTATTCTATTTGTTGTCTTTCTGGACTGGGAAATCTTTCTGGAATCAAGATAACTTTTGGTAACTATCTCATTACTATTTAGTTAACCCTGCTTACATTTTAGTTGGGAAAATCATGTTGATCAGTGAGGCGTACTTTTAATTAGTTGTGCCGGAACCAAGAAATGTACTAAAGGGACAACTATAGTCAAAATGTGATTCAATAAAGCTACACAATTGTTGTATTCTGTCCTGTTGCCTTCTGTTATGATCCTTCCCAGAGGCAAAAGTTCTCTGTGCGCCCCCCCTCCTCGAGAATATTTAGAAAAGTTTAGGACACCATAAGAATAAAAATAATCTTCATCAGGGACATTAAACAGGGAACAAGTATCTCTGCTTTGGAAACTTAAAACATCTCATCCTTTCTAAATTACTAGGGTTCATTGTTACATCACAAGAAAGCAATTTAAGGCTTTTTTCAGAGATCACTATCATCTCCCTTGAGAAAAATCTATTCAGGCAACAAGAGAAAAGGAACTCTCTTGCAAGAAACAAAGGTATTATTCATTACTGCTGATATGTCACATGCCCGCAAGTTCAGATATTGGTCAATTTCGTAAGCAGGTTGTTCTGTGATAAAAAATTGAAAGGGGTTCTTATTATTTGCCATAATGCTTTCTTATCAACATACTAGATGACATGTAATTATCTTGTCCCTTCTTTATAAATACAACAGGGCAAAAATGTAGTCACTGTGTGAATATATGTTCATTTTCTAAACTGAAATATAGGTGTAAATTGTGACCTATTCTTCTAAGAGGAAGTGGATAAGCTTATCCTCCATGGATTTGTAACATTGGCCAGCTAAACCTGAAGTAAAATTTATGGAAAAAAGCATTTAACTTCTTCATTTTGGGAAATGCTGTAGTGTGTTTTTCTAATTCCTGCAGAAGGGAAGACGTATACAGCTATGATATTTTGAATGAGGAAATTCAGGCAGAATTTTTTGCACCACAAAATTTGCACACATATTTTTATTGTTTCTTTCATTTGCTCCTATTATTTAACATTCTCTCTCTCTCTCTCTCTCTCTCTCTCTCTCTCTCTCTCTCTCTCTCTCTCTCTCTCTCTCTCTCTCTCTCATCTACCTACCTCATCATCTATCATCTACCTACCTACCTATCTTCTGTCATCTATCATCTTTCTATATAATCTGTTGTTGGAAGAAAAATCCAGTCCTGTTCCAAGCATGAGAAAGGCATTGGAAATAAAATGGAGGCTGATTGGAAAGAAGGACTCTGTTTATTGATGAGCAGAACCAACCACAGCATACAGTTCTGGGACAGCTGAGAAATTGGTTTGATGAGTACATGGATTTTTATAGGGTTCTGAAATGCTGCAGGAGTTGTGCAATGTCTGAAATACTCCTAGGGGTTGTGCAATGGTGTTTTTGCTATTCTCTAATGGTGGTGGGTTAATCCTATTATGTCCTAAAGGTCATGTTCTGTTCTTAGAATTTGGGTGGGGGGGGATGTAAATTCTTAATCCCATCATCTGGACCTGAAGGTGTTTTGTTTGTGAATAGACTGGCCTGGATTTCTTAATGGGCACAAAATATCCATTTCTAAAGACTTCAGGCATCTGCTGGAGTCTGTTGGGGCTGCTTTCTGTTAAGCTTTTTCTCTATTTCTCCTTTGGGGAAATAAAATATTCTGCCTCTTTTAATATCCCCCAAATATTTCATTCTTTTAGGAGGGGAGGTTGGGCTTCCCACACTGTCTTTCATAATTCTAAGTATTTATAGTTAATTTTCCAACAACTAGGAAGATATGAGTCATAGCGAGCAAGAACTAGTATTTTTCTCTGAAGTATTTTCTGTATTTATAAAACAGAAGATATTTTCTGCGATGAACTTAAACATTGAATTCTCATCTTTGATTGATTTAACTTGCAGTGACATTACAACATTAGTGATGCCAGTTTAGGAACTTCCTTGCCATTTTTGAACAAATGCTGTTCTGTTTATTTTGATACATTTAGATGAAATTCTGGAGTAGAGCAAATGGTGAGAACCAAATCAGAATGCAGAAAAAAAGATACCCCTCTTTAGAGTTATCTTTAAAGACATTTCTTGTGCCCTATTTCCTCCCCTGATTTCTTTTGCCTGTTCTTAAGTTAGGCTGCTGAGCTTACTTATCATTTACCAAACTTTAAGACATTAAAATTTCTAATTATTTATTAAAATCTAATTTAAAAAGCATAAAAAGTCTTATCCAGTCTGATTTTTAAATACATACCGTATTTTTCAGACTATAAGATGCACTGGAGTATAAAACACACCTTAGTTTTTGGGCAGGAAAATAAGAAAAAAGCTGATTGGCAGGTGGATCGGCCTCCCAGAATACCCCCAGTCAGCTGTTCCCAGAGGTGAATTTTAGCAACAGGTTCCTTGGTTGTGAGCTCTGTGCCTTGCTTTTTTTTTTTCCTGCCTCTGAAACTTCTGAAACTCTGTTTCAGAAAAAACTTTTTTTCTGCCTCTGAAAGCCTCCAAAACAGAGCTTCAGAAAAAAGCTCTGAAGCTCTGTTTGGGGGCTTTTTTTCTGAAGCTTTTTTTCTGATGCTTTTTTCAGCCTCTGAAGACGCACCCAGATTTTCCCCCTCTTTTCTGGGGGAAAAAGGTGTGTCTTATACTCGGAAAAATACAATAGTACATGATTGAAAAATGTGACATCCATAAAAATCTTCTGCTTTTTAGAATATTCTCCCAGAGACTACAGAATAGCTGCAAGGGGAAAACAGGAATTTAAATTCCAAACAGGAATTTAGTAGTGTCCAGCTCCTTCTGATATTACAGTTTAGATCAGAGTTTAAACAAGATGTTCTTCTGCACTTTCAAGATGCTAGGTAAGAGTTCGCCTCTGGTCACATATGCAAAATGGATTAATTAGTTCATCCGATCAGAATGTTTTTCTGACAGACCTAGTTTCTAGTCCTGCACATTTATTCTATTTATTCTGCCTTGGGAATCTGCCTTTCACTCAGGGGTGGGTTCTACTTAACTTTACTACCGGTTTGCAACGGGGCCGTGCGTGCTCTCTTCTTCTTCTTTTGATGACATCGGGGTCGGTGGACGGAGCCTCCCACCAGTTTTACGACCAGTTCTATAGACCAATGCGAACTGGGGGCAACCCACCATTGCTTTCACTTCATCTAAACTGAAGAGGTAGTAAATGCCACATTTAGCAAGGCCATAGTGCTGTCAATGAGGGCTGGTAATACAAAAGTTAGGAAAATAAAAGAACATGGAATTACAATAACATTTGATCTGGGAAATGCAGAGTATAAACCCAGAGATGTTTGTGAAGAGAAATGTTGCTTTATTGCTACCACCTGCTTTGTGAAACAGGAATAGATACTATACACAGGCATATTACAGGATGTACAATATTGCAAAAAAATACTACCTAATAAGAAACAGATGATAGAGAAATGCAGTCATCAGGACATTTTTAGCTGCAGATTGTGTACAACTAATCAAGATGTATAGGTGTCAATTATACAGGTTTAAAATTA